>NW_021940744.1:1905938-1931076 GCF_001715985.3 Manacus vitellinus | reverse complement strand
TGCCCCTGCCCAGGAATTGGAACTGCACTGAGGTCTCCCCTCAGTCTCCTCTGCTCCAGCTGAACACACCAAGTGCCCTCAGTGTCCTCCCACGGCTTCAAATCAAGGCCCTTCCCCATCCTTGTGTCCCTCCTTTGGACACTCTCTAATGCCTTCATGCCTTCTGTGGTGCCCAAAACTGCCCCAGTCATGCCATAGGCTTGGAGAGCACACAGAGATGGCTTGTAGGTCGTTGTGTTCCACATGATCAGCCAAAAAACCCCCACTGACACAAACACCCCCCAAACTGGGCTGTTGAGGTCCTCAGCACAAAGGCTCCTTTGTGAAGCCACGAGCCACCCCAGTGTGAGCTGGACATGGAGCTAAAGTGATGAGGGGGGGCTTTGCTGAGGAAAATTCCTCTCTCTTGTCTTTCTGCAGCTTCTCCTGCTCGTACTTCCCTGCCTGAACAAAGCCTTCAGCCCCGGGCAGGACCAACACAGAGCTCTGGCTCTCTCAGTAACTGCCAGAGCAAGGAATTCCACCCACCCATCCCAAAACAGGGGCACATCCAAATGGGGACATCCCGCCTGGCACAAAAGGGAGGTCAGGACTTACACTTCTCCAGCTGTTGGGCAGTTTTATTTAAAACCCCAGGAGCTTGGGGAGCAGCTTTGGTCATGATCTGAGTACTTTCCATTGTTTCAGCTGCAGCTGTGATGGTTGAAGGTGGGCCAGGGAAGGTTTTGCCCAATTCAGGAGCCTTTGGATGGGTTTAGATTTTGTCTTGTCACCTGATCAGACAGAAATGTGTTTATCATCTACAAATTCACTTGCTGACTAACTGTAGGCCAAGGGAAAGGCTTTGTTTGAGTGTGAACCTTCCTTCCCATATTTTTTAATTCTGCAGAAAGCCATAAGTGAATCCAGAAAATTTATGTTAATATTTTTCAGTGTTATAAAGTAGTCATGAGATGGAAACAAAAAGCAAAAATCAACATGCTCAGCAAAACCAGACTTTACCACAAAACATCTGTTTTGATAAACTGGCATATTTGGATGAAAATGGGTAAGAAAACTGATTGTAACCAAGTTCAGTAATTTTTGTAAAGCCATACATGACATTTCTCGGTGTGACTCTGGATTTGCAAAGGAAAGCTGGACTTGCTAAACCCTTCTGGAGCCATTACCCAGCAGGACCAACACTGTCTAATATGTTGTCTAATAGGTAGTTTTACACAATTTTATTTAAAGCCACTGGAACCAGAAGAAAACGAACAGTGAATGGAGTTTTACGTGATATTTTAAGTCAAAATAACAGGCCAATAGAGCAGAAGGCCCCAGTGTCCTTTCAACCCCAACTGTTCTGCTATTCTGTTATTCAGACCTTTGACCTTCATTCAATATTCAGAACTGGTGACCACACCTTAAATTCTCCCTTTCCTGCCATGTGCTGACATTGCAGGGAAATAATTCTGCATTTAATTTTTATATCATTGTCTGCCTTAGCTCAGTAGTTTTACAGCTTTCAATTTGACTTTCTACATGTGAGTTTATAGTGTTTCACCTCTCTCTAGAATGGAGACGTCTGTAAGAACTTTGCTGTTTGATTAAGTTCTCATGCATGAAGAGCCAGAAAAATTTAAGACAATTGCTCATTTAAATTGCTGTTAATTACATCCTCCTTACATAGTTATTGTACTGTGAGCACACTTCGGATAAAACTGCTGTATTATCTAATTGAACTCAAAAATATTTCTGGCATTTTAATGAACACACCAATTAGTTTTATTTTACAAGACTTTCAAATGAACCACGGAGGATTAGAAAATGACATTCAAGGTCTGCATATAATTAAATTACATAACACAGGAGGGGGGAAACGTAGTGTCATGTTGAAGGAAAAAAAAAAAGTAGGAACACATTAACATTCAAGATGTGTTACAGTAAATAAGGTCTTTGTAAAACACAAGCCTTTTTTATTTTGGGTCTTCCAAAGTTCATGGAAGTCAATGGAATGACACAATGTCATTGACACCAGCCACAGATTGTAAGCCAGGGAACTCCAGAGTTGTTATCCTGCTCCTTAGCAGAGATCCCACTTTTATTTCATTTTTATGAGATTTTTTCTTAAGTATTTGCTGAAGTCAGAGGGAGTCAGTGGAGCTGGAATGAACTGGATGAGAGAAGACAAGGAGTTGTCTGGAATTCAGAGCAATCCCAGTGGATGTGAGGCTTCCTGTGTGAGAGCTCGAGCTGAGAGGGACACAAACTGAAGGCATTTAAACCACTTATTGCTCTCCCAGTTATCCACCAGTTTGGATGCACTTTATAAGCCACTGAAGAAGGTCATGTGTGTATTCCATGCACAAGTGCAATGTCACAGAGCTTTGTGGCAGCAGCAAACTCACAACAAAAGAGGGAAGAGATGGATGGAGCAGCCTCTTCTCCAATAGCTCTGCAAAAAAGAATGAGGAAAGGATAGATAAATGCTCAAGGATATGGACACAGTCTTAGTCCTCTTCACCCAGCAGTTCTTCAACTCCTGAAGCTTCCTGCTGAGCCTCCAGCCTGTCTGTGCTCTCACTGACCCCAAAAGCAGCATTCCAGCTGCACCAGAAGAAGTGCTGTGGTGTGACCCAGAAGAGAGCCACTCACTCATCCCCCACCAGTGGGATGGGGAGACAATCAGGAGGGTAAAAATGAGAAAACTTGGGGGTAGGATTGGCTAAAGACTGTAAAGTAGGGCAGTGAAAAGTCAGACACACAAGCAAAGCAAAATAAATTCGTCCCCCCTCCCTGTGTGTTCAGAAATCCCCAGGAAATCTGGGCTCCTTCAGAGCTGACTTGGGAAGACAAACATCATCCCTCTGAATGTTCCCCCCCTTTCCTCCTTCTTCCCCCAGCTCTGTGTGCTGAGCATGGTGCCCTGTGGGATGGAATATCCCTTGGGTGAACTCCTGGTGCAGCTCCAGCCCTCCCTGGTGGATGAGGAGAGGAGCAGAAAAAGCCTTGGCTCTGGGCAAGGAAAATAAACCCTACCCCAGGCAAAACCAGCACAACAAGACAGAAAAAAATCATTGCTTTCCTGATTGTTCCTTTGAATTTATCCCAGACTATCATTTGCTGCCTTTATCTGAGAATAACTCAGTGTGCTAATATCGAATTCTCTCCCTGTGTGTGCCTTGCTTTGACCATTATGCCCAGTGAAAAAACAGGCACAGGCAAGGGATAAGACAAGAGAAAAAAAGAGGAAATATCAGTAAACTTGGCAAAACATTCAATTGTAAAAGTGGATACCAAATGCTAGCAATTCAATGCTTGGCAGAATTCATTGAATTGCATTATAATATAAGTAGAAGCTGGTATTTGCTAAAGAGGACAAATGCTCTTAAAAGATGTGTTGCTCACAATCAGCTCATGATTAAAAAAAAAGGAGTATAAGCAACTAGTTGGTGTCTCTTTGTTCAAAAGAAAAAAGGGAAGGAGAAGAAGAAAAAAAAGAGGGATGACTTTTGAACAGCTGCAAACCCCTCTGGGGGTTTGTCACTTAAACAAATAAAGCTGTGGGATCTCAGGATTCCTGCACAAATCAATTAAAGCCACTGGAATTACTCCATGTGCCCCACAATGTGTGAGCAAGTTTGGACAACACTGGCTCATGGGATGTGGGTGGAGAGGGGTAACCCCTGCTAAAGGACAGCAAGACAGAGGGAATATTCCAGGAAAACGTTGGTCATGGGAATCAGAGAGCAAGATTTTGCTCTGTTCTCTTTTTCTATCAACACAAATGATATAAAACTGTTTCCAGCAGCTCTCTTTCATATTGTAGCAAAAAGAAATTCAGAGGGTTTAGGGGAATTATTGGAGCTGTTAATCTATGGAACACTGGGGTTGGAAAAATGAAAATTCCAACAGGAAAATGTTGCTGACTTAAAAAAAAAACCAAACATTTTTCATTGAAAGATTGATTTGCCAACTTTTTTTCAGAGAAAATTAAAAGTGTTTAATATAAATTAAATATAAAATAAGTGTGGAGAGATGGGGATTGGTGAGGTCAGGGAATGGGCATCATCCATTTTCCTTCAGCACAGGAAGATCTTGGACATTCCCATCCTCACTGCTTACCACTTCCACCCCAGACCTTCCCTCCCAGCATTTCCCAAGCAGTGGTGGCCTCTCCAAACCCTTTTCCATGCTCTGATGTGACAGGGCCACACTGATATGTGAGCCCTGGAAGGCAGGTGAGGGTGAAAAGTCTGGTTTAAATAAATGATCACCAGAATCTGCTTGTGCTACATTCAAGCAGGAAAGAGTTTAGCTTTAATTTCAGGCAACAACAACGATGGATATTAATACCTGCACTGAGCCCATGAATAGATGAATAAAAATATATCTAACGAACCATTGATGCATAGCTGTCAAACCCTCAATACAAGAGGAGCCAGACAAAGGCATTAAGCACGCCACAGACATTGGCATGAGATGGGAGGACGTCTGATTCTTGTCAAACAGTCACAAAAGAGAATTATTTAAGAGCCAAAAATACAGATTGAGGGACTGTAATTCGATTGCAAAGGCACTGAAGACAGCAGGTTTTGAATACAGCCTTTAGCTGCAGTTTGAGAAATCCAAGTTACTGTTATTAATGGGCCTTAAAGATCAGGTAAACCAGCAATTTCTTCCTCTGCAGGTCCCTGGTTCTCCTCACAAAATAACACTGTGTTTTGTCATCCCCCCTGCCTGTCAAGCAGAGGAGCTGTCAGCAGAGGGATCCCGGGGTGTCTGTCACAGCTCTGGCTGTGCAGACCTTAAAAAGGTTTAAAGACCTTAAAAAGGCAAGGATTAGACAACCTTCCTCTTCCTGGGTGTTGGCCCCTCTGCAGTGGCTGTGGTTGGCTCAGGCCCCAGCTCTGTATTCCATGACACAGATATCTCAGTGTGGGTGAGTCTGAGAAACACCCACACCCCCTCGAGGAGTATCCTGGGCCTAAAATGTAGAAGATCTCAGGGCTTTTATCTTTTTACAGGAGTTCCAGAAGAGGGGTAGGACCTTAAGCCCTTTGTGTCTGTGTTTGTGCTTTATAGGGGATGAAAAGCTGGAGTAGGGATCAAAGCACAGAGCAGGGACCACAAACCCCAACTGCTCCCCCACACTGAAAGAGCATTTTTGATACCAGGATGCAGAGATTCACATATTTTTCTTGTCTCTCTTGCTATGCCAAGAGACCTGGGCTTGACAACAATGTAGTTTCCAGCAAGTGCAACCTGCATGTTTGGACCCTCTCAGGATTAAAAGTCCATTAAGTCAGACATGTTATTAACTGAGCACTTAAAAGACAGCAAAGAGCTCGTCCCACCTCCACCTCAAGTCCTGCCCAGCTCTTCTCAAGCAAAACTGCAACTCTCTCCTCCTAGGAATAAACTCAGGATACCACGAAATGAATCAATATAGTAATCTTTCGCAAAGAAAAAACAAACAACCAAACCAAACAAACAAACAAACACACCACAACAAAATATTCACTTGTTTATTTGTTTGTCTGTGTGTTTAAAACCAGCTTGTGGAAAGTAGGAGGTTTGTCTGGAAACCTATGAGCTGGATGAAACTGGGTTCTTAATGTTCCACCTGAAGATGTTAATCTTACCTTTAATCTAAAGGCACATAAAGGTGTTTTCAGATACTGTCATAACTTTGAAGGGATCATTGAAATAAAAAGAAAACTCCAACAACTAGATGTGGATAGTTTCCTTTGTAAAGAAGCCTTTTACAAGTGGACATGTCAGCTTAATCTGTGACAGCAAGTGGGCAAAATAACCCACCATTACTATCATTATAAAAGTTTTCTTTCCTTCCTTAGTGCTGAAATGTGCTGTTATAAAACTAACAGAGGTTTTCATAAGGATACTTCTCCATTTTCCTTATTCAAGCCCATCAATGCTTTCCCACAGCAGTCAGCCTGAGTTCTGCACACGATTGCTCTCTGTCCTCTGGCACAGAAATACCTTAATAAGAGAATTCCAAAGGGTTTTCAATTGGAGGCAACAAAAATTGTTGCAGTTAATGGCAACAGACTTCTTGAGATTTATTCTGCAACAGGTACCTTTCAATTTAACAAATGTCCCACTGCATGAGGAGTGTGTTGTGAGGGGTGAACTCAGCATGTGCAAAATGTATGGTCTGAATTCCTGGAGTATGTTATTCTTCCCTTTGCTACTCAATTGGATTCAAGTGTTAAAAAAAACCCACATAGCCTTAAGAAATCATCTGTTTCTCTGGTGAAGTGTCTACCTTGCCTTTGAATGGCTGGTTTATTGGGGAAAAGGAGATGAAGTAACTGCAAAGTTACCTGGAAAAGTCTCTTCAAGAAAGGGTGTTTTCAAATCTCCACTCCAGTTGTAGGGTCAGGAGAGGGGTGGGGAGACTCACCAGGAGTATGTTGTGAACAACTGGAACCAGCCAGTTTCAACAGATGCCCTTTTATTATTTATTCGGTTTATAGTGCCTGAATCTGAAAGTCAAAACATCCCTTTTGTTCCATCCCATCCCAGTTACACTCCAAACCTCTGAGTCAATGGTGGGTCCTTCTTCCCTTTCCACTCTCATCTCTGCAGCAACTTTTCTATCCAGATCCCTTTAATTGGAACCATTTGTTTTCATTTTGATTTGCACAGGGTAAGCATTCTGTCTTTGGTGGTGCTGGGGCACCCTGTAATAAACCTGCAGAGCGAAAATCCACAATTCCTAATCCAAGGATCTGCCACTCGAACCAATTTTGAGTCACTCACCATGAGAAATTCGAGGTGTAGGATGAAGATGGATCACTGAATTTTTAATGAGCAGTCCTGCAGTATTTACTTGGTTAAAAGACAGTGGATACTTTATCTTGCCTGTCATAAAAAATATGTTCCTCCTGGCAACTCAGCATCTCGTGTTTAACACTACACTGACAAATGTACCTCTCCCATTCTGTGGTGAATTCAGGCATAATTTTAAAGGGAAGAGGTCTGTAGGTTCACTGTTTTTTTTCCCTCTATTGTTCCTTTAATTTTATAAAAGCAGTGCTTATCCTAGAGCTAAAGACAACTCCTGCAGTTTAAGTCCAAAACCCCAATTCAAAGCTGTGTCAACACTCTATAAACTCTCAGCTCTGTGCACTGCTCACCAACATAAGCCAGTTGGGATAGAAATGTTAATTCCCAAGTCCTGACTCAGGCAATAAAGCCCAGATTCTCAGCCAGCCTGGCAGCCCAACAGCTCCTCTGAGAACAAAGTGATACCTTCTTATAAAAGGGGTTGGTCAAAAGTGTTCCTCCATCCCTTTCCTCAGCATTATCTTCCTCACAGACCCAAAAAAAGGACCTGAGAGGGCTCAAAAAAACCTGTCAGGGGGCTAAAGGGTCCTTCTTGCCTTACTTACTCTTCTTCCAGCAAGTTTCTCCTTCCCAGGGGTGTGTTTTACATCACCTGGAGTGCTTTGGTCATATGGTTGTGGCTGCAAGAAAGGGCAGAAATGATGGTTCTCAGCTTTCTGAGACCCTTGGACAGTGATGGACGGGCATCACATTCCCTGACATTATTTCCCACTATTTCATGGAGGACAGTTAAGAAGGGACTCATTGAGCAATGTTTCCTCCTTTCACGATCCATCTTGAGATGACAACCCAATTTTCAGGTCAAGAGAAAATTCTGAAGTGATGGCAAAGTCACGGGTGACAAGAATAACGACGGTGGGAGGTGGCAGCAGGAGGAATGGATCTAGGCTGGCTTTATGGATGAGGCACACAGGGTATGATGGAGGAAGGAGCACAGCGTGGGAGTCACAGGGAAGCAGGGCAGCTGTTTGCTTGTACACAGCCAGCTCTGTTCTACTCACAGATCACACAAGAATGCAGACATTCGCTTCTCCAGCCTTCTGACAGCAGCAATAATATAAAAATATATCTCTGAGTATTCCATTTTCCCCCAGTCAAAGTCCAGCCAGAGTCACTATTTATCATCATTTATTCCAGTAAGTAGAAGCCACACCCAGCCCAATTATCTTGCTGTCACAGCTTGTAAATGGTGTTTTGGTATCATGGGATCCCTGTTCAGCAGCTTTGTTTTGATTTTGAGGCCTCTAATCTTTATCAGATATTACACACCACTCATCACTGTCAGTACCCAAAGCAGCATCAGCATCTGTGGCATTGCTAACAGGGCCTCTTCAGCATGTGAATCACCCTGCAGCTCATCCTCCACCTTTGGGTTTGCCTGGACAAATTACCCCTGGATCACCAGGCCAGGCTGGATGGAGCTCTGAGCAACGTGTGTGTCCCTGCCCGTGGCAGGGGCTGGAGTGGGATGAGCTTTAAAGTCCCTTCCAACAAAATCCATTTGTGATTCTGGGATTCTCTGACTCTCTGGGTGGCAGCTGTTCACCACTCTCCACAGAACATGAGGGCAGGGAATGGTTTTATTAGTAATAAAATTAAATAGTTGGATGATTTAAAGGGTTTTCATAACAACAACACTTGAGTGTGGCCCGGCAAGATGAGAAGAGTGCAATCCATACAATCATAGAATCCCAGAATGATTTGGGTTGGGAGGGACCTCAAAGCTCATCCAGTCCCACCCCCTTTGCTTCTGGAAGTCCCACTTCCTTTGCTTCTGGTCATCTGTTAGTTCTACCTCTAAATAAAGCTGCTTTGTTAAAGAGGAGGAGATAATTACAGCAGTGTCAGAGCACAAATAATGTGGGATTAAGGTGACTGATGTCAGAAGGAATTATATGTGTGAGAAATAAATATACTTCTGATTATAAAAATAAAGTCTTGATAACCATTTTTCATCTTAATAACTTTAGCAAAAGGGATATTAATGATGTGGGGGAAAAAAGGCACAGCTTATTAGTGGAATATGTGATGTTCTGGTTTGCTCATTTTTTTGTGACTAATTTAATTATAGAAGTTCCTTTTCTCAACTTCTTTGCATTTCCCTATGAAGACAAAACAGTGGAAAAGAGGGGGATAAAAACATTAAGTTACTTTGGAAATAACGAACTCAGAATTCTCTGGGTTTGGGTTTGGCTTTTATGATCCAACAACCAAACAAAAAAGGACACTTTGAAATTGAGGGAAAGCTTTGATCCCATTTATAAGCAGAAAAATGAAAGAAAAATGCCCTAGGTTAAAAAAAAATATAAAAACTTAGTTTTAGCTTGAAAAATATTATAAACCTATAATTTTTGGTTTGGATTTAAAAGATAAACTGCCTATGGTAGCTTCCCTTGCCCTTTCCTTATAATACCACCCATGACAACAGAAATGGAAACAGAGATTTTTAACATTTTCCCAACAGTTTATTCCGTTTAACTTTTTTTCCCAACAGTTTAACCTGTTTGTTCTTCCCAGCATGATTTTTCTATGATCCTTTTGACTTTTGCTGGTGGTTGACCAAAGCCAGGAGAGCTGTAGTGTCAAAAAAGTCCCATTTCCTTCCCTTGACATCTCATTTCCACCTCTTTACATGACTTTGTCACTCAAGAACTTTCCTCTGCTGCTCAAGCGTCTGCCAGAACATAAAATCTGGAAATATATTGTATATTAGTCACTTCTGCCCATCTCTTTTCTCACTGCAAGAAATGCCAATGGTCAGCTCCAACCTGACAAGTGAGTTTTAAAGTGTCTTCTTAAATAGATTTTTCTCTTGTTATAGGGCATTGGGAACTGCAAAAGTGACTGTGAAATACATAGAAGAGAAACAATGCAGCAATAAAACCCTTGGGGCTTTTGTTTCTGTGCTACTTTTCTTCCTGCTTGCTCATTTTGATCCTGTTATCACCTGTAATCTGGGCATATTTCAATATTCATTCAATGTGTGGGCTCTGTGAGTCCATGAAGAGCAAACCTGAAGGCAAATAAGTGGCAATTTCATGAGACTGACCCAACACCCTGAGTAAAACTGAGGTTTTTGTCAGCTTGGAAGGTGATGCTGGAACTCTGTGGATCCCAAAGGTGGATCCCTTCTGCCAGTAGTGTGACATTGTCTAGGTGACAGGCTCAAAAAATAACCAAAAAGGAGAAGATTTTCCACAGATGGGACCTCACAAGCACAGGAGATGCTGGTGAGCAAAAACTGAGGTGCCTTCTGAAAGTTTTACTCGAGTCATGGTGCCAGACACAGGTGATGATCTTGGGGGTGTTTTCCAACCCGAGTGATTCGAAGGACAAAACAACCCCGGTGTGACACCTGCACGAGGAGGTTCTTCTTGTAGGAGGGAGCAGGGTTTGCCAAGAGAAGGAAAACCCTGCTGAGCCAGCTGTGGCTGTGGACAGAAATCAGGAAGGATGTTTTGCTTCCTCCTTTGCTTGTTGTCTCTCAGTTCCATTCTTCTGAGCCCTCCTGGGGAGTTCCACGTGACCAGTTGGGGCCACTGGGCTCTGTCTCCACCCGTGGGTTTGGCCAAGGAGGGGCCCTTCTGAAACAGAGTTAGGGCCTGAAGAGTTCACTCTGAATACTGATCTGGGGAATCTCTTGCTCAAAAATAAAATGTAATGCTTAGCTAGAATGTACTGCTTAGCTTGAGATAGAAACCAGAGCTTAAGGATTAGATGGTACACTACACTAGAAGGATGCTCACACACCTACATAAATAAAGGTAAGGGGTGAAATAAGGGCTGAAGTCCAAAAGTCTTGCAAAATTCACCATGCAATCAGCAAAAGACAAGAAAGCTGAAAAGTTCAGCTGAGGAAGAAGAGTAAAAATGCGACCCCCTGAGGCTGAAGAAACAGGAACGAGCACCGAACGTCACCCCAAAAAGACAACTCCACTCCAGACTCCGCCTGTTATGAATATTATAATTAGATGTCACAATTATATGAATATGTACGTGAAAATGTTGTAATCACTCGTAGAAATTGTATATAATCCTGTCTTTTCACTGAGAAGGCAGAGCAGTTTGTCCAGAGCGAGCTGGGTTGCTCTCCAACGTTGCCTGAATAAAAACCTTGGTATTTATTGGTGTTTAAAGGCTAAAACTCTGTCTCTAAACAGTTCCATTGCACCTTTTTGGGCACCACTTCCTCCTCCCTCAGGAGCCCAGAGCTCAGGGCACAGCATTTGCATTTCAGTCACACCAAGCCCTACATTTTCCCGCTAGAAATATGAACTGGGGAAGAGGTTTTCAGTGCCATTATTTATTAGACAAGTTGCCCGGATTTTTATCATCCATAACTCACGGCTTTGAATGGATTTGCTGCCGATTCCCCTAAGTCATGTACAAAAGGTCTCAGAGTACAGGCTTTCTAAAATACCATTTTTTAAATTTCACATTTGCATGCGTTCCATCTGCACATCCAGAACATTAAATATCATAAATGTGGAGTTAATGTCTCATTTTTAAAAATGATGTAGTTTTGTAATTACATGAAATGAGGGCATACTGACTTTTAGAAACTAAATTCCAAGTCTCTTTCTATTGCCAAAGCAGCCAGGAATACCTTTAAATAAGTTTATGCTGTAGGGACCCTTTTTAATGATCCATCTGCTGAAACTAGAAGGAAGAGGAAAGAGTGGTAGAATCATAAGAAATGAAACTTCAGTTCACTATACATGAATAAAGAGCTCAGCTCTTGATAATCAGTGAGTCATTAATGAAGTTTTTGAAAGTTATATCCATTTACATTTAAGAACAGGCTTCCAGGAGTTTTCTCTAACACAGAAAGAGAATTAAATATATGAATTAAAAATTCCTTGTACAAGCCTGTCCTTCACAACTCTTGGCTTGGAAATCATTATAAGAACCTTGGAAAGTATGTGAATTATTGAGTGTTTCAGTGTTTACCCAATCATATTCATTTTCACAAACACCTCACGGACACCTGAATCATAGAATCATGGAATGGTTTGGGCTGGAAGGACCTTAAAGCCCATCCAGTGCCACCCCCTGCCATGGGCAGGGACACCTTCCACCAGCCCAGGTTGCTCCAAGCCCCGTCCAACCTGGCCTTGGACACTTCCAGGGATCCAGGGGCAGCCACAGCTTCTCTGGGCAACCTGTGCCAGGGCCTCCCCACCCTCACAGCCAACAATTCCTTCCCAATATCCCATCTCTCCCTGCCCTCTGGCAGTGGGAAGCCATTCCCTGTCCCTCCATCCGTTGTCCACAGTCTCTCTCCACCCTGGATTTGACTGATTTGGCTTAGTTTCATTTTTTTATATTGGTATCTGCAGGGTTTACAGTAAAGCACCAGTTTCAAATTGCTCATCTCTCAAAGTCTTGGGTGCAAAGCCTGGGAGCAGTGCAGGTATCTGTGATTTAGCTCAGCTCTGGTTATTGGGGTTAGCACAAGAGTAATTGGGGGGAGTCTGTAAATGCCCTCACAGTCATTTAGGTGCTGGCACACAGACTCCAGTTTAATGTTGCAGCATAACTCTTATGCCGAGTTTATTCTCCAGGTTAAATATAATTCAAGTTAGATGGCAACTGTAGGGACTGTGTTCCCTTTCACTCCACAGAATAACCCTTCATTGCAAGACAAGTGATCCCTCAAATTTATGAGAAGATTTGCAAAGCAGTAGATTTTCCCCCGATTGCTTTTTGACTGAAATACATTCTCAGACCCAAAAGGGTTTGTGCTGCCATGACAAAACAACTTCCTCAACTGAAACAAAAGTAGAGATCAGCAGTTTTGATAAGAAAGCAGAGTTTGGTCCTGCCTTAGGTTATCTTAAAACATCCTATTTTGGTTTTGAGACTGAATTTTTCTATATTCCATAGAACCATAGAATACACTGAGTTGGAAGGGACCCACAAGGATCATCAAGCCCTACACAGACACCCCAAAATCCCCACCACGTGCCTGAGAGTGTTGTCCAAATGTTCATTGGGCTCTGGCAGCCTTGGGCCATGACCACTGCCCTGGAATACTTATAAGAATTCCAGTTACAACTCATTGGAGAAGGAGAAGATGGAAGGATAATGCAGCCTTGGTTAATTAGGAGCACGTTTCTTCCATAGGTGTGAAGATATTTTTACCTGGGTTCATGTGTGTAGGGTCACAGTGCCAGCCAGAGCAAAGGGACATTTCAACAGAGCTGCTTTTGCTTTGTTTACCAGCCATGGACAGCAAATCCCTGGAAATTCATGGCTCTATCAAAGGATTCTTGTGTTGTATTCAGTGTATAGATAGTCCTTAAAATACCTAACAAAAGAAGTAACAACCTAATCCAAATACTACCAATTAAGTGAGTAAAAGTAGGGATTTGACCTGCATTTGGAAAACAGGCCTGGATTTCTTATGTCAGAGTTAAGGAAAACCTTGTATTTAATGGCTGCAATCACTGAACTGTTTATCACAGTATCCCAGAATGGTTTGTGTTGGAAGGGACTTCAAAACTCATCTCATTCCAACCCGTGCCATGGGCAGGGACACCTTCCCCAAGGTATCCAACCCAAGTAAAAGAGGGGGTTGTTATGTGTTCCTCCCTTTTCCCCATGATTGCACCACCAGCCTCACTTTTCCAACTCCTTTTCCCCTTCTGTGTTTCCAGTCCCACTGCACAGTGTAATACCAATATTACACACTTACACACATATAAATATCCTAACTGGGAGCTGTTGCTGTTGTGAAAAAAAATGCCTGGCAGATAAAAATAGTTCAGGTGACATCACTTGGATGTACCACAGCCAGACATAAAAAGCCCAGTTAAAAGGCTAAGAAACAGTTTGTTTTACTGCAGAGCAGAAGACATGGGGCTCAAGAGCAAACAAGGACTGGGCTTCAATAGTAAACAAGGCAGTTTGAGGTTTTTAATAATGAAGAGGTTCTCATGGAAACTTTACAGTCTCAAAAAGTTCCTGTGTGCTGCCCAAACTGGTGCAGACTGAAGGTATTGTTCTGTCAGGGCCGTACCCACAATGTGCTCCACACAAATGGGTTTGAAACGAGTAAAGAAAGTGTAAAAAAAGATAAAGACGACGGGTTTGGAGTTTTCTAAGATGTTTAGAGTGTGCAACTCTCACTGAAGTCAGAAGCAGCAGCAGGAATGGACTCAAAGCTCCCTGAATCCAAGGGGGGCCTTTCCTTTGGTGGAGCTCAGTGTGGATGTACCTGATCTGTCACTGAAACAAAGCTTTGCCCCTCTTGAGATGCACTAAACCCCCACTGTCACCTTTCCAAACAGCCCCCAAAGCTCAAAGGCTGGTGCAGACAAAGGCAGGGCCTTTTCTTCTCCCTTCTGCAAAGTTAAAGCCCAGCACTAAACCCTCTTCTGGGATGGTTTGTCTCCATCTGCCTTCCGTCTTTGTCTTCCCCAAAAAACGAGCCACACACTTTGATCACAGCACTGAAAGTCAGGCAGGAGAGGTATTCAAACACTCCTTGCCTCAGGTTTTGTGCTGAGCAGACAGTTCAGAGCCAGGCAGGATCAGCCCCACGTTCCCTCTCAGAGCTCTGGGCTGTTCTGCAGATTGTTTCCAGCACTGAATAACAAAATAGGGCAGTTCAATCCTTTTGCTTATTTTGCAATCCCTACTCACCCAAGCATCCTCCCCTGATCTCATCCAGACTGACTGCAAATCAGCATATAACCATTATTCTGGTCATTTTATGCTGTTAATTTGCCTCTTTGTTTTTTGGGGGTGGTTTGTTTCTAAGTTAGGTCATTTCTTTTGAGAAGAGGACCTTCTTTTCTGCTCTGCTTTCCTTCACCTGTGCCAGACTCCTCTTACAACACTCTCCTAGCCTTTTGAAAAAGATGTGTTGGTTTTGAGGTCATAAAGAGCACAAGACACAAAAATTCCCTAAAATAATGTCTTTCATCAAATGCCATAGATGTGTAGGAAAAAAATAACCCGCCCTGGGTATAAATATTTTCTCTGATGTCGAGTCTGCTGATATCAGTAAGATATTCCAGTGGTTAATTACCCTGCAGGTTTAAAAAATCAAAATAAGAAAGGCTAAAAAAGCTCCCCAAAAAGCAGAAACCATATACATTACGTTGTACATTTGTTTACCCACAACTTTGGGGCATCAGGTCTTGTTATTAAATTTCTCTGTAGGATTGCCCTTTCTTCTGACTGTGCCCCCTCGAGAGAGAAGTGCTTTCAAACCTGGTTTAGAGCAGTAAAAATTTGTCCATGCTAGATATTATCCCAGAACCTCTTTTCTGAGGCTTTCCACAATGTCATGGTTCTTCTTTTAACTCATTCCCATTTTTCTGTAGCACTTTTAAATGCCAACACCAGGGCTGGGCACTGATGAGTTCAATATTCCACTTCTCTAAATATTCCCCTCCAGTGCTCAGACCCTTCCCAAAGTTCTTCCCGGAACAATTGGCACCTACATTTTTTTATTGCTAAATGCAAGACCTTTCATTGGTTGTGTTAAAATACATACTGTTTGCAGTCATTCAGCCAACTAAAAAAATAAGGTTAAATTTGTATCAGCTCTCAGTCAGCTTTAATACATAATGCCCTTTTCCTCCTTGCTCTTTGATTATGTGCCTTTTTTATCCAGCCATCTCTTCCAAATAGTTAATAAGGGTAATAAATTGCTGTCATGGGGTGAACTTTCCCTGAAAGCATCACTCACACACCTGAGACCTTGGCTCCACTTGCTCAGCTCAAACTCATCAGCAGATTCTGGCACGTGCAGGGAAGAGAAAAATACCCATAATTTTCATGGGAGAAACCTCCCCAAAAGCTCTGGGCTGTGCCTAACGATTGAGGCAGGCTTTAGAAATCCTAGAACCTTCTAATATATGTTGGGCAGGAGGTTGGAGGGTGACAGTGACCCAAAACCAGCAGCAGATTGGCTGGAGGTGGGGAGGAAACCAAAGAGCTTGGCCCAGGTTTGTGAGGTCTTGGCCAAGCAGACAAGTTATAAAACCTTAAATAGGGAGCAACAAGCCCTTTGTGGGATTATCTCTGCTCAGACATGGGATTATCTTGTAGGATTCCAAGCCCACAGTGAGGACAGTGCAGGCAGGGCCTGGGCTGCTCCCCCGGGATGGGAATGTGGAGCTGTGGGATGTCCTGCTCTCCTGGGCCCAAATGGGGCAGAGCCAGGACTGGGAGTGTCAAAGAGAAGTCATACAGCAGAAACCTCATCCCAGAAATCCCAATTCTACTTAATAGATCAGAAATGTAACATCCCCGAGCTCTGTGATTCTGCTCTTGGGTTTATCTCATCCCTAAATTCCCAGGAAACTCCAACAGAGAGCACAGTACAACCCACTTCATGCCCTGCTCAAATTCCATTCCCAATAAACCTTCCTTGCTTAGCCTAAGGACATGTTTGGGATGTTTTCCTTTCTTTCTTGTTACATGCAGCTTCTTTTTTTTTCCCAACCATGAGTAAAAAAGAGAAGCAAACCAATAATCCCATAATACTTTTTAAGTGATTCCAAGTAGAAAGGGCTGAGTCCAAGCATCTTTTCAGACTTTCAACTTTGCTCAAGAACATGCAGAGTGTAAGGAAATCACCCAAGTGTAAAAGACATTTATCTGAACAAGTAAATTACAATGGCACCGAGAGCAAATCCACCCGTGACTTCAACTGCCAAAATCCTTTCCTGCTTTTGCATGATTCCAGCATGAAAGCAGGAAAAGCAGAGGCAGGGACTAACTCAGTGCAGCCCATCTGTCTCCAGAAGCTTCTGTTGCAGCAATACACAGGAAAAGAAACTGGGTTATTGATGGCCCAGAGAATTTAGGAAAAAAAGTTGAATATATTTAAAGGAGCCATTTGCATCCTCTCTTCTCCAGTGGTAGGAATGATTCTGTCTCTGCTGGCATTTGGAGGTGTCTTCCAGTTGAAATTAATGATTTCAGGCAGATAATTCAAATATTTAGAAGTAAAAACATGTGACACAGAGGAGCTTTCAGAATTTAGTGAAACATTTTCCACTCAGAGCCACCTACACTTATTAACTCTGAAAAGGTTGTAATTTTCCCGTGTCCTTTGTCCAGCGTAAGGACAGAAAAAAAGAGGTGTGATATAAAATGCAGAGCTACCTCTGTGTTAGATAAATGTCCCTGTGTTGGTGGGGTGACCTCCCTTCCCTAAATTACCCCAAGAGGGACATTTAGGAGTGGTGCAAACGGAGCGCTGAGTTATCCAAGGGGTTACCTGCAGCAATTACCAAGGCTTTGAGGGCAAGTGCTACATAATTCTTCCAGCTGAGAAAGGTGTTTTTATGAGAAAAACGGCCCAGTTCAAAATATCAGAGGTTATCCTGCAGCAGGATGTTAAACTGCTGGAACTGTTTTTAATTCCTCGCATTCCCAGGACCTGGAGAGTGCAACCCAGCCTTGATCAATTTAAAGTGGGGCTGGGAGGGGTTGAAGGGCTCATTTTTCCAATAGCCCACTCCAGGTTCTCATATCAGCCACTAAACCTTTGTGTTTCTCTTTCTTCAGGAGAGTTTGGTGGAGTCATCGACTCAAAATCCATCAGGACAAGAACTCCTCGCTTCTGCTGCTCCTGAAGCATCTCTCACGTGGTGACCTCAGTGTTTAGGGCCTGGATTTCCTGCTGCTGTGGGAATAAAGGCACAGTCAAGCACAAAAAAAAAACACCAAAAAGCACCAAGGAGAGGTTTCTCTCCACACTAGAGGTTTTGGTTGGATTTTTTTTTCCAGAAAAACTGTGACAGGAGCTGCTGCAGACAGAGCTGGGTCACCCTCCTCAGCAACACCCCCAGTCTGAAGTGGAATATTCATTTCAGAGCTATTTTAACCTGCTGGCACAGTCAATTACTGTGAGTGGATGGCATTTTAAAAGCTTTTATTTCCTTTGAATTGAAATAACTTCTCAAGGTAGGAAGGCCACGTGAATAGCTGCCAAATGGAGACAAACCTCCTGGAGAATCCATGGAGCCAGAGGTGTATGAGCATATAGATGATATTTGCTCTTTGTACTCAGGGATCCTACTTTTTTTTTTCATTTCCCATTTGACCTGTCTTGACTGGCAGCTCAAAATTTCAATTTAAACAACGGGGTGAGATTCATTTGCTGGAAGTTGTAAGGAGAAATAGTGTTCTGATTAGCAATGAAGTTCTCACCCTCTGAAGAATAAAGAGAAATCAGCTTTGAAGGAGTGTATGAATATGTATAAAATACCAAAGCTGTCAGACAAGAACCAGATTATTGATTTAAATTACCTGCAGTTCTTTGCCACACTTTTAAAAAGTTCAGAAGTCTACAAGAAGAGGCAAACCTGCCCAAAATTCTGGGGTCAGGCAGGCAGCAGATATTACACCAACTTGGGGATGCACTTGAGTCCTGATTAACAACCTTGTTGTTATATTTCTATTACGTTTTCCCATCATGCTGGGAAAATTATGTTTATGGAACATTATTTTAACACTTAAGATGCAATTATGTTTAATTCCTTATTAATGGAAGTATGTTTAATGTGGAAAATTTCCCCAGCACATCTCAGTTTTAACACCACGGGCTGTGCAAAATAAGTGAGTGAGCAGGAAAGAGGTGATTCCAGACTTCAGGAGTTCTCTCTTTGTCAGAACCTGACACTGTTTGACCATGAAATCACAGAGTTGTTGAGGTAGAAAAAGACCTTTAAGATTTGCTCCATCCCTCTGCTCACCTTGATGCCTCCTCTGGGTTTGCTCCTTGTGGGTCCCCTCCAGCTCAGGATGTTCTGAGCCTATTCTACGATCCTGTGATCACAAAAATATATTTATTCCTATAAAAATACTGCAGTGACATCACATCTAAACAGCTGTACTGAACACATTTCCCCTGTGAAGGTAATTTACCCAACTAAACAACATTTATTAATGTGGACATTAAAGGGATCTAAATGAACCAGCTGACAAATGTAATCCTGGAATATTAAGACTGATCTCTACTGAATATTATGATGAAAACTGGTTGTGCTCCCGGTGGCATTGGCAGAGCTCCAAGTGATTTCCAGAGACCTGGAGGGACAAAAGCCAAGCTGAGTTGTCCCAGGCACAATGATTGTGTTACTCAAACTCACAAGACCTAATTGAGCCATTTTCCTGCCCCTTCTCCTTTCCCAGCTGGAAGTGCTCCTGCAAACAGCCTGTTTGCACAGCTCCTTGGTCATTTATCCAAACCTCTGGATCTACCTGCAAACAGCCTGTTTGCACAGTTCCTTGGTCATCTATCCAAACCTCTGGATCCACCTGCAGACAGTCTGTTTGCACAACTCCTTGGTCATTTATCCAAACCTCTGGATCCACCTGCAGACAGGCTGTACCTGCTCAGACAGGGTCGATACTCCTTATTTGCTATTCGCTGTTTGCCATTTGTTAGTTTAATTATCTTTGGCCATAATCCTTTCAGTTGGGGGATCAAGGAGTGCTCCAGTCACCCGGGAGAGAGTGCCCTGCTCCGAATGACAAACAGCTCAGAAGCCAGAGATTGATTAATACATCATGGTGAACACTGCAAAAAAACACATCTATTAACAAAAAAAAACCAAAATCAACATCCAAAATGTCTGAGAGCTCAGCAGAGAATCATTCAGTTAAATACATCTAATAGTATTTCACCTAATTTAACTAAAAAAAAGCGTTCTGTACTTTGTTCTTTCTTTTCCTGATTGGGAAATACTCAGGCAGAAGATTAACAAGCACTTTAAACGCTGCCAGAAACAGCTTTCCACCTAAGAGTGCCATAGAAACATCTTTGATTTGACTGTTTTCCTCCCCCACAATTTCTCATGGATTTGAATATTTTTAAATTCTCTGCACACAAAGTAAACAAGTTTTTCTGTTTGTTTTGTTGTTGTTGTTGTTTGTTTCTTTTTGTTTGTATGTTTGTTTTGGGGCTTTTTCATTCATTGTTTTCATTTGGGGTTTTTTGATTCACTGTTTTCGTTTGGGCTTTTGGGTTTTTTGTTTCATTGGTTTTGTTTGAGTGTTTGTTTGGGGGGTTTAATTCATTAATTTCCATTAGGTGGTTTTTTTGGAGTTTTTTTGACTCCCTGTTTTTGTTTGGGTGTTGGTCTGGGTAGTCTCTGTTTCATTGTTTGTTTCTGTTTGGGGGTTTGTTTCGGCGTTTTTGTTTCATTGCTTTTGTTTGGGGGTTTGTTTTGGGGATGTTTGTTTCATTGGTTTTGTTTGGGGTGTTTTAATTAATTTTCTTTGTTTAGGTTTTTGTTTTGCTTTTTTTAATTAATTGTTTTTGTTCGGAGGTTTTTTTGATTCATTTTTTTGGGGGGGTCGTTTGGGGTTTTTAATTTATTGGTTTTCTTTGAGTGTTTGTTTGGGGGTTTTTTGATTCATTGTTTTTGTTTGAGTGTTGGATTGTTGTTTTTTTTTTCATTTGGTCTGGGGTTTTTTTGCACCGGTTCAGTTATTCTTTTTTTTCTTAAAAAACCAAACAAACCATCATTTTTCACAGCACTGTTGGACTGTTGTTCCCTGGGAAATACAGAGCCAGACTAATGGCTCAAACTCAGCATCTATTTTTAGTTCACCCCCAGAAGTTTAAGCGACCTGAATGATTAAATCATGAAACAGGTGTCCTGAAAGAAATGGTGTAAAAACCCCAATTGTCACAGCCAAAGCAGGCAGTGCAGGTCACTTTATCTGATCTAGAAATCCAGCTTTGCCTTCCCTTTATTCTACAGCCTCCGGTGCCCCCAGCAGCAAAAGGACAGAGTGGACCTGCCTGAAGTTCATCCTTTTCCATTCCTGCACTAATTGGCTTCTCTGGATCTGGCAGACAATGCTTGCAAAGGATCCTGTAGGTTTCTCATTGTTAATAAATAAGATTTTGTTTTCTTTGAGGAGGTGAAGATTGAAGCCTGTTGGGTACCAACCCACGGGCACTGCCAGGTAAACACCATAAATCAGACCTACTTCTTCCAGGGACTGAAAGGTAAGGACTCAGAGCTGTTTGCACATGGAAAAAGGATTTATTCAAACAATGTCTTGCAGGTAACCCCAAAAGTATATAATCAGCCAGCTGATTGGCCTGATAAATGCATTCATCTTCTTAATGTGCCTCTTTTCCTGGGGTGGGCTGAGCAACTCCTGTGCCCGAGCACGTCAACAGTAACCTCGAAACCAAAAAGTCAATATTTGGGGGGAAAATAATCCCTGCAAAAAATTTCTGCAATGAGAGGCAGAAAAACTTCAAGCTGAAAAATCCCAGCAAGGCCACCTGCAAGCTGATGACTGGGCATGTTTGACACGTGGTTATTTAAATGGGATTAAGCATCCGGAGCAAACGATGGGGAGGTGTTGAAGAGTTCCCTTCAGCAGGAAAACTCCTCAATTCTTTCCCAGCCATTCCATGGTGTCAGTGCCTGGGCTGAGCGCTGCAGATCAGCTCCTGCAGCCCAAATGTGCTTTAACAAGACAGCTCAGGGGGGACGAGGGGACAGAGCTGAGTTTCCTGTCACTTGGCAAAGCAAAGTGCAAATGGCATTGGCAGGCCCAGCTGCTGAGAGGGCAATTTGTCTCTGTCTGAGAAGGAGCACATGGGTTGGAGCACTGTTAATACACTGTGCCTTTTAAATAAATCACTTTATGCACACACACACATCGAGTGGGGAGATTTTTCCTTCATGTCTCTCCGAGGGCAGCGAAGTACCGGGAAGTTCGCAGCCGTGTGGATTTGGGGTCGTTCGCCCCATTAATCAGCAGACAGGGCAAAAGAGAGGGGCTAATAAAGCCTTCACAGGCAAGTGGAACATTCTGTACCCTACAAGTACAGGTAGAAAATCATCCAGCTGGGTGGAAAAGAACCCCCGAAGCAGATGTGGGGAGGGAGGAGGCTGGAACTCAGCTGGACAGTGATGTGCTGCCCAACCTCCCGGGGTCCCGCCAGCCAAGGCATTTTCCAGCTGAACAAGCTCCCCGTGAAAAACAGTGATTCAAGGGAAGAACAGCACTCTGAGCATTTTGTAGTTGTGTTGAGCATATCAAGACAACTGTCAGCACGAGGCAGAGATGGTTTTATGTGTGAATCCCTTCTTTCGCCCGGGAAGGAAAGGCCTGGGGTTTCCAGAGGAGAAGGAGCTCCTGTTCCTACACACCTGCAGGGCCATGTGGTCAGCAGCCTCCCTTCCTCTTAATTATGGGTCGTGGTACCTCAAAATCTGGGATCTGTTGTGCTTCTGGCATTTTAGACCAGATTCTCCCCTGGTCTCTGGTCACCCTCCTCCCTCCCAGTGAGGTCAGAGTTTGGGAAATGCTGCTCTGGAATCACCTCTGATGTCCCTCTGCCTGGAAAGCCCAGGGTCCCAGGCACGAAGGCTCCAGCTGTGCATGGATCAGGGACACTGCAATGGAGACCCCACCAAAAAAAGGCCTGGCATCACTTCCCTACTCCTAGAACTGCACATTGAGGACACTCCCAGGGAGAAGCACTCTCAGGAAAACACAGAAGTGCCAGAACAGAAATCCTTCTAATTAAAGATATTAAGGTAAATTTTCATACTTGAAAAGAACAGTGACAGGTAATAATGTTTTGTTTGGTTTTTTTTTAATCCTGAAATTTATATTTCCACTGGGCAGATATCAAAAACTCAAATAAAATACAGGGCAAATATTATTCATTATTGGCATATTAGAGAAAGAATTCATACCAGACTGCTGTCGTTCTGTTGTTACTGCATTTTTTCTTTTCATAAAGGTTGATTAGTGATTTTAGCACATTCACAGCCCAGACACAGGTAGAGATTTTACTGTTCCACTTCACTCTGCTGTGCTGATACTCAACACAGCTTTTGTTTATCAGACAGTTGTGTTATTACCAGCTCTAACATGCTCCAGCAGCCTCAGAGATCTGAGAGCACAGGCAAAATAAACCTTGGGAATGACAATGCTGGCAGCTGAGTGGAACTAAGCTGACAAGCTGTGCTTTAAAATGGCAATCAATATTAACTTCCATCAGGCTTTAGAAACAAGATGGATTTGACAAATTGTATCAAAACCCTGCCTCCAATCGACTTTTGCAAAGGAATGTTTCTCCTATATTACATTTATGTTTCTGGAGGTTATTGAAGTTGTTTAATAATGTTTTCGTGCCATCAGAGAATTTGTTATTACAACTGAATATTTTATTTTTTTTTTCTGCTCAGAGGAAGAAAACTTAAACCAGTAAAAAAAAAAAAAAAAGATATTGAAAAGACATTCCAAAAGGCTCAGTAACCTGTAAGTAACCAGAAGACATTAAATTGTTGTTTACAGCCATCACAGAGCAGTTTTAACTGCCAGGCGAAATTCACTTCATTTTTTAGGCAAAACTCTTCTTTACAAAGAAATATGGAAATTTAGTCATTGATTACTCACAAATTTCTGCCTGTAATTATTTTATCATGGTAACATCAACAATGTCAACACAGACAAGGCCAGAGCCCTCCTCCAAAAATCTGAAAGACAATTTCTCCCTTCTTCATTAGTTTAGTGACTAAATTCCACCAGTGGAAGGTGTCCTTTCCCATGGCAGGGGGTTGGAAAGAGATGATTTTTAAGGTCCCTTCCGACCCAAACCATTCCAAGATTCTGTGACTCAGCGATTCACAAATATCTGGGCAGAACACCCCTTATTCCCAGAAGAAGACTTTCTGAAAAGACCATGTTATTGAAATGAAACAATCCCTGAGCAAACCTGAGCACAAAGAAAAGCCACATGTCAAAATTGAGGAGAAAAAATTGGAAATACTTACAATTTTGTATGTGTACGTATTAGTTGTAGAATGAGACAAATGAAGACACTGAAGAAGGGTTACAAACCCTGCACCTCTGCTGAATTCCTCTTGTATATGTATCCCTTGGTCTTAAAAATATCCAATGATAAAGATTAAAACCTCCAGTGACAGAGATTATTCACCTCTTCAGTCAGTCTATCCCAACACCTATTTCAAACCATTGGAAATCTTAGGCTAAGCCTAATTTAGGCTCATTATTAGACTAAATGTCCCTTGCCAACTAACTTTTTGCCCTGGCATGGAGAAGAAACTTCTTATCAGCAACAGAAATTCGGAAGATTGGACTATCATGTTTCCCTCATTGCTTTTCTCCTCAAAAGTCACAATTGCTTCAATCTTTTCCTGCAGGTCATCATTTCTAAAGCTTTCTCTTTTTCTCTGGACTCCCCCCGTGTAGGTCTCCTGAAGTCTGGTGCTCAACTGCCACTAAATACAGCAAATTTTATTCCACTTATGACCAATTCCTCTGTTTCAACACCCATATATATCTTGCACAATCCCCTGCAATTCCCAGCTCCTTTTCTCAGGAGCTGTTGCTGGTCAGTGACTGGAGGCAAAGGATAGACCTTTCCAGTGTCCTTCCTGCATGTCCTCAGAGACTGGCTTGCCTGGAAATTTATTCCCATTAAGCCTGACCAAAATTTCAGGAGGAAAATCAAGTGTGCCAGTTTGAAGCAGAACATTTTATTGATTGCACGTCTGCAACAATCATCTCAGTTCTGTAGAAAATGATCTGTGACACACCAAACAACACTGCCTGTAGAGAAAACACAGGCACTTCATTAAGGGACCTGCATAAAAATTCATATGGCTTGATAATATTGCTCTAATACACCCATGGCACAGGTTGGGTGGAATTCTTCTTTGCCATGCATGGCCTGTAGTCATCTGCATCAAGGGAAAAAAAAACCAACAGAGCCCCAGAAAAAATCAGTGCTGGACTGTTCTGCCCTTCACATCCAGTGAGTCAGTCTTGACTTTGAACTGTTTGCAAAAGCAGATGCCAAAGCATGAGAATATGAAGTAGCAACATTAATGCCAGAGAAAAGGCATGAGAAATTGGGACTTACGGCCAACCCTGGGGTAGCTCAAGGCAAGTGGCTTCTGGAAAAAGAGTGTGGTGTGTTCAGACAGTGTTGTGCCAAAGTCCCACACTTACTGAGGGTTTTTTCCTAGATCTGATCTTTATAAATGGCACATTTAGGAGCAAGTCTTAAAATCGTGGGATTGTTCAGATTGGAAAAGCCCTTCAGGATCAAGTCCAACCATTAACCCAGCACTGCCACTGTCACCACTAAGCCATGTCCCCACGTCCCACATCTACACATTTTTTGAACACCTCCAGGGATGGTGACACCACCACTGCCCTGGGCAGCTGTGCCAGTGCTGGACAACTCCTGTGCAGAAAGTTTTCCCAGGTTCGAACCTGACCCTCCCCTGGCACAGCTGGAGGCCCT
>NW_021940744.1:1891019-1905278 GCF_001715985.3 Manacus vitellinus | reverse complement strand
TGGGGCTGGGAAGGCACACAGGCACTGGGATGAGGGAGGTGGACGGAGTAGGAAATGGCAGCAAATTTGAACAAACAGGTCAGAAATTGGCCAACCTTGGGGCTTTTGCATATTTTGTGAACTTCTCCAGTGAAAGCCACCCAGATCGCCTCTGTTGGCTCTCAGAGACAACCCCAGCAGGAGCAGCAGTGACCTGCAGCTGGAGGCAGGGACAGTGTGTGAGGGGCTCAGCTCGCTCCTGGCTGGGAACGCCTTTGGCACTGCACAGACAGGCTCCAATTGTCCTTATTTACAGTCCTCCACCTCTCCCCCTCCAGTTCTTGGCTCCAGCTTCAGCACACACCTCCAACGAGTTTGTCACCTGCCAGCCAGGAGCCATCCTGCCCTAAAACTCCCCTCTTAATGAGCAATCAGGCCCAGCAGGTCACAGTGCTGCCTCCTCTGTGGGGCAAGAGAGGGCACCTCTGCCCTCAGCAGGCACAGCCACCATGCCAGCAAAGACTGGCACTCATGGAAGGGGAGGAGCTGGCAGAGACCCACAATATACAGGTTTTGTATTTTTTATTCCTTCAGAGGACAGGAAGAAACCTGCAGAAAGCAACAGCAGACAGACTTTTTGTTTTGGAGCCCTTCCCACCCCTCTGTATTTTCTCAAGCCCTTCCCATCCCTCCATATTCTCCCAAGCCCTTCCCATCTCTCTTCTCAGTATAAGTAAAAAGGCTACAAAACCTGAATAAAACACACATAGTTGATACTATTATTATTATTATCATCCTTGCACTGTAAAAGGCTTTGCTCATGGGGGATGTCTTTTCTATTTGTTTTGCTTCCCTCTTCCACTTAAACCCTCTCTCTTCATCTGCATTTCTCAGAACAGCACCTGGGTTGCTTTTATCATTGTTATTTTCATCCAAACTCTTACTTTTTTTTTCTTTTTCTTGTTAATTATAATGTGATTTGGCTGAATTAGAATAAAATAACACTGGGGCAACCATTACAGGCAAAGGTCTCTCTTGATATCCCAGCAATGTTTTTCTTATATTCTGCAATTATTCTCTCACTGTTTTGTTTCATCAGATCTCAAAATGTGACATAAAACCTTTAGACAGCCATGTAAACTTTAAGCCCTTTGCTAATCTAACTTCCTCCATTCTTGTACCCAATCTCTCCTGAAATCCTACCCAAAAAAATACTAAGTTGTCCCAGAAAAATCTCAGTATTTGGTCTCCTAAAACCTCTTGACTCTGATCTTGCTCCTGGTTTCCCACTGTACAAATGTGCAGAGCTCCCATTCCTCACCCTTCTCACATCTCCTGGCCCTTCCCATCTCTCCTGGTCCTTTCCATCTCTCCTGGCTCTTCCCATCTCTCCTCGCCCAGACCTCTAAATCTGCCAGAACATCCCTGCACAAGATGGGGAGAACCAAGAAAAATTCACTGTAAGACTTTGGCCTGATATTCCCTCCCTGCACTTCCATGGACTTCCATGGACAAACCAGTAGAAGGTTTGATACCAGCTGGCATTTAATGGGTCTTTGTTAAAAATGGCATGGAATTAATTTGCAATTATGGCCATTTATGAGAAGCACAAAGCTAAGAAATTCAGGGTCTTTGGCACAAATCAGAAAACTGGAGATTATGCCAACCTGATCCTAAATTCCTGCTAAATTTGGGACTTGGAGCAACCTGGGCTAGTGGAAGGTGTCTCTGCCCATGGCAGGGAGGTGGAATGAGATGACATTTAAGATGTTTTCCAACCCAAGCCATGATTTTATAATCCTTGCCAAGCAGAGAGCTGAGTGCACCCACTGACAGTGACGCTTCTTCCCACAAATCCTGTGCCCCAAACCTGTGGTTCTAGAGCCTCCTCCCATAACTGAGAGCCAAACTGCAACAGAGAACCACTGCTAATATATAGGCAGCACTGGATTTGATGGCAGCTTCTCTGATCACACCAAATATATCAGTTTTTAATCCCCCAGGAGTCTGTGCTGCACATGGAAAGCACTCACTGCCTGCAGGTAAAACCTCACTCTGGAGTTCTTCCCTCCTGCCCAGGGATTTCCTCACCTTTCTGTTTTGCTCACCTGCCTCCACAGGTGAGATTGAGATCCTGATTTAAATGACATATTCTCCAGCAGTTGGCTTTGCTGCTCTTCTCACATTTTTGGACATTTTTTCAAGGCTAGCAAAAGTAATAAGCATCAAGGCCTTGCTCTCACTGCCTGGAGCAAACTGTTGTCCTGGTGTGGCCCTAAAGTTTTTAGAACAAGGATCAGAACTTGTTCAGGCACTTGGAGACATGGGTTTGGCCTGAGAAAGTTCAGGTCAAGGCACTATTAGGGCCTAAAGTTGTAAGATTTTGGTCTCAGCCAGAAGCTGGTGAAACACAGAAGTAACAAGACTATCTAATTAACCTGCAGTCTCCCACTGGCACCAAATTAAAGCTCCTTTGCCAAAATCATTAGTAATTTGCAAGCTCTGTTCAGCAGGAGAGGGACAGCCCCTGGCTCAAAGGTGCCCTTTGCAGGAAATGACAGCCTGGGATGGGGAGGAGGGAGCCACTCCAAAATCCATCCAAGTGAGAGGAGCAATTGGAACATGTCATGTTAACCCTCACTCTCAGCTCACAGAACGTGCTGGAGGATGAAGATGCTGCTCTGCCTCCCTGCTGCCCTCAAACCTGCCATACAGCTTGATTTTCCCTGCCTTTAAAACACACATTTGGACCCTGTGCAGGGAGGAAAGGAAGCAGAGCCTTTGCCATCTTCCTTCACTGCATCATGCCCTGAACTAGGAAAAGCAATTAGGAGTTGTATACAGAATTTATCATTGAATCACAGACTGGTTTGGGTTAGAAGAGACCTTAAAGCCCATCTCAATCCATGGCCAGGAACACTTTCCACTAGCCCAGGTTGCTCAGAGCCAAATATTGCACTTGGGGAGATTTCAGGAGGTATATTTTTATTTATTAAGAGATGTACTGTTAAACAATTAAGGTGCCAGATAACAGCACACTTTATGCATTTGAATAGTCTTTATTTTATCACACTGCCAGGTAAAGGAAAGGCAAAACTTCTTCACTGAAAGGGAGGTTAAACCCTGGAGTGCCCATCCCTGGAGGGATTTCAAAGCCCTGTGGCTGTGGCACTTGGGGACACGGGTCAGGGCTGGCCTTGGCAGTGCTGGGGGAAGGGTTGGACTGGATGATCTCACAGGGCTTTTCCAACCTAAATGCTTCAGTGATTCTATATTCTAATATTCTATTGACACAGCACAGCAGGAGGCACTTTGGTGAGCAAAAAAATACCATCTCCTGCAGGTTTATTCTGCCCTATGTTCTGTGGCAGAACACGTGCTGTCCTCCCAAGTAAAGGGGATTGTCCCATCCTCATAAATCAAGGGAATTACACCACAGTTATCCCAGCAGCTCCACCACTGGGTAACCCCCCAGAAACAGCAGCAACAGCACAGAATTTCACTTCAAATGACATGTTTGGAGATTGCCAAAGCAGAAAGTTTGACAAATGCAAGCTGTGGGTTTCTTATTTTTACAGGAAAATGTAACATTTCCTTTTATCTCCCTTAAAAAATGAAACCCTATTCAAAGTGCTGGCACCCTCTGTGGAATGAAAAAGCTTTTCTAGGGGAATCTTTCTAAATTTAGGGAGCAAAAAGGCTCCTGAGGACTCAAGGCAGAACAAAGAGGAGACCTCTGTGATGATCTCTTGCAATGTGCACTGGTCCCACAGTTTGTACTGGGCAGATTCTTTAGCAGAGGAAAAGCAAATAATGGATAATACACAGAGTTTTTCTGTTCCAATTCTTGAGTATTTTGTGCCATAGCAAGGAAAAATCCGGTTTTCAAAGTCAGCACACGTGGATAAAAGGAAAGAATACATAAACTCCTGTAATGTGAGCACAGCTGAGACAGGGAAGAGAAAGAAACATCAAAAAAGTGGCAAATCTGGAAATCACTGTGATGAACTTGCCCAGAGTATGTTGAAGTCATATCCAAGATGAATGAGCCTGTTCGAAACCTGTAGTTTCTTTAAGCACTTTGTCAAGACAAGGAGGGATGAGGCTGAGCTGCCAAAAGACAATATTTGTCCTGTACCTTTCCACAGACCAGGAGTTTCCAGTTAAATGGAGCTAAAGATAATTGAATTAGAAACCTCTAGAAGTGACATATCTGTGATTTGGAGGGGAAAAAACAGGCTGAGTTAAAGATAATTCACGCAGACTTTCTCCCCCTCTAGCTTCACTTTGGTCATGTGGAGAATTTGGAGTGGAAAGCCCATTTCCCTGCTCCTGACAGGAGTATTTTCACACGTATCTGGCAGCAGAGTGGAGCCTGTGTCCCCATGTGACTTCAGGACACCGTCCCTGCCAGGTCAGGTTGGATCTCCACAGTGATGTGTTGACAACTGCTGGGCCCCAAGGTGGATCAGAACCGGGATATCTACATATCTACTCATCTCTGACACCTCAGGGACACACAGAGATGTCTGTTAATAACTGATTTAAATTTTTGGGGTTTAGTCTAAGATAAATTTGCAACGGGTTGGATTCTTTTTTTTCCTGGATTTCTTTCATATTGAGAAATTGAAGTCATTTCAAATCAGCTTCCATCTCAGTAGGCAGCTCATTTTTCTTGAGGATCAGGGCCTAACTCAGGCTGGAAAGCATCTCAGGAGGTTTCTGGTCCAGGATGGTGCTGCTCCTTCTCCTGCTGCTTCCAGGCCTCAAGGATGTGCCCCCAGGGAGGTCCAGCCCAGGGCAGGGCTTGGCACCCATGGGCACTTCTGTTCCCCAACTCTAAGGACTCATGAGGGTCCCCTTAGAATTTGGGTTGAACGCCAAATTCCTGCAGGCACAGCTTTCAACTCCTGACCTCGCATGACTTGTGTAAAGAGGTTTATCCTCCACCCCAGTGCACCCACCTGGGTGTAACAACACTCTCAGGAGAACATCTGCACCAGATTTACCCCAAAAAAAAAGCCTGAGCTCAACCTTCACGTTCTTCATAAGCAGAGAAATTAAATCCCTTGGTGCTTCTGAGGTGTTTCCAGGCCAGGCCAGGTCTGTCACACAGAGCTTTCTTCTTCCAAAGCTGTATTTAGGCTGTTTTGATCCTGAAAACAACAGTGGAGTGGGAGCCAACACAGATCCAGCCAAGTCCAGCTTCACCATGGAGCAGATACAGCTCCAGTCTGGAGCAGGGTGATGTACTGGACCAGTTTTCCCACTTATTGGTGATGTAATTATCCAGTTATCCACTCAGCTTTGGGTTCATCACAGAACCAGTGCAAGGTTTCAGCCATGAGGCAGAAAACTCCCTTTCCAAACCTTCATTTGAAAAAACTGCTGCTGATTTCTTTTTTATACTGACACTTTGTCAGAAAAAAAAAAAAAAAGCTTGGAATTTAATTCAATTCAGCTTCCTCAGAAAACATCTTTCACCTGTAGCACAGCTATCAAAAAATCTATTTAGTTTCAGACAGAATAAAAGAAGCAAATCTAGGTTTGCTAGATTTGATGAGAAATTACTTTGTCAGGCATTTTTATACATTAATGTTCTCTTCAAATTTCCTCCTTCCTTTAAGATGGTCTGAGAGTGATTCTACATCACCAGCTGTCATCCACTAAAGAGAGGATCCAACAAGACCCAAAATACCTTGTTTTTAATGGGAAAAGACAAATATTATGTGCTATGAACATGCTATATATGGCAATAGGAGTTATATTTATTCATTCCACCAACTGAACACGGGGACATGAAATTAGTACAAGAGATAAAAAAGGGATGCTTTTATGCATATGTTATGAAATTTATGGATGCACCTTTGCTCACATTGTTCCAAAGGGAACATTTTTCACAGTAGGCATCAGTTGCTTAATTAGCACAGAATAATTAAAGCTCACTGTAGGGAAAATTCCATAACCCCACAGCAATTATATGGGGAGAGTTCTTGGCTGCTGCATCCACAATGCAAAAATAACTTTTAGGTAGGTTACCAAAAAACAGCAGCTATTCAAAAGTGCCTTGTAACAGAAGGACTCCTCAAGCAACTAAGAAAATTAAACCAGGAAAAAAGACTCTATTAGCCACCAGTAAGGTCCAATCAAGCAGAGTATTAACTATTTTCACTTCATTTTTCAGACTCCGTTCTTTTTATTGATTTATGTAGATTTCTGAACCCTGAGAAATACATTTAGTATAATTAGACAGCAATAGCAACTTCGGAGTTCATTAATAATCATGAAATAGTTCATTCACCACCAATCAGAACTCATTTACAGTGTGCTGTTTTTTTAGGGCTCACAAACACGCATCAATCAATGTTCAGCCGCTCTTAGACTTTAAAAAAAACAACTTAATGTCCTTGTTTCTCTAGAAAAAGCCAGAATTCTCCATATGAAGATGCTTTTACCAGCAGAAGGGTGCATGGCTCTCAACAGAAAGTGTCTGTCACCATCAAAGGCAGATTTTAATGAGACTGTCTGGGGTGAAATTTTATTGATTTTATTTTGCATTTCCCAATTGGTTTTGGTACCAATATCCTGATAAAAGTTTTCTTCTTCCTTTTGTTTCATGCTCAGTGTTTCCCTCCCTCTCCCTTGTGCTGCATCAAACCTCTATTTTCCTGTGAATTCTTTCCCTTTTCCTGGTGTCCAAAAACTCCAGTTCATTCCCGCTGGAAAGCTTGTTCTTTTTTGGGGAACAAATAAATGTTTGATGAAGATCCTGATTCCAGGAGTTGGTTTTAGGAGCACTGGAAAGGAGAGGAAACCAGAACAGAAGGAAAACCAGGACTTCAACAAAACTCATGTCTGTGTGCTGCAGTCATGAGAACCACACATCCACATGGATGTTTATTCTGCTTCAATATATCAGCAGGAGGGGACAAGAGACAGAGGTGAGGGCTGTATAAAACAGCTAATAGAGCATTAAACTCGTTTCTCACCAAAGTGGGTCTCTAAAGAACCCCCACCTCAACCATGAAGTGCTGCTCTGTCCACTTTGCTTATCCCTTCAAGACATCCTTCTCAAAAAAGGCCATAAAAGCCTCACTCCACCCTCCTGTCCTAAATATTAAGTCAAATCTTAGTCACCTCTCTTTGAATCAGCCCCTTTCCTCTAAGTCCTTTATCTGCATTTTCATGAATGGGTGCAGGATGAAATCAGCAAGAGAAATGTCCCAAAATCATATTAAAAATCTCATTTCTGTCATTTATTAATGGCCACGACATCACACTCCCCTCATACTGGAGTGAATTAATAACTAAACAGGTACCATGCTGGGACCATTCTGCCTGCTGCAAAAATAACCCCGAGAACTTGCTTTATTAACTTCTACCAAGCTTTCAGGGGATTCCAAGGGAAAACAAATCCCCTTTTCGGGTCATTTAAGCCAGTTTATAATGGCCCAAATTACATCAAACCCCCATAAACAGATTTGTGCAGGTGTAAGTGAAGTAGAGCTTGAGTTACTGTGACATTTTCAAATTCAATTAAAGGACTGAAAAAAATTCTTTAATAAAAAAATTCTTTAATATGAATTCTGTGGCTGGGTCCATTACACTGCACTGTGTTTGTTGGTGTGTATAGAAGATTGCTGGGATGTATAATCCATAGGCAGTGATGGATTAGAGGCACAGCCTCTTTTTCCACGGATCTGGATTCATTACTGACATAGAATTACTCTTGTTTATACCACAGTTCTTGACATCCAGGCAACACTTTAATTCTGAATATGTTCTTTTTTTTTTTTTTTTGAAGCTCCTCAAGATGGCTTTACTGTACCTCTTATTAAGCACTGGAGTAATGACTTGGGAGACACAGCATAGGCAGTGACAGAGAGATTTGCAGACACACTAAGAAAGAGAATCAAGAGCAGAGTTCAGTCAAGGAAAATGCCAAGGTGATATAGTAGGAAGATAAAGAGAAGTTCTGATAGGGCAGGAAAGTTAAAGCCATTGGAATAAATCTTCTGCTCTGGGGTAATGTCCCAAAACAGGAGTTTACCTGACGGGTAAGTATGATCTCTGTCCCTGAATATGTCATCAACTTCATGCCCCAGCACACCCCCATCTGGGGGTTATTAACATCACACCCATCATTTTTAAGTGAGAAGATCCATGATCCTTTGGTCAGCTTTGCTTATTCACTGCCTGGCCTTCCTGGATCTGCACCAGAGTCCCTTTTTCAGGCCATATGAGCACAGGGAAAGTCATTGCTAGTGACTGGCAAAATTTAATTTGATACTCTTCCTATTCCTGCAGCCACTAAAGACAAGTCATCCAAAGAAAATTCTGGCTTCCCCATCCCTGGAAATATCCAAGGACAGGTTGGACAGGGCTTGGAGCAACCTGGGATAGAGGAAGGTGGCCCTGCCCATGGAAAAGGGCATGGAACTAGATGATTTTTAGGGTCCCTTCCAACCCAAACCATTCCATGATTCTGTGATTCTACCAACTCTCAAAGAGTGGACAGCTCTGGTCTTGCCCCAGTAAGTCACCCATCAGACCAAAACTCCCAAGATCCCAGGAGTGTGGTGACACACACATGATCCACCTGGAAAACATTCTGAGCAGCTTTGCAGAGGTAAATCTCTAAAAATCACACAAATTCTCATCCTGTCAATGGAATGTTCCCAACTAACGTTTCTGCCTCGAAAATTCAAGTCATTTTTGGCTCTGAAAGTAGGAGGTAGTTGCTATAAATGAGGGTGCTATTTTTCCTATCTTTATCAAATAAATCTGCCTAAAAGACCGGGATAAATCCGTCCTGAAAGAGGGAATTTCAAGACCTGGAGCTCAGCACTCTGCTGGAAAAGAATCCCAGAATCCCAGGGTGGGTCAGGCTGGAAGGGCCCACAGGGGGTCCTCTGGTCCCACCTCCCTGCTCCAGGAGGACCATCCCAGAGCACAGGGCACAAACTTTGGTTTGCCTAAAACAGAGCTTACAAAAAGCACTTCCAGAAGTGGTTCCCAACATATTGTCCCTGCTTGAGGCCACTCTGCTTTTTCCACCTGATTCTTCCGAAGAAACAGGTTATCAGCTTTGAGAGGGGGTCTGCAAAGAGAAGAAACAGGTTTTCTCTTCCTGTGGCTCACCACAACTTTAAGCCTGGAGATGTCCCCCCATGATGCCCATGAGGGCTCTCCCAGAAATACCTGGATAACTGGGAGTGGTTAGAATTGCACCACACAACCAGGATTGCTATGGGGGGGGGATTAATTTTAACATTTTAATGACTTGCCACAAGTGCCCCACGTCCCTGCCAGGTAGAACCACAGCCACCCAACCCAAAAGGGGGACCTTGAACCCCCTCAGCAGATGCTGACTGAGGAATCCAGTCCCTAGATCTCATCCCAAGGGGATCCAGGACAACTCAGAGGAGGTGACTAAGCTCTGCTATCAGGTCTCTGTGTAATTCCAGCAATCCAGCAGCTCAATTAACTCCAACAGATATCATCCATATGCTTAAATGCTTCCCAGGATTGCAGTGCCAGCCATCAGCAGCAACATAATTTACTGGCTGAAATAGAGTTTTACAATTTAAACATTGTCAGATGGAAAAGCTCAGCTTGGTTTGGAGCAGGAGAAACATGGGCAAGGTGCTCCAGAGAAATATTCCTCACTGGATGTTTTATATGGCATTATTTAAAAGAAAAAACTTACAGATAACACAGCAACCACAAAAAAAACCCCTGGCTGTCCCATCCTGAAGCAGTTGGATGGTTAATTAAGTTTCTATCAAGTAAATAAGCATTCCACAAGGAATACTTAGTGGGAGGCAAACTCTCCTCGCCACTCCTCCCAGCCAAATTTGTGTCAAAGTGGAAGAATGAGAAAAAATTATCTCTTGACTTCTAAACTGTGAGCAAGACTTTATGGGGGTTTTTTTAAGTTATTCTCATTAAATAGGAGCCTCAATGAACTGGCAAGGGATAAGCAGGAGAAGGGTGGAGTTTGGTGTTTAATTTTTAAAATGAAAGGCTATTTAATTCTGAAATACAAAAGAGTAAGCTGTGGTTGTTAGTTCTTAAATACCACTTCATCTAAAAATATATCTAAATTGAGAAACAGCTGGTTAAAGAGATAAATAACTGTAGGAAAAAAAAATCAAAACATTTTGAACTGCCCCAAAACGTAGCATTGTTTACTTCGTTTCACTGGGAACAACAACAACAGCTAACAAAAAATAAGATTTTACCTGCTGAATTTCAATGTTACAGGAGAATCACAAATTTTGGCTCCAGGGCTAATCCTTTATGTCTTATATGCTTAAGAGGAGTAAAGTTTCACACTCTCTGTTAGCATAAAATAAATCCCTTTATAAACCAGTCAGTCCACAAAGAACAAGTACTGTCAACTCACATGATTTTCTGTACAACAAAAGTTTTCTGGTTTTCCTCTAGAGGGTATTTTTCAAGACTTTCTTCCAACACAAAACCTAAAAGCCCTGACAGCAACAGGGAAAATGGTTTTACCTTTAATATGTGACCCCTGTGATATTAATTATACATACACGTATAGTTTACAGTATTTTTTTGGTGTAGATAATAAGAACTAAATACATTCATGATTTTGCTGCCTTTATTTCCTGTTTGACAGGAAACAACAATAAAAACTGTGCTAAAACCCCAGTGAAATGTTTTTACCATCAGACCTGACCTCTAAGAATTGCACTTGCACTTCAGCAGAAGTCAGGGAACACCTTTGAGACACCCCTGTTATCAAGCAAAGGTTGTTGGAAACGTCCCCATCAAACATATGCTCAGGGCTGTTAATTGTACAGCAGGAATTTAATCTCAGCAATGCATCTCCATCAAACACAAAGCCCAGATGTTGCATCAACAAAACCAGTTTCCCCCATTGCTGGGTGGGAAAACCACCCCAAACCTGCAAAATGCCTTTTTATAATGAATTTACTGAGAGCTCCCAAATTATTTTCCAGACCACTTCAGTTAAGGAAGAAGGATTCTGGAGAGCAAAGGGGTTGGAAGAGGAAAGCACAGGACTTTGGAAAGCTGGTAAAACACATGGAAGGAGCATTTAGACTTCACTGACATCCTGAGGAATTTAGGCAGGAGTTTGAAATTAAACTGGTCCGTAAATAAGCTTCCTGAATCAGGACAGAAAATCAGACTCTTTATGGTTAACAACCAATTCAGTTTAAACACTCCTAAAATGATGAAGTTATAGAGGATCCAAAGGATTTTGGTCATCTCAAGTGGACTTCCCTGCATGTTAGTGGCCACCTGTAAGGGAGACAGAGCTGGAAAGCAGCAGCTGGAGGTTGTGGTGCACAAATGAAAGTCACTGGTGGGTTGCAAGGGGAGATTTATATAATAAAATGGAAACTATCAAACTGGAAGGTGACTAGTCCAAAAAACCACCATAAAGAACAACTGGGGACCTCAGGGCTGGGGAGCCCAGCACAGGAAGGACATGGAGCTGCTGGAGAGAGTCCAGGGGAGGCACCAAGATGAGCAGAGGGTGGAGCAGCTCTGCTGGGAGGGAAGGGGAGAGAGTTGGGATTTTTCAGCCTGGAGAGGAAAAGCTTTGGGGTGACCTGATTGTGGCCTTGCAGGGCCTGAAGGAGCTACAGGAAAGATGGAGAGAGACTATGGACAAGGGATGGAGGGACAGGACAAGGGAGTTAGATGGGATATTGGGAAGGAATTGTTGGTTGGGAGGGTGGGGAGGCCCTGGCACAGGCTGCCCAGAGAAGCTGTGGCTGCCCCTGGATCCCTGGGAGTGTCCAAGGCCAGGTTGGACGGGGCTTGGAACAACCTGGGCTGGTGGAAGGTGTCCCTGCCCATGGCAGGGGGTGGGACTGGATGGGCTTTAAGGTCCCTTCCAGCCCAGGCCATTCCATGATTCTCTGATTCTATAACAGTCATGGTCTTGTGGAGACTGGTGATGTTTGGCTAAAACAAAGACAAGATGAATGAGGAAACCTCTGGTTGGGCAATCCATGGGACCAGACTGGAGATCCCCAATTTATGCACAAGCTGTGTCAGATCAGTCCTGGGAAAGTTCTGAAGGTGCTGAGGGGAGCAGTCAGTGATTCCAGCTGCCAGTGCAGGGATAAAACAAGGACAGTTGTTGCACTCTGTGACCAAACAACACGTGTGGCCCACAGCTTGGATTTTTGAGGAAGTGCCCAAATCCAGTGATGGTTCCACATCACCATCAGGGGGGGTCTCTTCTGTGGCCAAGCCTTGACCAAGAATGGCTTGGCTTGAAAAATGTGGAGTCATCTCATTGCATTGGTCCTGCAATGAAGAGAGCAAGAAAAGGGAAAAGAGAGTTCAAGAAAAGAGAAAAGAGGGTTAAAGAAAGGGGAAAGAGAAAAGTAAAGCAAGAGCTCCCTGTAGCTAAAGAGCAGTCAAATCCTTTGATTATTTCACTTAACATTTTATTCTGCGTGTTGGATCCTGTATATGAACTGACACAGCACTTGAATTAACATTTATTTCTTTTATATAACAAAACTGTGTTCGTTTTACCTCTTTCTTGGACTTTCTGGCAAATGTGGCCTGAAGTTCTAAAGCCCAGAAGTGACAGGAAATAATTGCACCGACTTTCTGCGACTGTGTGGCTTTCTAATTGCAGCTTTTTCTTTCTCAAATCAGAGCAAAACAGAGCAAGTGATGACTGCAGTTGGACGAGCCCTGCAATCATTACCCTTGTTATAATGATATATTTCAATAACAGCCACAATTCCTGATGCCCACGGATGGCTTTATAATGACCACGGATTACACTGAGAAAATACTAATCCTGGTTTTATTCTTAATGGAGTGTGAAAGGGACTAATTGTCATTTGAAATGTCATTTCCATCCCTCCAAATGCACGTGTGCTTCACTTTAATAATTAAAGGCTCCCACGTCAGATCACATGAATTAATATCATGTTATCACTCAAAGGGTTTGAGTGACAAGAAAGGGGGGATTTCTTGCTTCCAGCCAACCTCCTGTTGTCCTTCCCAAAAGCAAATTTCATCACAGGTACCATGTGATAGAGCCTTCACAGCCCTTCCCAAGATTTGGTATCTGCACAATTAAACTAATCAATTGCAGAGCAATTAAGTCAAATCTTAATGAACTGGAAAAATGATACTTCAATTTGCTGTCTCAAATCCCCAAATTAGCATAATAAACACGACATACTCCTAATCTGTGAAAAAAACCCAGTGTTTTCCCCTCATTCTTGTGTATTGAAAGTGTTATTTGCAGACAATTTGTAAGCCATCAGCTAGTTTTAAATAATTTAATAAAAACAATGCAAATATGTTGTGCAAACCCCACCACATCATGTTAGTTTTGCCAAAAATAGAATTTTTTCCAATTTTTTTGTGGTTATAAAATTTCCATTTCATTTCACACATATGCAGTGATCATTTCCCAATTGGTGGGGACCTACTGGGAGAGGAGGAGTATTCTCCAGAAATCCAGTTGACTGAAGGAGGTAAGAATTGACTTTTACTCCACTTTGCCTCAGTTTTTAATGCATTGGAGAGGAATTTGACTGTGATCAGTGATAACCTGACAATAATTGATGTTATCCTCCATGTCCATCAGTAGCCAAGATCCAGGTCTCCTCCTACTGGCATTCGAGTCTCAGCCTCCAAAGGGCTGCAAAAAAGGATGGGAATTGCTTTTTCACCCTGATTTTATTGATCACAAATCGTGACATATCCATTAAATGTCATTCAGGAAGGTAAAAATTCAGATTCTCTCCCTCTGCTTTCATAAGATCCTCCCCAGTGTCCAGTTCTGGTGTCCCCAACATAAGAAGGACATGGAACTGTTGGAGCAAGTCCAGAGGAGGCCACAAAGTTTATAAAAGGCACTGGAACATGTCCCCTATGGAGACAGGTTGGGAGAGCTGGGAATGTTCAGCCTGGAGAGGAGAAGGTTGTGTGGAGACCTCACAGCACCTTCAAGGATCTCTCCAGGGAACTGGAGAGGGGCTGTTCAGCAGGAATAGGAGTGACAGGACAAGGAGGGGTGGGTGCAAACTAAAAGAAGGGAAATTAAGATGAGGTATTGGGAAGAAATCCTTCCCTGTGAGGCCCTGGCACGGGGATAAATTCCCTCTCATGTTTTACTCAAAGAGATGAACTTGTAGAGACCCTCAAGAAAGATGGAGGGGGACTTTATATAAGAGCATGGACAAGGGGGAGCGGATTCAAGCTGACAGAGAGTAGATTTAGATTTGATATTAGGAAGAAATTCCT
>NW_021940744.1:1887820-1889592 GCF_001715985.3 Manacus vitellinus | reverse complement strand
AAGGGAAGGGAAGGGAAGGGAAGGGAAGGGAAGGGAAGGGAAGGGAAGGGAAGGGAAGGGAAGGGAAGGGAAGGGAAGGGAGGAAAATTGAAAAGAGTAAAAAACAGAGTTAAAAAAATTTACTAATTTTTAGTAAAATTAATTAATTTTACTATTTTTATCAGAAACTCTTACATAGCATCTGTGGCACTGTGCCCTCTGCTTAAACCCAGCTGCAGTGGGTTTAAGGATCTCTGGAGGCAAACCATGCACAAGACCAAAGAAATTAATAATTAAACATTGTGATCTCTTCCTCACATGACACTAGTGTTTTTTGGTCTCCACAGAAGGCTGTTAACACAGGTGGCCACAGAGAGCTCCAATGCAAGTCCCTCTTTCAAGAGTTTCAGTCTAAAAAACAGAGCTAAATTCCCCTCTTCAACTGCCTGGAGAGAGGCAGGGCCCACTCCTCACCCCAGGCAGGGCAGCTGGCAGCACTCATGGGCTGAGCACTAAGAAAAAGCACTTCCAGAGGCGTGGGAGAGCAGTTCCATCTCCTGCCAGATGCAGTGGGGCCCAGGGCATTGAGCACCACCTTCCACAGCATCACAGCGTCCTGGAAAATGAGACTCCTCGGGGCTAAACATACAGAATTTTTTCTAGGAGGTAAATAAAAACCTCTTGAGCTTTTAATTTTATACATCAGTGGTGTTGCAGTGAAGAGAATCCTGATATCTGTTGCCTGCAGAGGAGAGAAAGGTCTGTAGAGTCCTCCCATGTGCTTTGGCAGAGGTGCAGCATCATCCCCTGGGCTTGAGAAGACACAGATTTCCCAGCTCCTTATTCCTTTATCCCAGACTCATTATTGGTCAAACATGAACAAAAGGCAGATTTCTATAGCCCTTAAAATCCAAGCAATTAGTAAGATTCTGATAGGATAAGGATTGTGGTTCTGTCAGAAGATTCAGCTGGGTTGGTAACACAAGATGCACAAGCAACAAACTGGGTTCCCTTCCCCTTCAGCTGGAAAACCAGGGAATTCCAATAGAATTAAATATATAGCAGTACAAAAGATAAACCCAGCAAACCTGGACATGTGTTATCTCTGTAAAGCAGATGTTATTAATAAGTCATATATTGGCTGGGGCACAGAGGAACTAATAAATGATTTACGGCTGTAATTATTTTATGATATGGAATGAACTGTGCTGAGATGCAAATCTAGCAAACCCCCCTGAATATTCCTAATAAAGCAATTTAATCTCGAGCTTGAGCAAGACTGATGGGAGGGTGGGCATACAAAGGGTTACTTTTTGGTGATTTAGCAGGTTGTTACCCAAAGAGGGAGCAGTCAGATAGAGCAGAGGATGCTGAATCCACTATCCCAGCAGACATGTGGCTTTGTATCCCGAGGTTCATGCAGTGGCAAGGCTGGGAGAGTGTTCCTAGATGGAACATGTGGATACACTCAAGATTATGATTTTTTTTTTCTCTTAATTAGCGGTATTGAAATATTTAGTTCAGTATTGCAGCTTTTGGAGGACAACTAAGATAGAGCAGAATCTGAAAAAAAAAACCCATATATCAACCAACAGGCTTCACCATCAATTTTTGGGGTTGGCATTTTGACACAAGGTTTAGCCAGTCTTGGAGAATGGGGATTTGAAACTATTTTTATAGTTGTACAATACTCCAGGACACTAAGTATAGGATATTTTGGCAGGAACTGAAACTTTTGAGCAAATAAATGGGGACAAAGTTTTCTTGGAGAGAAATGTAGAAACAACCAGAAC
>NW_021940744.1:1875668-1885780 GCF_001715985.3 Manacus vitellinus | reverse complement strand
TATAAGTGTAGTTTCCAAGGCTGTAAGGTGAGCTTTGTGCCAAAAGTGGAATTCCTTGCTTCTCTCCTAGTTCTAGAACCATTCCAACAGAAAAACACAGCCATGAAGACACTGTCCCTCCAAATCAACCATTCTGCTGTGACTATCTCAGCTGATCCCAAATTAACCAGCAGCCTCCTCAGCTGCTTCTTCCTCAGGATTTTTTGAAGCTCTTTAGATGCTTTCTGCTTATCCCTTTGCCTCTGGTCCTTCCTTCCCCCCCCAGCTCCCCTGCAGTGTCCCTGGCCATCCCTGGCCCCCCCAGCTCCTGCCTTGTCACCCCCAGACTGCCCGAGGATCCCCTGGCAGCAAACGTTGCTCAGTTTGTGTCCTGCTGCTTGGTGAGAGCAGGGTCTGCCCTGGCACCTGGGATCTCCACCACACAAGGGATGGGCTCTGTCTTCCCACAGGAATATCCTCCAGCCCAGCAGAGACAAGATGGGAGCAACCTCAATGTGTTCAGGTGCTCTGACTGAGCTGTGCCCTGCAAACAGGAACAACAGTGGAGAGAGGATGAGAAAAAACATTTGAGCTTCATTTTAAAGGGCTTCTCCCCACAAGACTCCACAGGAATCTCTTGTTTTTCTCTTTCTTTTTCTTCCTTTTTTTCTTCTTTTTTTTCTTCTTTTTTTTTCTTCCTTTTTTCTTCCTTTTTTTTTCCTTTTTTTTCAGCATAGGAAGAAAATGGCACCAACAAACAGACACTTTGGCTTATCACTGTAGCCCTACTCTCTTTTTCTTTTTTTTCAGAAGCAAGAAAACCTGGAAATGAGACAAGTCTTCTCAGCCCTGAGAACTGCTGAGACTGTTCAAACTCTACGAGCATCGTGTTTGTTCAGATCTTTGGTTTATTTTCATCAAGGATTAATTTTTGATTCAATTTTTTTTCAAAAATAAGTTTAATTGAAATCAATCCTCAGAGCAATTTGGTTTTGCTGCAACTGTTCCCTGATCAAAAAAAGAAATCTGAATAAATGATACCTGATGAAAAACAATTACATTCAGTGATAATTAGGGTGTTCCCAGGAAAGCATCACAATCTTTGTGTAGTAAAAAAGACCAGGAACAAAGTCAACATGCTTTGAGCTGGTGTGAAAGAAGCATTTTTAGACAGACATCACATAGACATGAAACTGGGAAAAATAGGATGTCTCTGGAATGAAAGACAGGTGCTGGAGAGAAGTCTGGATGAAAAGAGATAGAGAATATGCATCAGAATGTTAAAAAAAAAGATGTCCTTGCCTTTGCTTGATATTGGAATGGATGGAATTTAGATCCACTTCCCAGCATGGGGTGTTATTTACTCCTAGGACTGTCCAGCTGATAAGAAAGAGGCAGAATTAACCTCAAATGCTTTGAATCTCATAAAACAAAACACCTCTGCACTCCCAGCAAGTGCTACTGAGCTAAAGCATCACAGGAACTTTCAGAGGCAAAAATGCCTTCAAATATTACAACAGGCAGATTTGTTTTCTTCCAGTGTTGACCCTGTTTTATCCACGTCTTCCAGCTGCTGGGTGGAGCTGGAAGCTGCCAGGTGGAATCCTTTAGTCTCCACAATATTTTAATGGAAAACAAAGCAGTTGTGAGTGAGTTTAGTGTGACCACTTTGGCTTTTTGCCCTGAAGTGAACTGTCAATGACTATCAGAAATATTACAGTTACTTTGGGCCCCACATCTTTGTGGGAGATGTACTGGCCATTTTTTACTTACTAATTCCTTTAAGGATCAGTCTGAAACTCATCCAATCTTGGCCTTGCTCACGATTTTATTTCATCTGAACAGATCTGTAAGAAAGAAAGAAAACAAAAAAAAAATAAAAAGAGTATTTTAATTTAAAAACTAGAGGCTTTCTCTCAGGTAAAAATACTTCAGAAAGCTTCGTTGAGAGCTGAAAATCAATAGTGTTTCTCTTTTTTTTCTAGAAATGATTGTTATTTCAGAGCAAAACTCCGGTGCTGGAGAATAGAGCTGTGGGGGCCCAGGCCCATCCATCACGTGGATTCACGAGGGCTTTGTCTTTGGCTCCCATTTACACAGCATTAAATTCTGCTGTGTTGACTTGGAGCTTGACGTGCTCCTAAATCTTCAGTCCCCGAGCAGAACCCTCTCAAAATCCTGGTGCTTCATTGGCTGTCTCGGGCCACGAGTGTCACCTTGATTTGGAATTACCTCGTCCCAAGTGTGCTTAAAACATTCTGGGAGTTTTTTGATGAGGTTGGGCCACGATCCAAGGCTGTGGCAAAGCCAAAGCCCCTGCAAGGGAGGTTTTTTTTTTTCCTCCTTGCTTTCATAAGCATCCCTTTCCATGTCTGCTCAGTCCCAAAGTGGGGCTGCTGTTATGCAAAAGCAATTTAATGTGATATGAGTTATGACTGAGAGGATCCAGGCAGGTGTTCGTGGGGTTTAATTAATGTGCTCGCTTCACACCTTTAATTAATTTGTGACAACTTCTTCGAGTGTCACCGATGCAAAGCAAGACAACTTTGCTGTCCAAGGCTCAGCAGAAAGTAGAAAGGATTTTGTACCTTCTGGCTCAGGTGGCTCTGTAGGAACCTTAATACCTGGAGTAGGATGGGGCCTGAGAATTAGAAAGACTGTTCCCAAAAAAGTGACTCTTAAATGTTGCCTAAAAGCGGGACTGGATCCTGTAGGATCAATGAACCACCTCTGTTAAATCCTGGAATCACAGAATCCCAGACTGTTTTCAGTTAGAAGGACCTTAAAGCCGATCTAGTGCCACCCCCTGCCATGGGCAGGGACACCTTCCACCAGCCCAGGTTGCTCCAAGCCCCGTCCAACCTGGCCTTGGACACTTCCAGGGATCCAGGGGCAGCCACAGCTTCTCTGGGCAACCTGTGCCAGGGCCTCCCCACCCTCCCAGCCAACAATTCCTTCCCACTATCCCATCCAACCCTGCCCTCTGGCAGTTTGAATCCTCTCCCCCTTGTCCATGCTCTTGTAAAACTCCCTCTCCATCTTTCTTGAGGATCTCCACAAGTTCATCCACTGGAGTAAATGTGAGAGTGAATTCATACTTTTTTATCAACGTGATCATTTTACAGATTCTGCCTCAAACCACTTCTTAATCTCTTCAGTTCTCCCAGTAAACTCAGTAAACTTTCAGAGCTGCATGTCAGCATTTGTCTCCAGTGCAAATATGTGATTTGCTGATATGGCAAATCGGAAGCTGCTTAATTGCATCAGATTTCTCCCTGAAAAGGCTTTTTAACTACCCTCAAACATCAGCCAGGCTGAGGCTAAGTACATGTTTGAATATTTGCTTCAGTTCTCTGGTGGCAAAACTGCTGATGTGGTTGTTCTTACATCTATGATTGATCAAAAAAAAAAAAAAGAAAGAAAAGAAAAGACAAAATTTTAATCCTAACACAAACAACCAGATGAGAGATGCTCCACAGAAGGCAATTTGGTACAGAACTGATTTTCATAACGATTTTCAAGCATTTCCTCTTTTATCAGTATTTTCTCCTAAACATCAGACACTAAAGTAAATTGAGTTCTCTCTTCCTGATATAATTTGACATTATTTTGGTGGCTTTGGACCGTGTTTTACCTTGGGATTTGTTCTCAGCAGAAAACATTTGATAAACAGTTGTTCACTTCAAGATATTTTTTGGCTGTGGGATATCAAAATAGTCTCGTTAATTAATTTGCCATGATACTTTATACCTGCAAAACTTCAGTTGGTTTTGATTATCTTTGTTCAGAGATCACAGAATCCAAACTGCTTTGGGTTTGAAGGGACCTTAAAGCTCATCCAGTCCCACCCCCTGCCATGGGCAGGGACACCTTCCACTAGCCCAGTTTGCTCCAGCCTGGCCTCGGATACTTCCAGGGATTTCAAATTTCCTTCCTGCTCTTGTGCCAGTGTTCAGCACCCCCTCCCCAGCCTTGGCAGCAAGGGAAAGCTGCTTTTTCGTGCAGCTTCAATCTCATCTCCTGTAATTTTGGTGCAAAACTGAATTTTAAGGGGGAAAGTGGGGTTTGAGCAGGAACACTGACAACACAAGCTGAATTCCTCTTTGCCAGCTCTGTGTCCCCTACTTTAAATGTGCTGGGCAAAATTCCCCCACGTCCTCTGCGTCCCTGACATTTGATTTGCCTGTAACACCACAACTTTGAAATAGCAAAGCTAAATCAGCTCCAAAATCCTGCAGATTGGGATCTACAGGGGCATCAATTGCTTCAGCTTTGTCTGCACACCCTGGTCATCACCCCCAAAAGTAGAGTTTGCAGCCTTTTGTCTTGCACTGCCGTGAAATCTTCTCCCACCTTCTGCTACAACTCAATACTCCCAATTCTGTTGGCTGTGGCAACAGGCAGTGGAGTTTCTGCTGTAAATAAAATCCCTACTTGACACAAAACTCATAAAAAACACCCAGAATGGCAGGGCTGAGCTCAGGAATATGGATTCAGGAATGGAGAAACTATAATGGAAGTGAGAGTCCAAAGGGTTGGGGTGGAGGACACGGGAACTTCATGGGCCAAGGCTCCATGGGGGCTGGAGAGGAACCAGAGGCAGGGATGGAGAATGGAGAGGAGCAAAATGAGAGCAAAGCTGAGTCTGGAATTGGATTATGGGCTTGGATGGATGGTGAGGAACCAGCTGTGACACAGCCTTGGAGCTGGAGAGGAAAGCTGAGGTGGGTCAGGATGACAGATCCCAACAGAAGCAGGGGAATCATCAAACAGAGACAGTGGCCAGGAGGGGGTGGGGGCAATGTGGGACTGGAAAAGGAACTACCAGAGAATATTCAGCTGCCAGGGTGAGGAAGGGAGATCAGAAGGGAGTGTCCAAGGTGGAGGAAAACGAGACATACAGAGTTTAAGAGACAAAATAAAAGAAGAGAGGAGTCCTGGAATAATTACTGTACCATTCCTGTCCTTCCACTACTCTTAACCCACAAAAAAGCCTGGGTGAACATTTATGTGATGAATATAGCCTCATATTCAGCTTGTAATATCATCAAGCAGGTTTAAGCTCACTCTAATATTCTTCAACATTTTTTATTTCCTTTTCCTTTCTCTTCTATTTTTTTTTTCTGTATTTACAGGGTTTTTTCTCCTTTTCTTTGACCCAAAGACAAGGAATTGTCACAGCCCATCAGTATTCAGCAATCCAAACTCAAGCTGGAGCAGAAAAATGTGATTATTCTCATAAGTCACACGGTGGTTGTTATTCTGTTCCCTTCATGGCTGAGAGTAACTTATAATTAGTATTTGAAGCAGCCACCAGGGCTTTGAATCTCAGTGGAAAAGAGAGGGGAGAAGGAGGCTTGTTCTGATTTATTCTCTCTGGGAAAATCTGTTCTCTAAGGCTCATCACATTCCCTCCATGATTAAGCTTTTCAGCAGAAGCCTGAGTGAGGTGTTCCCTCCTTGGGAAGGGAGGCAGAGGAGCTGCACACCACAGTATTTGCTTATTTTCACATCTGAAGGTGGATGAAGCAGGTTTTCCTAAACCCCTTCAAATTCCCAGGGGGCTGTATGAATTTGGAGGCTCCTCCAGCAGCCTGGTGGTTCTTCTGCATTGGATGAGGGGCATCTTCTTCTCTTAAATGTTCCCTGCTCAACAGGCATGAAAAAGCCACGGTAAATGGCAGGAAAAACCAGCTAAAGACACACAGAGACACGTTTTTTCAGGTGTATTCCTCCCCTTGTGCAGACCTGCTTTGGGAAAATATTTATTGTGCCCTTTCTTTCCCAAACTTCTTTGAGCTGCTCTCTGCAGTGTACCCAGCTTCCTCAGCTGTCAGCGATGAAATGGCTCTGCAATATAGAGAATTCCAACTCATCCCTTGCCTTTGTTTGCTCTGGGTATCCCAAGGAAGAACCTGGATTCAGCTGGACTTCTTAGTGACCCTCAGCAAGAGGAATCACCAGCACCAACATCCCTGAGCACTAATGCAGCCCCCAAACAGGCTCCTGCTTTGGGTGTACATCAACTTTGGGGATATAAGTGTAGTTTCCAAGGCTGTAAGGTGAGCTTTGTGCCAAAAGTGGAATTCCTTGCTTCTCTCCTACTTCTAGAACCAGTCAGACAGAAAAACACAGCCATGAAGACACTGTCCCTCCAAATCAACCAAACATCCCAGGTTTTTTTTGTTGTGAATGTCTCAGCACAATTCCAGTTAATCAGCAGCCTCCCCTGGGACCCGTGTAGGCTCCCACTCCCAGCTTCTCCTTCCTACCACTCCCAGTTTCTTCTTCCTCAGGTTTTTTGGAAGCTCTTTAGATGCCCTGGATGAAGAGGGGCAGAAGAGCTGGGGGGTGTTTTGCTTTAAATACATGGCATTTCTCTGCAGGATTTGGGCAGGGATCAATCACTTCCTTCAGCTAAATACTGCTCAGACCCTACAGACACGGGCATGGCACGTTCACAACTTGTTCCCCAGCTCTTTGCACACAGAAGTTGCACATCTGCAAGCCCCAAGATGTGCAGGGTGTCTGGGCAGCACAGTCCCAACATGCAGGGACTGAGAATTCCTTCCATCTTCGGGGTGGAACTTCTTTCCCTCATTTTCTTGTGGAGAAAACACAGTATTTGGGTTTTTAATACTAAAATCTGTGAGACAGGCAACCAGAAAAACGAAAAACCAATGCCCTTTCTTTTCTAATCCTCTTTCTAACAGCAGCAACAGGGATATGTTATGGCATAAAACAAGGCAAAAATGAAAATGGAACGTTCATCTCCCTGGTTGGGTTGTCTGGGATGCAAAATCCCTTTTGGGAATTTCAGCTGTGCAAGTAGATCTGAATTCATGCCACACAAGATGAGAGAAATAAAAAAATATAGGAAAGAAATATCTCAGATGGCAGTGCTTAGCAACTCAAGAGTAAAAATACTGATATTTAAAGATTTTAAAACCCTAAAAAAAGAATAAAAGCAAAGAATAAGACAGAAATTCAAGCATTGACTCATAAAAAGCAACAGAGACCAACATTTCCTTATCATGGGTGTAATTTTAATATATTAAACATACTAAAAATCAGCTTCATTACATGGTAACTATATTCTATATATTAGCCTGTATGTAATGCTGAGTACTCACGGATTACCTTTATTTTGAACACTCTCCAGTAGAATCTCTGTGCACACAGGACAAGATACCCAAGAAAAAGTGTCTTAGTAGAGGGAGAGTTGCAAGATTTCCCTTTGTGACACAGGAGATGTGTCACAGTCACCCACAGAAAATGCTCTTGTTTTATCACAGGCACAGCTGGAAAATAAATGTGCCCCGATATTTTTATTGCCTGTTGTCATTGAACTGGAGCAGGGGACCTTGGGGGACAAGCAAATATATCCTTTTAATTAACACCTAATTGTGCTTGACACCTGAAATTGTGCTGAGCTTCTCCCCTGCCAGACCCAAGATGTGAAGGATGTCTGGGCAGCTGCTTCTCTGCTCTCTTTTCCACTGTCCCAACACACAGGAACTGGGAATTACTTCTATCTTCAGCGTGGAACTTCTTTCCCTCGTTTTTTCGTGGAGAAAAAACAGCATTTTGGTTTTAAATACTAAAATCAGTAAGATTCTAGTAAGATAACCAGATTTTCAGCAAGTGAAAAGCAGAAATTATTCCCAGGGAAGTGAGAGTTTTCTTTGTCACTAAAAAACCTAAAAAGTCACATATAGAGTAGATCAATCACTTCTTTAAAAATCCACTTGCACCATTATTCCCCTCTGGATTGAGGAATCCAGCACAAATACTAAACCACTAAAAAGCAATATGTAAATGTAACCTTGAGATTATAAGGGGAAACCCACCCAGAGCAATAGAAATTCGAGGAAAGTTTAATGATATGATCTCAGAAAGTTATAACAATAGCATTGTCTCACCTTATATTGTTCTACTTGTCTCATTAGCTTTTATTAGCACACTGGATTCAGGCAGGCCTGGTTTATGACACTGTGTGATGTAAATCAATGCACAGCCTCCCAAATGACTAATATAAGCCAGCCAGCTCAACTATAAAAGAAAGCCTTGACAGATGGGAAGCCAACAGAAAACTGCAGCAGGCTGTTAAACTGATTTTTTTTGTCATTTTATATCAAAGCATACACCTGGAAATGAGAGCAGCTTGATAGCTGGAATTTCAGGGAAAGAGAAGTGGGGAACACTGCGAGTCCCCCATCACCTGGGCACCCCAAAATGTTCTGGGCACAGAAATCACAGCACTTTAATAATGTCCCCAGAGCAGTTTCCTGAGCATCTCCTTGTCCTGCTTATGCTGACATGCTGATACCCACGGGGTGGGAAGAGGATCAATCCCATGTTCTCTCCTGGGAGGGGATCAAAGCAATGATCCCATGTTCTCTTCCTGGAGGGGATCAAAGCAATGATCCCATGTTTTCTTCTGGGAGGGGATCAAAGCAGTGATCCCACGTTTTCTTCTGGCAGAGGATCAAAGCAGTGATCCCATGTTTTCTTCTGGCAGAGGATCAAAGCAATGATCCCATGTTCTCTTCCTGGAGGGGGTCAAAGCAATGATCCCATGTTCTCTTCCTGGAGGGGATCAAAGCAGTGATCCCATGTTCTCTCCTGGGAGGGGATCAAAGCAATGATCCCTTGAACTCTTCTGGAATAGGATGATGCCCAGGTCACTCCTGTCACCACTGGGCTGTCACCTCCCTGTCCCAGTGGAGGGGAGGTGATGTCCCCAAGCCTTCTCCTGCTCAGAGGGCCTAGAGGCACCCAACTGCTTATCACAGGCCTTACAAAGGTCTCTGGCTCTCAGAGCTCCAGCTCACAGGATGCCATGCCCTTCCCATCCCAGTTAGGTGGGTTAGCCACCATATTTTGGCCAGCAGGGAAAGCTCAGAGGTCACTAAACCTCTGCAGGTCACCTTTGGAAGTCTGACCTGCTAAGGTCACCTTTGTAAGGCTGATGTGCATCCCTTGCTCAAAATAAGAGAGAGAGAGAGAAGAGGTGTCTGTCTGGTCAGAGCTCCACACAAGAAGCTCACACTGGCCTTTCTCCCTCCAAGGGAAGATGACGAGGATATTTAGGAAAGGCAATGTTGCCCCAGCTGTGATGGACCAAAATGGCTTTAAAAATGGCTTTGCCACCTGCAACTGTAGGTGGCAGCCAGAGTTTAACTTAATTACATTAATTGGTTTGACAGTCTGGGAGGAAATGGTGGTTAGCACCTTCGGAGCACAGGGGGATGTTAGCAAGGAATGCAGTGATAAAATCAAATTCCCTTATGGATAGAGGCTTGCAAGTAATTATCTGAGGTGTTGGCTGGCTGTGGGGAGAGCTGCAAAACTAAATGTCTTTGCTAGATCCACATTTCGTGATTTGACAGAAGTATTTGAGTTCCCAAACTCTCTTGAAGTTAATTTACAGGGCTCAGCTTGTTCCAGTTAGAGGAATAGTGTCCTCATATCAGCAGGTTTTACCTCCAAAACTTGAATTTCAGTTATTTAAATACGGTGTCCTTAAAAAGTTCAAAGGAAAGAAAAGCACCCAAGAGAAAACAGTCTGAATTTCACCTGTGATGGGCTTGCTATCAAATGCAAACAAGATTCTCAGTGGCATTCGTAATAAAAAAGCAATTCCTTGATGTTCTTTAAACCTCATAAACCGAAATCCAGCTGTTCCCATGGGTAATATCTAGGGAAGTGTTTCTTGGGACACACTGTCACTGAGTTCTGTTCAGAGACAATGGTTAAATTAGAAACAAATGGAAAACCATGTTGATATAACTTTATTTAAAATCCAGTTTCCTGAATTGGTGCACTGTCCTACTGTTTGGACATTTAAATTGTTAGAGACCTCATTTAAATGGATCAGCTTGATTTCAGGGAATTATAGACTTGGACTAACAATTAGGCCCAGCTTTAGTCCATCTTTGAGCAGTGGATACTCAAACCTTTTCATCTGTTCAGCAAAACTCTCTAAGTTGGACCAGGCAGCAGAGCACTCAGGACGTTTAAACATGTAATATATATGAATTTATAGATATAAAACATAATTATGCTCCTCTACTCTGCTCAGCTGAGACCCCCCTGCAGAGCTGCTCCAGCCCTGGGGAACAGCCCAGCAA
>NW_021940744.1:1873167-1875258 GCF_001715985.3 Manacus vitellinus | reverse complement strand
TGGGACTGGATGGGTTTAAGGTCCCTTCCAACCCAAACCATTCCAGGATTCTGTGATTCTGTGATATAACAAGTAGCACCCAGGAGAAGCAATCAAATACTAAAGGATATGAAAGCTGATTATAAAGTTGTCAAGCCTGACACACAATATGAAACATCTCAATGTGCATTATTTTATCAGGGCTGCTTTTCAAGAGGAAAAATCCAAGCCAACTTTCTGGCAGCTGTTTTGGTCTCCTCCCACTCCTCACTCAGTCCCTGAAATGCTCCACATGCACAGGGAATCAGGAGCCCTGTGGGGCCTTGTGTTGTCCTGGTTATGGTGAGAAGTGATTTCATGGGGATTATCCTGCCAGTGATATGCATGACTTTGGATGCACAGGTTTATTGAAATAAATTACTTTATTTTAAAGGAGAAAATCTATTTTCACACATGTCAGTCATTTAGGTCGCATCCTTCTTCAGGACTTAACTATCTCATTTATTAAGGTTTTTTAATACACTTCTGTTTTTTTAATATGTTTTTTTAATAACTTTTCACTAAGAAAAATAGTGGTTTCTTTCAAAAATAAATTCAGTCTTTTTCATTCAACTACAGACACACACAAGGCTTTCCTCATCAGAACCATCACATTACTGTATTTCATCAGCCCCATCTGATATTGCAGAGCAAAAGGAAGGATCTACAACTTTAGTTTTCACAGAACAGGTGTTTGAACCCCAGCTGAAAACTAACTGGAGTCTTCCCATGAAATGTAATAAAAAAGTCTCAACTGAATGGAACTTCTTCCCATGTCATGGTGAAGTCCTTAAATGGGATTGTATTTTTCTGATCAAGGAAATGTTGGGGGCTCAGGTCTGTGGGGCTTGTTTGGGGAGAGAGAGAGAGAGAAAAGCTAATAAAGAAACAGAAGCCAAAACAAGGAAATAATATAGTTTCAAAGGAAATAGAATTTAGAACATCTGCTGCTCTGTCTCCAGTGAAAAAACCATTTGATCTGGGGAGCATCTGAGGTTGCAACATTATTAAATAGAGGAAGGGTAAAAACACATCACCAGCTCTACAGGAACTTTGGGAGGAAAATCTATCCTGAATTGGGGCAAAAGGCTGAACCTGAGATATTTCAGACTTCAAGTTGTCCCTGAAACATTTAATTTCAATCAACTTACAAAGATTTAGTTGGCATTCTGTTGTGTTTTACTTATAGCTTTCCACTAACAGCTGGGTTTACATCTTGAAGGAATTTGGAGATGTGGCCACTCATTGAACAAAACAAACAAACCTGAGCACTGGAATGGGAAATTCATCAAAAGAAGCACCTTAAAGTTTCAGTTTTAAACACAGAAAACCAATGATCAGTTTTAAATATAAGCAACTTTCGAAAAAGGTTCCAACACCCACCTTGAGACATCTTCATGTCTCTCCATGAGGCATCCAACACCAAAGCCTTCAGCTTCCATGCACTTTATTTTCATGGCACAACTGAGGGCCAAACCCAACCTGTGCAGTTCCAGAGGTGCCCTGGATGCCTCAGGTATATTAAAACACAATTATTAAAGCTCAAATGCCTCTTTCACACAGAAACTTTCCCAGAAGGAACTAATTTTCATGGAAATGAGGAGCCTAAATGACAGCAATTCATGTGCTTTTCACAACCACTGCTGGCCAAGGCTCTGTTTTGTTCTAATAAATCCACGGAAATCACACATTTTTTGCTGTACCTGGTGGCTTTGTTCCCCAAAACCAAAAAGAATTCCTGTTTCCACACCTCAGAGGGACTTTCCCACACAGAGAATATTTCACTCTGCTCAGTCCAGCTCTGTGTAATTCTCATTCCCCAGGTTCACCACCACCATGAGTCACATTTTTCATGATAAAAACACCTGAGAATATTAAGTCAAAATTCCCACACTGTGGGAAGGGGCAAGGTGGAAGAACGAACTCTGGAAGTGTCCAAGGCCAGGTTGGACGGGGCTTGGAGCAACCTGGGCTAGTGGAAGGTGTCCCTGCCCATGGCAGGATGGGACTGGATAATCTTTAATGTCCCTTCCAACCCAAACCATTCCAGGGTTCCATGGGACACCTCAAGCT
>NW_021940744.1:1871192-1872917 GCF_001715985.3 Manacus vitellinus | reverse complement strand
AACCATGAATATACATTACCATAATATATTACTATTTCCAGCTTCTTTGATTTATGTGCTCGATAACATGTTTATATAAAACCAACCTCCACGAGAAAGTAAAGAAAAAAAGATAAACTAAAGAAAAAAAAAACCAAAAACTAGCAACACCAGCAGCAGGGAAAACAAATATCACCTAAACTGAACTAATAGTAAAGTGGGCCAGACAAAAACTGGTAAAGCTTTCAGGATTTCTGAGGTAGTTTGTTGTGAAGGCTTTTTTTTTTTTTTAAATATCAAGATTTGTAAAAACATGATTTGTAAAGATACACTGCCAAAAGTTCGTTAAGGGTGAGGTCTTCAAACCAGGGTGAAGGTAATTAAAAGAAAACTGACCCAACACGAAGTTACTGATATTTATCACACTTGATTTCGTGCCAGTGATTCCCAATCACATCCCCCAAAATTAGCTTAATCTGGAGTGACTTTTTGCAGCATCACAGAGGGGCAACTGGACAAATTCTTGCTCACAGAGGTTTCTCATTAAATGCTTTTGGGTTGCCATTGAATCTGGGTTTGCTCTGGTTTGTGCCATTAAATTTGGATTTGTTCTGAATTGTGCCATTGAATTTGGCATTAGTTTGTCCTGGTTTGTGCCATTGAATTTGGGGTTGTCCTGGTTTGTGCCATTAAATTTGGATTTGCCTGGTTTGTGCCATTGAATTTGGCTTTAGGTTTGTCCTGGTTTGTGCCATTGAATTTTGGTTTGTCCTGGTTTGTGTCATTGAATTTGGCTTTAGGTTTTCTCTGTTTTGGGCCATTGAATTTGAACTTAGTTTTGTTCTGGTTTTGTGCCATTGAATTTGGATTTGTTCTGGTTTGTGCCATTGAATTTGGCTTTAGGTTTGTCCTGGTTTGTGCCATTGAATTTGGATTTGTTCTGGTTTGTGCCATTGAATTTGGCTTTAGTTTGTCCTGGTTTGTGCCAGGAGACTCAGCTGGCCCCAGGAAGTTTTTGGGAGCTGAGACTTTTGGCAGAACCACCAAAAGTGCTCCTGAGTCAAAAAGTCCAAATGATCTAAATGTTGCAGGTGCAGGTTTTTGGGGTGGTTCAGTGCTTCATCCAGCCACCAGTGCAGCCTAAAGGCCCTTATTCCACATGGCTCACTGACCCATAGGCAGACAACACCATTAATTGATCTAATGAACCTTAAACCTAATGCTCAGCATATCCCTAATGGCCAAACACACAGGATCAGTTGGATCCTTAATGAATTTTCTCCCTGTTTTGCTGGGTCTTCTCCATTTTAAAATGCACCTGAAGATCTGACATGGCACAGTTAAACAAACTTCCAGTCTGAAAATTCAGGTTTTCCATGCCTGTCTCTTCTGGAATGGTCAGTGCAGTGAGATTAGGGCTTTTGACTTCTCCACATCCTGATCCCATGAGGACTCCCTTCCTCTGTGACCACTGGAATATCTTCTAATTGAACAGTGTATTTTGAAGGATGCAAACCAATCCAGCCAACAGCATGTCCTTGGAAATGGCATAACCTCCTTAGAGACTTCTTTGTGCACCAAAATATTAATAAATATTGCTTATCCATTTTTAAATTCTCTGTGTTTCACTGCATAGGGCTCATAAAAATATCTCTTACTCCACTTACTAATAGCCCAGGCAGGTGAAGAAGCATTAAAACACAGCACAGAAACAGCACAAATGGAAATTAAAGAAGCCTGCAAACA
>NW_021940744.1:1869402-1870611 GCF_001715985.3 Manacus vitellinus | reverse complement strand
TCCCTCTGTATTTTTGGTTAAGGCTCAGCCAGCTCTGATGCCTCCCCTGAAGGGACATCATCATCTTCCTGCCGTGTTCCCAACACCCTGTGCCTGCAGTCCCTGCAGGAGCACAGGCAGAGAAGGGCATTGCTTTTGTGGGAAATGCCACAAAACATTTCCTGTCATCACCATCCTGGTGACACCTGGAGAATTTCTGACTGTTGCTCTCTTGAGGGTTTTCCAACCTTCGCTGAAACACTGGGAAAACTCTGGGATGTGCTTCTGCAGGGTGGCTGTGCAGAGCTTACCCCTGGCCCATCTGCCCTCCTTAAAATGTCACTTCATTTTGCTGGTGAGCCAGCAGAGCATCCCTGCCAAGGGGTCATCCCTCCCAAGGGGTCATCCCTGCCAAAGGGATCATCCTTCCCAAGGACAGATCCCTCCCAAGGGGATCATCCCTCCCGAGGAGAGATCCCTTCCAAAGAGATCATCCCTCCCAAGGGCTCATCCTTCCCAAGGAGAGATCCTTCCCAAGGGGATCATCTCTCCCAAGGGGATCATCTCTCCCAAGGGGATCATTCCTCCCAAGGAGAGATCCCTCCCACTGGAGGATGGTGGGACCACTGCCAACCCCAGGACTCTGTGTTCCCCAAAAATCTGGACAGTTCCATCCTCCCTCAGCAGCTCTGCCTGTGTGAAGGACTCTGATGTGTCACTGATGGCAGCTCCAAGCAGTGCCAGAAATGACTTCTGTTTAGGGTCCTTTTGCATTCCTGCAGCTCTTTCCTCTGGAAAGAGCTCCTGAGAGCTTTGGGACCTCCTCTGGTATGCAACTGGCTTGGACATCCCTAAGGAATGCCCCAGGAAAACCAGCTGAGAGCTGGCAGAGCAGAAGCCCCTGGGAGCTTTAGGAAAGCAGCCCTCAGTGGCAGTGGCACATCAGCAGGAAGGGGTCAGCAGAAGGTGAAACTCAAAGTCAGCTGAGAGCAGCCAAAATCAGCTGTGCCCACCAATTAAAGTGCTCAGAAATCCAACATTCCATGATAAAGTCCAGAAGGTTGAGAGAGATGGGACTGTGCAGCCTGGAGAGGAGAAGCTTTGGGGTGACCTGACCGTGGCCTTGCAGGGCCTGAAGAGGCTCCAGGAAACATGGAGAGAGGCTATGGACAAGGGCTGGAGGGACAGGACAAGGGAAATGGTTTTAAGATGGAAAAGGGTAGATTTTAG
>NW_021940744.1:1862101-1868457 GCF_001715985.3 Manacus vitellinus | reverse complement strand
AGTGAAACACAGAGAATTTAAAAATGGATAAGCAATATTTATTAATATTTCAGTGCACAAAGAACAAAGTCAAATTTCCAGAGCCCTCAGAAATGAAACCTTTAGAAACATGGATTTAGTCCTGATGGGCACAAAAAGAGTAATTTCATTTTGTTATGATTACAGGCAAGTTTCAGCTCCTCCAAATAAATATATTGTGGTGAGAAGCTGAGTCACTTCTTCCTCTTTTTTAAACAATATTCCAGCAATCCCTCTTTTTATGGGCTTATAAAAGATAACATGAAAGCAGATGGAAAGCCTGCCAATACCACAAATTCATCTATTTTTAACATTTAATATATAGTGAAGAATAAACTATTGGCTTTAGAAAAGTTCCTTTATTTTAAGACACCTTTAGGAAGATCCCTGACCCCCTCATGCTTTCGGCAGATGCTTTATAAAGTGAGGTGGTAAAAATGTTTGGGGGTTTTCAGTTGGGTTTTTTTCCCAGTGCAAAGCCAGTTGGTTCATCCCAATACTTTTGACTATCAATGGAAAAAGACTCATGAGAGGAAGCGTTCCCAGCTACACCAATCTGCAAAAAAGGTGTTGTTTCTCCTCCCCAACCTTCCACACACCTTTTCTGGGTCCTCCCAATAATCCTCAGTAACACTGAAATCCGGGAGCAAGGAACACAATTGGTTCCCTCACAGAGTATTTTGCTGACAGCTCTACAAAGTTAAGTGTAAATGAATATTAAATTTGAAGATTCGAAGCACAAAACCTAATTAAATAGAGAATTTCAGGCCTACCCTTAATGATCAGGCTGTTTAATCTTGCTTGCTCCCTACAGTAGATATTCCAGAAAGATGAGAAAAGTACATAGTTTTTATTTCTTAACAGGAAAATTTGAGAACAATCCTACCCATCTCCTCTTCCCTGTGAGGGTGGGGAGGCCCTGGCACAGGTTTCATAAAGAAGCTGTAAATGCCACATCCTTGGAAGTGTCCAAGGCCAGGCTGGACAGGGCTTGGAGCAACCCGGGATAGTGGAAGGTGTCCCTGCCATGGAATGAAATGGGTTTTAAGGTCTGTTCCAACTCAAACCATCCTATGATTCTATGAAATTTTAATCACCTTTTTCCCTGAATTCTCCCATTTATCCCTCACTGGGTAATGTCAGGATTTTCCCTTTGTTTGCTTTCCACTGAGAATGACCCTCTTTCTTTCTTTCCCTGTTGCTGGCTCAGGATTCATGTTTAAGATTTTATCAGCTCCAGCACCGAAGGAACTCAGTGAATGAAAATGTGCTTTTGTTCCCATTTTTTAGGCATTATATCAGGGAGGAAGAAAGCTCCTTGTCTGGCTGACAGAAACTAAGTGGTTCTATCTGTTGTACCCTGCTTCCTTATCGACTGCTCTCCATTGTTTCCAGGAAAACCCTTTTGTAATGGGCAAGGAGCTCGATAAAAACCACAGAACAAGGACTGGACTAATTCAAAAGGACAGTTTTCTGTCCCTGGATGCCCAAGCCATGACCCTGTTTGTGAACAGTGATACATGAATGAGGTGTGTGGATGTTCAAGGTGTCAAACAGTGCCCAGAATATCCATAATCCTCCCAGACAGCCTGAGGGATCAGAGCCACAGACACGCTCTCTGCATGTCCAGTCCTAAAGATAACAGGAGCTGCTGCCTCTTCCCTTTTCATGTATGAAATCCCTAATCCTGAAACGACTCTTTCATCCCCCTGGATGCAGTTCCCTCACAATTGAACTCTTTTTCTCTCCTTCCCAGCTGGAAAACCAAAGAGCCCACCTGGAAAGAGCACAGGCTGCAACCTGGGCAGGTGTCAGCCCCCTGTTCATAGCAAGAGGTTCATGCCTAGGAAAAAAAACATATGAAAACCTGAAGGAAAAGCTTGAGTTCAGAGTTATATCTGAGAAAATGCTTCCACCTTGGCTGCCCCAGCCCTGGAAGTGTCCAAGGCCAGGTTGGACAGGGTTTGGAGCAACCTGGGCTAGTGGAAGGTGTCCCTGCCCATGGAAGGGGGTGGCACTGGGTGAGTTTTGAGGTCCCTTCCAACCCAAACCATTCTATGATCCTGTGATTCTGTGAAAGAAGAGGAAATAGAAATCACTCCAGAGGACTAAGAGGTACTTGTTTTTTACAATTATTTTACCATTTGTTACATTATATCATTTATCATTACATAATATTATATTATATATCATATTGATATACTGTGTCTCCTATTAAACTCATTTTTTTACCATTAATCCATTCTAGGGGCATCTACAATCACCTTCAGTGCTGGCCAAAATCCCCCAAACTGAGGGTTTTCAGGACCTCAAGCACTGCCCTCAGTACCTGTTGCTGTGTGACTGTAATCACAGGGTGTAGATCAACCCTACAGAGCTGGACAAGGGGATCCAACAGATCCCTGATGCCCTTGTGGGTAGGGGACCAAACTTCTCCACGCCACAACCTCCTGCAAAGTGCCCCAACATTCCTTTTCCTCTCTGTGGTTATGAAATTGTTGCAACCTGTGAGTGGAGCCAACTTCCCACAGCTTTTATTGAGCAGCTGGTTGTGACTGGGGTTGGGAACTGGTGGGGCCAACACCTCCAGTGACAAATGGAAGTTCAGACACGTGGCTCTGAGTGCTCACAGACACGTTTATTTCCCGAAATGATGATGCACAAATGATAGAAACAAAACAAAACCAAGCAAAACAAACGAGGGCTCGGTCTGACGGCTGTTATTGTGTCTCAAAATGAAAACACACTTCACTGAAGGGGTTCTGCTGGGAGACAGCGACCTGCACAAATGGCTCTTGCAAAAGAACTTTCCACTTGAAACAATAATCACATCTCTACCTGGGACTGCACTGCCAGTGAAACAAAGGGCCTTGAGACAGCCAGAAACGTAAGGTGGATTAATTTGTCTAGATATGATACTGTTTTCCTGCACTGCCCTTGCAGGAGAGTTGCATTTCATTTATCAGATTGTTTCCCTCTTGACAACCACAACAGCATGACCCCTTCACTGCCTGAACTGCAGCAGATCTGCAACAGGACAGAAAACACCTAGAACTGTCCCAAACCTAACAAAGACCTGATTTGCCACTCATTTCTCACCACTTTCCCCAGGTTTTGGGTTTTTTTTGCTCTCTATTTGTCTGGCTTTTTGTCTTGCTGAGCAACAATCGGTGCATGACAAAATTTCCTAATTGCAAAGAGCAAATCAACCATAATTATGATTTTTTTTTTCTGAGATTATTTTCCAGAGCCGTCCCCAGCTCTCAGGGAAATGAGAAGCTGGGCTGCCTGGTTATTTATTTTTATAGCTGCCTTCAGGGACAGGGGTTCTGCTGAGCTGTGAATAAAGAAAGGAGGACACTCTCAGGGCCAATGTACATTCGAATTATCAGGTACCTCAAGGCTCCTGGTTAAGGCACAGGGACATGAATATGTGCCATGTCCTGCTGGCAATGCAGTGTTGTGAACTCACACAAAAATAATCACAGTATTTGTCTTCCCCCAACTCCAGAAGGGGCATTGCCACAGAAAAGAGTGACAAGGAGATGGTTTTTGCTGTCTTGCTGCAAATGAAGTCAAGGGGGGCGTAAAGAGTCATTTAAACAAAAAGGAAATAAGCCATTTCTTCACTGAAAGGGGCTTCAAGCCCTGGCACAGACTGTGGAGGAGGCACCACATCTGGAATTGTTCAAAAAACCACTAGATGTGTCACTCAGTGCTATGGATTAGTGGGCATGGGGTGAGCTGTCAAAGCCTGGACATGATGGTCTTTTCAGCCTTTTCCAGCCTTAATAATTCTGTGATTCTGTGATATGAATATCCAAGTTCCCAGTACCTGGCACAGCCTGGGCACTGTCACAGGGCTTGTTTCAGAAAGAGCATTCCCCCAAATTCCATTGCTTTTCTGATGGCTCAGGCTGCAGCAAACCTACATTTTCTGTTAGAGAACAATAAAAAACTATAATTAAGTAAAATAATCATATTTAAAGCCCACCTTCAACCACCTGAGAGGAGAGATATCAGTGCAAGGACCTTTTTCTTCTCTCCAGAAGTCTCCCCATAGAAGCAGCAATGGGGTCTGGAAAAAACAGGAACCTTCCAGCAGCAACTTTCTCCTGAAAGAAATTCCCCTCTGGAATTACTGTAAGGACAAAACTCACACTTTTGGCACAGAAAAAAAGGTACATTATATTATTTATGAATAACAGTTTTCAATGGAGAAAGACCTCAATGAAGAAAGGATCCAATGAACATTTGTAGGAATTTTGAGATGTTTCCACAATAAACACAAAGAGTTCTAAAAAGTACCTTCTCCCTCTTTCTCATTCCCAAATCTGTACGTTTAAAAATAAAAACAACAGAATGAAACGTTCAGAATGAAAATGTGAGTTCATCTGTGGGATGATAACACAGCAAAGTGAGCATCTGTATGATTGGATGTATCTCATTTACACCCAGGAAAGACACTGGGAACATCATAAAATCTTGTGGGGAAAAAAAAAAACAAAACCAAAAACCTAAATGGCCTTGGGGTGATGTGAAATTTAGAAGAAAACTGGCCGAAATTTACTACCTGGAATGCAAATTCATTGCAAAAATATGCAACACGCTTTTCCAGTCACATCAAATATGCAAAAATATGGTTGCAAATTGAAAGTAAAGCAAAACACAGATGCACCATAAATTTCGTTCTGGTACCATCACGAGGAGCAAAAGGCTGAGAAGATTTTTGCATTTTTATTTCCTCCATTCAGTTTATTCACCTCTTTTTACTGTGAATGAGACACCCATTAAAATATTAAAAGCTGTTTAGTAGGTGATCTGAAATGATTAAAAACAGGACAGAAAAAAAAAAAAAAAAGCATTTCCAGGGCTTGTCAGCATCAGTTTTCTGATCAAATTTAATACAAAATAGCTAATGAGGGCAACTCAGCCCCACGAACGTTGTTCAAAATGCAAACTTGATTTTCAAAATCATCCCCTCCATATTTAATATGGTGATGATTACAAGAAAAGCAGTGCTCCAATATGGTAATTTCCTCCTGTTTTTCTGCTGATGTTACTCTTCATTTGAAGAATCCTGTCACCCTCTCTTCCCCAGCAGATCAAAGCCAGGCATCCAGCTTGTACCAGATGCCATCAGAAAAAAATTACACTTAAAAATTCCCAAAGTAATTAAAAAGCTCTGTATAAACCATCTCAAAGAGGAAGACACACTGTACCAATTCTCTCCTCTTTAAACAACTTCTGGGAAGGTGACAAAATGTCACTTAAAGCTTATGCTAAACATGCCAACTCCTTCCTTTGAAGTCCTAATTAATTATCTTACCTGAGAATCACAGCAAACATGAGGCTGCAGGCTGCTTTTGCACTCTGGGTTCCTTACCCTCACTGATGTTCAGGAAGATCATGGAATTCTGGAGAGCAATTGGATCTTGGACAAAGAATTTCAGGGACAGAATGATACTGGATCAGGCCCATGGTACTGGATTTATCTTGGAGACATTACCCTTCATGTACCCTGTAAACAGCTGAACTCACTCAAGGGGTTGTGCTGCCCCTGACTCAGAGGGAATTCATGGCCAGGAGTGGGAATCTCATCTCCTACTGCAGTGCTGGGAATGTGTGAATGCCAAAAGCCAGAGGAGAAGAGGTATAGATGGACCAACCCATGTAATGATCCCAAAATCCAGCCCAAAACACGATCAAGAAGAAATCAGGATGCCAGGGAGAAAAGCCACTGTTTCAGAACTGAATCTTGTTTAATTTACCTTGTAATGCCATGGTTTTTTTCTATCACATTATTTAGGTTTTGGACAAACTCATTTTTAGCTGATGTCATGCAGAAAGCAAGAGACAGCCCAACACCAGCCAGGCCACACCAGGATACCCAGGGGAGCACAGACAGGCCACATCACACAATCACAGCATCACTGAGGGTGGAAAAGACCTCTGAGACCATCCAGTCCAACCTTAGACCCAACCCCACCTTGTCACCCAGACCATGGCACTGGTGCCACATCCAGGCTCTGCTTAAACACCTCCAGGGACGGGGACTGCACCCTCTCCCTGGGCAGCCCATTCCAAGGTTTGATCCCTCTCTCTGGGAAGAACTTCTTCCTGATTCCAACCTAAACCTGCCCTGGGACAGCTCAAGGCCGTGCCCTCTTGTCCTACTGCTGGTTCCTGGAGCAGAGCCTGATCCCCCCCCGGCTCCCCCCTCCTGTCAGGGAGTTGCAGAGAGTGATGAGGTCTCCCCTGAGCCTCCTCTTCTCCAGGCTGAGCCCCCCCAGCTCCCTCAGCCTCTCCTCACAGCACTTGTGCTCCAGTCCCTTCCC
>NW_021940744.1:1856235-1861916 GCF_001715985.3 Manacus vitellinus | reverse complement strand
AGCACTCCAGGGGTGGCCTCACCAGTGCTGAGTCCAGGGGCAGAATCACTGCCCTGCTCCTGCTGCCACACTGTTCCTGAGCCAGCCCAGGATCCATTGGCCCTCTTGGCCACCTGGGCACACTCTGGCTCATGTTCAGTCATCTGTCAGTCATCTCCAACCCAGCTCTCACCCTCACCTTCCCCCTCTGGAATGGCTCCAAACTTGCCTTCCTCGGGCACCAGGAGGCCGGGGGCAGACACAGAGAGCCCAGCAGGAGCACACCCTGTCCCAGGGGACATCAGCTGTCACCAGGGTACCACCACGACCCCAAGCAAACCTCAGCCAAGGGGAGGTTGTGTCCCACAGGCTGCTTTCATTAAACAATTCCCCGAGGCACTGAACTGCCCCGGGAGCACAAAGGACACGAATTGAAATGCATCCAGTGCTGCTGCTGCTGCCCAGAATGTGACTATGAGCAGCTCCCACTGTTTGTAGGCTTGAAAAAGAGGAAAACATCCGGCCTGGCATGTAAAGGGGCTGCCAAATCCATCCCGGAGAGCAAGTAATGGAGTTGGTATTCATTAACCCTACTCTCTTGGCTTTTTTAATAAAATGAGATAGAACTCTGTCCAGCCCATGAGCAAGATTCATTTCTTTCTAAATGACAAAGAAATGGAAAACACGAGGCACTTGGCAAAGTATTCCTTTGAGTACCTTGGCAGCTTGTCATTGATAATAGAATTGTTGTCTGATCTTCAGTCATTTGCAATTTAATTTACTCACAAAACCTACCACTTCTTCTTGCACATATTTCTCCACAATGTGCCTATTTACCTTCCCAAACAGGAAGAAATACATTAGATGATTTAAAGGGTAGCCCTTAATGCAATTTAAAGGCTTGCAAATTGATTTTCCTTAACGAACTTTATATCCTGCCGTCCTGTCGTTTTTCCTCTAGTCCATTCAATTAGGCCCTAATCAGTTATTAAGGGTTAGATAATGGGAACGTGACATCATCCACACGAGGCAGAAATTTTTGAGAGAGATTAATTAAAATCTAATTTTCATGCGAGGCTGGACCATCTGAGGCAAAAGTTGCCCGTGATCATTGCAAGGCAAAAAAGAAAAAAAAAAAAGAAAAGGGAACAGAAAAAAATTCCTGGAAAACCCAAAATGGAGAAAAGAAGAACACCCAGCTTGGGGAGTTGCTGGCATGAGAGAGAAGTTGAGAGAGAACATGTTCCTCTTGGGTGTATAAGAGAGAACCTCTGTGCTGTCTTCATCTAAACCACTGAAGAACAAACATTGGGAATTGAAGCATTTCAGTAAAAGAGCTTTTCATTGTGGATGAAAAGCAGGAGTCATTCATGTGCTGCTTTCAGGTAGGAACACACACTTTAATAGCAGTAGTAGCAGTGCTTGAAGCAGAGAGGCTTTTGTGGGGTTTGTTAATATTGACTTGTGAGAGAGGGGAACTTCAGGCTCTAAGTACACATCTGATCTCCACAGAGAACAGAGCTCAGCAGTTCCATTTGCCCCATATCAAAGAAGGAAAAATGTTGTTATTCTGCCAAGAAAATGGATCTATTTATCTGATGCAACAATCTCTGCAACACAGGGTTTGTTTTTCCTAACCTCTATTTTTCTTGAAGAAGGCATATTGCAACCACTCTTAAAACAATCCGAAATACAAGGGGTATAGCAACAACTAAGAACTTTCTAGTAGCAATATCCATATTGCTGCAGGAATTTTGGACACCCTCATATTTCAGAACAAAGGAAAAACCAGATCCAACTGGATAAAAATAGGCAACAAAGTACATAATGGTTCTTCCTATTAATTACTGCTTTCAAGCAGCACCTCCAAAGCGAGCAATTTTGGGGACATCACCTCCAGGGTGAGGTGCTGGTGGGACAAAGAAGGTTTAAATCTTATAATTGCTCCCTGCTCATGCAGCTGATCCTCAGCTGACACCTCCTGGGGATGGCCTCATCTCCTGGTTCTGTTGGATTTTGTCTCCTGTTTGTGGCCAGGAAAACAAGAGCCAAACCTGAGGGTCACAATGTTCCACAAAGATCTCCTTGTTGGGGCTGGGATTTGAAGGTTTTGGGGGTTTTGAATATTTGTGAGCTCTTTTTTGAAGGATTAGAAGTAAAACTTCAGCTTTTGTCCAGGTTTTCTCCTCTTGGACAGCTTTGAATGTGCTGCAAAACTCTTGTTCTCTGAACAATTTCCAGAAGCTTTCATTGGATTTAAAAAATGTGTTCTCCGCATTATATTTTTTTCCCTTTAGTTTTCTTGGCTCCCCTTTTTTCTCCAAACCTTCCAAGTATCCCTGCAGTCATCTATAAGCATTATCTTAATAAAGAAGGGAAGTGTTTTAGTTCATTAGTAAAAATTGTTACCAAGTTGTAACTGAGGTTTTCACTGATTTCTTCCCCAGATATAAGGCATTTAAAGTTGTCTCACAGAAAATCAACCTTGCCTCAGTGTAGGTGCACAGAAAGCAGCACAGAGCAAAACCAGAATCCCAGAGAAAAAGGAACAAATACATCTTTCTAATTCCAACATGGAACCCATTGCACAGCTGCCTCTTGTGGATACTCTGATCTGAATGGAAACACGTGTTTGATGCCAAGGATGATTTCCTAATTTCAGAGGGGAATTGGGAACACACATGGAACCAGCCATTTGCTTTCTATATGCTTTTAAATACATATTTATTCATATTAAATATATATTTATTCATATTAAATATATATTTATTCATATTTTCTCTGCGTTCCCATGATACCTCAAAGAGCAGCCCATGTTGTAATGTATGGTGCAATGGAAATATATAAAATAAGAAACAGATAACTCACCAAGAACCTGCAATTCCTCCTTAAATTCATGCTCCTTATAGACCCAACTCAGTTCTAGTGAGGTGAGACAAAGAATAGAGCACATAAGGGAGACATGAAGATTTAATAAAAGGTTTGCCAAAGTACTGAGGACCAAAGGCAAAGATTCCTTACTGATTCCATGTTTACACTGAGCTGAACCCCTGAGTCACCACTGAGGCTGCTTGGAGCATGGATATTATAGGACAGCTCTCAGAAACCTGTTCAAATTTGTTCAATATTCGCTTAGATGTGTAAATATTGCTCAGATCCACTCCCCCAAAACTGAATTCCCTCAATCCACGGAAACACCAAACGAGCCAAAGCAATATTTGCTGTTTCTGGGTTCCAGAGGAAAAAAAAATATGCAGGAAATATTCCCAGGGCAAGTCCCAGGCCATTCTCTTTCATCTACAGGAAGAAAATATCTGTGGGGTAAATATGGAAGGCATTGAAAATTGAGAGAAATTGCTGGTCTTCACAAGTATTTTTTAATTTACCCTCCTCTGGAAGAGAAGTGAAGCCTTTGTCTCCCAGTCAGCACAAACTTTGCATTTCTTCATCTGCATCTGGGGCTGCCTGAAAAATGAGCATCTTGATTACGGCCCTGCCCTTCCCCTGCTCGGCTCCAGCTGCTGCCTCTCCTCATGCATTTCCAAAAACTGAGAGGCACAGCCATTTCCTTACTCCTTTGTGTTATTTATGTTGCTCGGGTGAGCTGTCTCACTTCCTTTCCCAGCTCCCTGGATATCTCTGAAAGGAGAATGCTCTTGGAGAAGGGCCCAGCTGTGCCCTCAGGCAGGTGCAAGACCATGGGAGGGAACCACAGCTGGGGCAGTGCCACCACCATCCAAGGCAGCAACAAGCCCCAAATCCCAGATTTTATAGTTCTTCCCTCCCCCCTCTTGCTGAGAGGAGTGAAATTAGTACAGTCTGTGAGAGGAGGAAAGTAGGAACAAGAAAGAAATGGAAAAGAGCTCTTTTGGATGGTCTCGGTGACCCTAAGCCTTTGAAAGGAGATGTTGTCTGGGGTGAGACACACTTACAGGAGTTGTGGCTCCCAGAGGGATTCCTGGTTGCTTTTCCCAGCTCAGCTGTGTGCACCAGCTGCCAGGAAAACCATATTTCCCTTTCCAGTCACCACACTGGGATCTGCCCACTCTCCATTCCCAACAGGATGGACCTCATGTTCCTGCTTCCTTTTTTCTCCTGTTCTGGAGCTGCAGCCACAGCCAAACCCAGGCAGGGAATCACCTTCCCTGACCTGTAGATGACTGTTCCACCATGCAAGGCTGGCACACCTTCTGGCTGAAATAGGTTGACAAAGAACAAGAGTGGCTCAAACCAAACAAAAATCCAGACTGAAACCTTCTTCCTCCCCTCCTCACCTGATCCTTTCATCTCACCTTATTCTAACAACCCTGAAGTTCTGTGAGAGCCTCTGGGCCACAAATAAATATAAAAATAGCAGAATATTGCTTGGTGGAGAGATTTATTTCTAATGATGTTGGGTTTTGCCATGGAAAATTTACTGTTCTGTTAAACTCCTTGCTCACAGAGGATTCAGCTTCAGGAAGGAAGTTTTGCACATCAAACAGCATCACTCAAGAGGCTTTTTTGCATGGCCAAACTCACTAACTTATGATTCATTCTGCAGTGGCTCATCTGGAAATGGTGCTCCCATGGTGTTGTCACCATTCCCCTCCCATCACCTCCAGAGCACAACAGAAGCTCCCAACCTCCCATAAAAACTATTCCCACACCAAAAATCTGACCTGGTCTCCCACGTTGCACTTGTGCACAACCCTCCTTTTGCTTTTTCAGTGTCATTTTTCCCTCAAAAATACAGTTGCTTTCTCCAGCCTCCATCCCTTGGTGATGTTTCTGTTCCAGAAGACCCCATTTTCCCCAGTGCTGTTCCAAGGCTCTGCAGGCTGGCTGGTTTTTAATCAGCCTGGAAGTCACTTGGGTCTCTTCCTGCCTAGCCCAGATTTACTTTAGGATTTTCAGTTTTGATGAAAGCACAAGTGGGAAAGAGCAAAGCTTCTGCTCTCTTTGTAATTAATCACAGGTTAAAGTGCTGTATGAATTATAAAGGCCTCAGGAGAGGCATCACCAGCTGAATTTCCAGCAAAGCACACAACTTAAGACATATTTTGCTTTGTGTATTTGGTTAATAGAAGAATTAGTCACTGAGCTGGAGACTTTTTAATTCTTTTTTTCAAAGCTTGCTCATCTGTGGCAGATGATTTTCTAACATGAGCTCTACCTTTGTAGAAAGTCTGAAATTGTGTGAGTTTATTCCTCATGGCAACTTGGAGAGCAACAGCAGAAAATTCAAATATCATTTGATTTCTCAAACCAAAGACTCAGAGGGTTTTTTGACAGGGAGGTGGGTGGGACAGTCACTCAGCACATTCATTTCCAGGGAAGCAGATGGGTAAGGGGAGAAATACGGCCTGTCTTGCAAATTCATCAACAAATATCACCACAGCTTTTAGCATCCTTCCCTGCTATGACTCCAGACTTATCTCATTGTTCACACCACAGTCAGAGACAATTGGTTAATACATATCCCCAACACAAGCAATCCTTCAGAAGGTGTAAAATGGCCCCAGATGTGCCCGTTTCACAGAGCCCAATGAGATTGTTTCCTTTCTTATGAAGTACTTTGAGATTCAAATAAAAGTGGGGAAAAATCACTTTGAAAGATAACTCACTTTGCCAATAATTTATTGCATTATAAGTGATAGGAGCAAAAGAAGAATCCCAGGATGGTTTGGGTGGGAAGGGACCCAAAGTTCCACCCCCTGCCA
>NW_021940744.1:1821958-1855675 GCF_001715985.3 Manacus vitellinus | reverse complement strand
AATCCAGCCTTAGATTGTTCTCTGGGCAAAACATCCTTGGCTCTGTTTCTTCAGAGGAACAGCAGCAAAACGTGTCCCTTTAACCAATTTAATGTGGAAAACTAAACTCCCAGCAGCTCTGTGGAAAAATACACCACCTACCCTCTGGCTTCTTAAAAAATGCCAGCCAGAATTGATGTAAAGGCTCCAATCTGCCAGTTTGTTCTCTGATGTATTCAAAACCATTTTAGAATACCTGGTTGCTGCAAGAAAATTAATCTGATTGTGTGGCTACAGGTTCAAAGATACAAATTAAAAACTTCCAAGAATACAAACATTTCCAAAAACTGTTCAGGAAGAGAGAAAACTCTCCTGTGATTTATGCATTATACTTTTATTACCAGTACACAATAATTGTTGTCCTTTCTTTCCTCTTTCTTATCTCCAAACAGCTTTCTTTAAATTTAATTAGACTTTCTTCTCAATTTGCTTTAAAACACAAAGAAGGTACAAACACTGGCAATAATATTTGAATGGACTTTCAAACAGCATGAAATGCAGAAATATGAATTACTTCATCTTTCAATTGCCTGTAACAAAATGCTACTTTTTCTATAGATTGGTTAATGTGTGGTTTACTAAAGGAATTCAAGAGATAATCTTAATTCAGCAATACCAGGTCAGGTCCCAGGGCTTTAAGGTTGCTTAATGAGGTTAAATAAAAGGGAATGTAAAACAGCTCTGACTACATCTGAAATTTCCAAGTAGCTCCAGACATACTTAATGGAAAAACTTGGGCCCCAGTGTATGCCAATAAATCTATTTTCTTTTCAAGAAAAAAAATTAAGGAACATTAAAAGGCCATCAATCACACTTTTCTTAACAGAGTGTTAGAGAGTGACAATTAAAGATGCCCTGTTGCACTGTAACACAGCTTAAATCATGTTTCAGAGTCTGAGCCAGTATCTGAGAATGTTATTAAAGTTATTTCTTCGTTGCATTATTAAAATCTAAGATTGGAAAGAAATTTTGTAGCTTTTCACGCTGGTGAAATGATCTTCTTGACACTTTCTTCAGCTTCAGAAAAAGAACAAAACCACTGTCCCAGTAGTTCCCTTTAGGGTGGTGTGGGTATCCCAGGGTGGGTATCCCAGTTCCCAAGTTATTTGCTTTTTGTATAAACACGTGTCTTCCATTTATCTCCCTTTAAATCCTGTTTTCCTACCCAGTGAGGAGCATTTGATAGCATCTTTCCAGCAAGACTTTCAGAGAAAGGGGATTATTTCCAGTTCACATCCGTGGGTGGCACCGAGCCACGTGCCAGTTTGAAAAGCTTTGTTTCTGTTTGGCTTCTTTCTCTCTCCAGAACCTTAAAACCTAAAATCCATCTGTTGATTTGTACACTCCTGGAAAGGCAGGAGTTGTACAAACTCCTCCCTGGAGATTCCAGCAAGGCCAGACCACCTCTCAATCCTGCTTTTCATGGCCCAGGCAGAGGAGACTCCACTGGGATGGTCTCCCAGGAGGACGTGATGCTGGACAGGATCCTGGGGGAAGGATTCTTTGGAGAGGTCTACGAGGGAATCCACACCACCCCTGTGAGCTTCCCAACTTCTCCTTTCCCTCTTACATGTCTGGGAGGGATTTGGGATAACACATTCCCACTTTTCCCTTCTCCACACAGAAAGGGGAACGGATCAACGTGGCCATGAAGACCTGCAAGAAAGATTGCAGCCTGGAAAGCAAGGATAAATTCCCAAGTGAAACAGGTATCCCAGGGACCTTGCTGCCCTTTTTTTAGGGATCAGAGCCTCAGCTTCCCCGGGGATCACCCAGGAGGTAAGAGGGAAAATAGTGGGGGCCTGGTGGTGTTCCAAGCTCTCCAGAGCCTCCTAATTTGGGATTTACAATTGCTTGGAGGGAGGAGCTTAATCTTCCTCATAACTCATCCTCCTTAGCAAACACTTCAGTCTCATTATTCTGAGACACCTTGTCCTGGCTCTGGAAAAGTAGCCCTTGGAATGCAGGATAGAGGAGAAGGGAGTTGGTCCGTGCCCTCCCACCTGGGACAGGTTCTCCAGAACACCTGGATTATGGGAGGGATGGGTATTGGAAGAGGGGAGGCACAAGGGTGCAACAGAGCTGTGTCTGCAGCCCTGGGCTGGAAAACCCAAGCAAGGGACATCTTGGAGCAGAGGCACCTGGATGGGGATTGTCCAAGTTTTTGGGAAGCTTTTGGAGTCTGTGGTGAGGTCTGGGCTGGCTAATTATAAACCAAGTTGGTTTAGATATCCATGATTATTTAGGAACACCAGACAGTGTTTAAGAAGCGTCCAAGGCCAGGTTGGATGGGGTTTGGAGTAACCTGGGCTAGTGGAAGGTGTCCCTGCCATGACAGGGGGTGGAACTGGGTGGGCTTTAAGGTCCTTCCAACCCAACCATCCCAGGATTCTATGTTTCAATGGATGTTGTAGGCACACCCTCAGTTTCATTGATGCCTAAATGCCATTTAGATGAATGAAAGCTCCTTTATGACTCATATTTGTGGGCCACACCAGGATGAATGATTAATGCAAGTAGTGAAGGTCATCTCGTAAAAGCAATGACTGCAGTTTGTCCTTTTATTGTGGGCAATTCCACGTACAATTCTGTTGGATGAGTCTATTTTTTTCCAGAAGGAATAAATGTTTCTGGTTGCATTCCCTCCCAGGCAGTGAGGCCAGAACAATGATGTCTCAGATTCAAACCTTCAGCTCCAAGGCAGAGCTACTTCCCTTTACAAAAGTATCCCTGGACAGACTAAGTCCAGCTCCTGTTAGTCCTGCTCACCCGTCTCCCAAGGGCCACACTGGGAATCGTGTTTCCTAAAGACTGGCAGGAAAACAGGGTTGGAGAGGGAACTTGGAAAACATGTTGTCACTCCAGCTTTTCCAATATATCCCATCTCTTCATCTTCCTAATAAGCCCAGGTATTCCTGGGCCTTCTGCTCTGCATTTCCAGCCCAACCTGGGTTTTGTACTCACCAGAGAAACACAAATAAATGGAATTTGTAAATTCTTAAAAGTGTGTTTTATCTCTAGAAGATGTCCAGCAATATAAGAAAAGCCAAATATCCCAGCAAGTTATATCACCATTTGTCTTCTGGAACAGTAGTTTTCTTCTTGAAGTAGTTTTCCACCAAGAAGTCTGTAAAATTGTCTCTAATCATGTTTTTTATTTGGTTTTTTAGGAGCTGCTCTTTTCCACCTGCTTCCATTTTAATGTGTCCTCAATATCAGTTATTTTTACTTCAGCAAATAACTAGGATGAACAATAACCCTCCCTTTCACAAACAAAAATATGATATTGCTAGTGGAAGAAAACAGAGAAAATTGCCAGAGAAATCAAATCCCAGCAAGTGTTTTCATTTGTCAAATTCGCTCAGCAAGAAGGTCCTCAGCAAAGAAAACACAATCCATAAAGCCAGCATCAATTAGCTCAGAGTGGAGGCACCAGGCTGCATTCGGCCTTAATTTCTGCATATTGGAAAATGATGATTACACCCATTCAATCAACAGGGAAGCCGTGAATCCATATTAACACCAAGAATCTCCAGCTCTCTCTGGGCATTGTGGATATCCAGGAAATTCTTCAGCCTCTGAGCTGAAACAAGAGCCTGAATTAATCCGGCGTTTCTGGAAAACAAAGGAGGTAAATCCTTGTTAACTGTGTTTTAGTTCCTTGTAAAGGTGTGTCCTTCATGACCTCATGTCCCCCAGTTAGTTCAGGCTCTGAAAAATGTGCCTTTTTTCATCCCAGCCTTGAGTTTTCCAGTGCAAACTGGTGCTGATTCAGGCTGGCTTAGGCTCTTTCCTTCCCTTAAAACAAGTACAGCAGCCAGGCCTGAGAAATAAGGAAGAAATTGTGAGTAAAATGCATGTTTTCAGTCCCAGATATCTCTAATTACCTGCTTAAGGCCACATTCCTGACTTCACACCCAGGAAAAATAATTAGTAAGATGGCCAAATCCATAATTGAAAGTCATGCACGGAGTATGTGCAACTGGACAGCTTAAAATACTAGTGCTTTACTACATAGAGTTGTGTAGAAAATGGGATTTATTTGGAATTCTTCAGTTCCCATCAACAATCAACAAAAAATTACATTAAATAAAGGAAAAAGGGAAGGAAACTGTTGGCACTGAAAAGAAGACAGTAGGAAAAGATGAGACTAAGAGTGGAAATCACAAGAATCAGGGACTTGTTTATTTATATAAATTCATGGAAATTGATGAAAAAAGCCCAAACCCTGAAGCAAACCAAGAAAAAATAAACCAACCAACCAAAAAACAAAAACCCCCCAACCAACCAACAAAAATCCCACTCAAAACATAGTAACATAAAATAAAATTAAATTAAAATAACCATAACTAATAATAATAAAAAATAAACCCTAAACAGAAAGTGGAGGGGATATAATAAACACGTATATGGAGAGCTACCAAAAAATCTTAGGAAAGCTCAGAATTTCAGTGGATTTTGAGAATTTTTTTCTCAAAATTAAGTTAAAAGGATTGCTTTAGCAATCCCTTACTAGTCCTGTCAGAACACACCTTCATCCTCACTGCCCAGCCCCTTTCTGGCCATCAGGGCACACTGCTGGCACTCACTCCAAAACAGAGTTTATATCTAAAATAGAATAAGAACACCTACAACAGATGAAGGACAATGAAAAGCAATTCCTGATTTTCCCACCATCCGTTCAGCACCACTGGAGGCACAGGCCACCATTTAAACACTGAGACTCCTAAGATGCATCCTGTGCAGAAATGTTTCAGTGCCACTGTTTCCTGGAGAGGTTTACTAATGCACCAGCAACGAGCGTGGTAATCCACTTCACACTGACCTGCAGATCCAATTAATTTGCAGCTAATGGAACTCTGTGTTCAAAGGAATTCTGAGTATTACTTGGAATTCCCAAATGGTGCTGTCAGCCAACTGTCTTGGAAGGGCTGATAAGCAGTGTTAGCACGGGGCTGCTGGTGGGGCATAATTGTACTTTGTTCTCTGCCTCTAAAATTCTGCCTGTGTTTTGCACAGAAATTGTGTTTTATGTTTCTTAAAAGGATTTGGGGGTGTTTTTTTCCCTTTGGTAGAGAGGCCTTTGTGCTCACAGAATCACAGAACCACTGAGGGTGGAAAAGACCTCTGAGACCATCCAGTCCAACCTTTGACCCAACCCCACCTTGCCACCCAGACCATGGCACTGATGCCACGTCCAGGCTCTGCTCAAACACCTCCAGGGATGGGCACTCCCCCCCCTCCCTGGGCAGCCCATTCCAAGGTCTGATCCCTCTCTCTGGGAAGAACTTCTCCCTGATTCCAACCTAAACTCCCCTGGCACAGCTTGAGACTGTGCCCTCATGTCCTACTACTGGTTCCTGAGAGCAGAGCCCAATCCCCCCCTACTCCCTCCTTAGGAGGTCCCCCCTGAGCCTCCTCCTCTCCAGGCTGAGCCCCCCCAGCTCCCTCAGCCTCTCCTCACAGGAATTGTGCTCCAGACCCTTCCTCAGCTTCATTGCCCTTCTCCTCATGGGAGATTTACCCAAAGGAAAGCTTTTCCAAGCAGGAAACCTTGCAGTCCTGGAGCTGCATATTTTAAACTGGTTCCCAAGTATTGAAGTCTTTGTAAATCCACCAACTTCAGCAGAGCTGGGCAGAGTTATGCCAGCTATGAATCTGGCTGTTCTCTGGTTAAGCACTTTCCAGGCATTGAAATCCTTTCAAATGTAAGTCATCCAGGTGACCTTTGCCCACATACAAATCAATTAAGACCTGAAAGGTTGTATGCAGGAGTGGGGAGGGGAGGGGAGCAAGGGGGAGGAGAAAGGAATATTTCTTTTTTTAATTTTCCAGGTGGTTTTTTTCCCTCCAGGGTGTCCTGTCTTCGGTGCACCTCGTTCTGTGTGCCCAGAGCTACCCATTCTGGAACACTAACTCTGTCATTAAGGGTTCATCAGGATTTATAGCCCACAGCCTTAAGGTTGGATTAATTGTATATGGGAGTTTTGCAACCTGGGCTCCTTCTAGGAGAAATTCCCTTTGTTAGGCTCTGGTAGAGCTACAGTTTGAACCATCATTCCATAATCTTCCTAGTGATGTGACTGGTTTATCTTTATTTTAAATTTATATTTTTTCTGAAGGAAGTTGCCTTAAAAATCCACTTTCCACATTCGGATTATGAAAAAAACCCAGAACTATGTATTCTTATAAATCACTGATGTCACTGAATCTTGCCTGAAATGTTTATTGTCAAGTGATGACTCCATTCTGTTTTCTCACTTCTAACCTCAAAATAAGAACTGGTTTTGTCTTCACTGTTAATTCCAGGATCACCTTCTTCAGAGCCAAAACGTTTCTGTTCTGAAGGCTTAACTGGGCTAAAAGCACAAGCAGAATCATCAATATTTTTCCAGCCATTATCAAGACTCATGGAAGTTTTCAACATTAAATACTCTTAACTGGAAATATTCCACAAGAACTTCACCAAATGGACTGACACTTCTACCAGCATGAACAGAATGAGCTATTTACCAGTAAAATATCAATGGGTGAACTGATTTTGTGTACAAAAATGAAAATCAAAGGGTTCCCCCAGGATTATGATTTTTTCCGTCAAAACAATTATAAAAAGAGTGATATTTCATGCCTAATCAGAGTTTGGAAATGCATTGAAATGTAGAAAAAAGGGTTGTAAGAAAAAAGTAGATCCAGGAGTAATCTGAGTTGAATAATGAGGATCAGAGTTTCATAAGAAAGCAATTTTCCTGCCAGGTATGGACTATTCCCGACTTAGACCCAAAATCAGGAAAACAGGATCCCAAAGCTTAGCTTGTAACTAAACTGCACACAGCTGCTCACTCTCTACAGTCAGGCAAAAGGACTATAACTAGGAATAAATATTTGCTCTGTATCACATGAATCTGGCTTATGGCTCTTTCACTGACAATGTAAGAATAAGTGAGATTTTCCATTATTATTTGCTTGCAATTTTACTTATCCATCATAAATTGGCTCCTGAGCCCATAAATCTCTTGCCTGATAATAATATTTTTCAGGAGATACTCTTCTAAGATCATATTTAGTGAGATATTACCCACAAACACTGCAAAATAGACAAAAATAAAACCCCAACAGGTATAATAATTGTCTGGGGAAAAATAGCACAGAGTTCAAAAAAGGCATTTATTTAGAAGCTACAGATTTCCCAATTTTTAACACTAAAATCACAACTGAAAATTAACAGAGCCTTGAAACAAATTTTAAGTTCAATTTCCTTGGTTTTCCTTTCTCTGTCCCATAAAAATTATTGTAAGGACATGAGGGACAGGAGGAAAGATGAAGGAAGAATTACAAAGGAAGAATTATAAAAGTGGGTTTGTTTTAGAGGTGCTTATGTCACAAATGAAGAATTTTCTTTTTCTCTGTCATACTTCTAACCTGGCTCTGAAAAACTAGAGACGTGCTAAAGGAGGGCCAGATAAAGGGGAAAAAAAAAATCCCTGAGGTTTCAGGTTTATCTTGCAGAGAACTTACTCAACCAAAAAGGCAGAGGAATCAAATCCCAGTCCTTTGCTCCGTGCCCTTGATACTGATTGGGCTCACACGAATCTCCTTCGTTCCTCAGGATTCCTGTGAATTCCAGCTCAGTCCTGGTTTTATGAAAAGGCACTTCCAACCCTGACAGCAGCAGAGAAAAGCTTGGAAATGTGACCCAAGTGAATCCTGAAGTGTCCAGGATCTAATGAGGAATAAAAGAGCCCAGCATGTTTATTAGATTCCATCATTCTCCAACATTTGGGCTCAGCAATATCAGAACCATAAAAACAGCATTCACAGAGCTGATGGAAAAAGGAGGGAGATTATTTTATGGGAAGGTGAGGACCTTCCCAGGTTCAGGTACCTCCTCAGCCACCTCCTCACACATCCAGTTCTGTCAGTGGGAGTCAAACACAGGGACAGATTTCAGAGTGTTGCCCAAAATCATGAACTTCCCTGCCCCAGTGCACACTCCTGTCGGTGTGAAGGACTCTCCTGATGGTTATGACAGACTGAAGACTCTTGTACTAGTTTGGGAATCATTCATTGCCAGTGCAGTTTATCCTTTCCTTCCCCTCAAGCTCTTTGCAAAGACAGTTTTCGTTCTGCTGAGCAGGACTTAAGAATGTCAGACTTCTCATTTAAAATGCCATTTTCTTTCCCCCGCTCTTCACAAACTCATATTCCACAGTCATCTTACTGACCAAGGACTGTGTTTTATTGCACCCTGAACACGTGCAACGAGACCTGGAGTGTGGAGAGCACCTCGAGGGGATTTTTAAAGCGACGTGTGATTAATGCCAAGCAGAGTGTCCCTCTGCCCCTCAGACCCAGCACTACTCACCTGTAATCATTTCTGCTTTTGTTTTATCTCTGCATCTCCCAGATATGTCTGGGAATGTGAAATTCCCACAGCAGCCTGTTGGGAGGGACTGTTCCTTTCTGCTCAGGACTGTACCCACCAAAGGCTTGAGCAGCTCAGGCACACCCAGAGGAGCACCTGGAGCTGATGTTGCTCCTCCAAACCCACGAGTCACACATTACACGTTGTAAAAACATCATGACGCTGCTTTAAATTCTGGGAGCGTCTCCACTCAGAGAAGCACTTGCTGATCTCGAAGGAGTTCTGAGAGCCATAATTATTGCAATTGTCTGAGGGCGTCTGTCTCAGGAGCTCTGCAGCCTCTGCAGCACCATTTCCTGGCCAACAGCACCACCTACCTCTAATAACCCAGCACATTGTGCTTCACTGCTGCTTTCTACAAACCTCGTAGTGGTCATGTTGCTGCAAGGTCTCTGCTGTGTGTAAACCAAATTTTGGAAACCTAGAGCCAAGTTTTTCAATTTTTATCGCTCATAAAGTGCCCCAAAAATGGCCAGTAGGGTGTGGAGCTCTGAGTCTTCACTGGGAAACTGGCACTGCAAAACCCACAGGTGGAAAACAAGGACAAGCAGAGAGTAAAGAGGAGTCCTGGTTACCTTTCTTTGTGTCACAGAATCATAGAATTGGGAAAGGCACCTTCTAAAGGTCCTAGAATCCAACCCCCTGCAATGAGCAGGGACATCTTCAACTCGCTCAGGCTGCTTAATGATTGACAGGAATGAAGTCCTTTTGAAGAAGTAAAGCAGATTTTGAGCACTGAACTGAAAAACCCTGCATTTATCCTCCTGTTAATTTGTACTGAAACCTTGGTTGCTCAAACAGAAGTGGTTTGTGAGTGGTTTTGGAGCCTGCCCTAGTAGGAGTACAGAAAGATGTTTGTGTCAGAAGGCACAGATTTGTGTCAGAACTTGTTAATTCCTTGGACTAATTTGATTTATAGGATTAATCTGTTAGTAAATTAGTTGGATTTTTCTTTCAGAATATCTCTGTCTGCAACAATGAGCAAGGGACATTCGTTGGGGGAAACTCCCACGTTGATCTCTAGGATGCAGATGCCCCAAAAAAACAGTTGCAAAGCAGCTGCAGGGCAATAACCACAGTGATAAAAAATGCAGCAGTACCTCTGGGTGGGATTGATGGCTGGATTGAGACTCCCAGGGACCTGGGATTGTAGCTAGGGTGTCAGTGTGTGCTGCAGCCTGAGGTGACCACATGGCCCAGGCCCTCAGAAACATGCAGATGAGACTCTCAGTTATATCAGACCTCCCTCCATGGGACATGGGAACCAGTACAGACAATAATTTCTTGATGTGATTAGCTGGAAAATGGTACAAAATACCCACAGGGAGTGCTGAAAGAAATCCTGTAGACATGGGATATCCATAGTGTCTCCAGATCATATGATGCTTAAATATTCATTGTACAAAATCCTTCTGTTCTACTGTGTAATCATGGGCTTGCAGAGCACTTTGCAGGGTTGGAAGAACAAGAGTTCTGGGCTTTGCCTTATTATTGCCTTTTCTTAATGGTGGAGGTCCTGGAAGAAGCCACAGCTCCTTTGCTCCTCCATCTCTTCAAAGATCAAAAGGAAAACATAGGAGAGCAGCACGAATAGATATTCCCAATGTCCTGCTGGAAATCGGTGACATCAGTGAACTTTGGCTCAGCAAAGCAAAGCCTGAACAAAAGCACTTGTGAGTACATTTAGTGAGGCTGAACTCCTGCCCAAAATTCACTGCAGTGTCTGTAAATAAATAAATAAACACATGAAAGCCGAACTCTGATTATCAGTCTCATTAACAGCCTTTTACTCCCACGGCTCCACCACCCAGACTGCTGTCATGGCTTAGAAACCTGACCCAGGAACTAGTACAGAAAATACAGTCCTGTCCCTTGCCCTCTGTTTGCTTTTTAGATATCACTGCACTTCCCAGCCTGCAAAAAGAGTAAATGACAAATGGACAGAACCAAAATCTCTTCATGTTGCCACCCGTGTTCGCAGGAGGGAGAGATCCAGAGTCCCCTCAGAACTCTGAACTGCCTTCTCCAAGTTACCCTTAGAACCAGAAAGAGGCCTTTTAACCTCAAAATTAGGTCATACTCAACCTTTCTTAAAATACAGAAAATATAAATGGCAGAGAAAGCAACTAAAAGGATTGGTAGAAAACTATCCCACTTCCTTCTGTCTCCTGCAGGATGAGACCTTCCCTTCAGGGTCTCCATCAGCCCTGTGGCTCAGAATCCCACAAACCTGGATGTACCAACCCTGAAGAATCCTTCTGATCACTCAGAAAAATCATTTCTACCTTCTTTCCTCAAGCCTGGCTTTGCATTTGCTCCAGAGCCTTTTCTAGAAAGTACAGGGATTTAAGTGCCTAAATGTCCTTATTTTTAAAGAATGTTCTTGAAAAATACATTAAAAAAAATTCTTAGGGTCCTTTTTTGAAAATCAGATTCTGAAATATAAATTAGCACGAGGATTTAAATTGCCATAAATTAGAGGATTATAACAGGATGAAGCTAAATATCTGAATGCCTTTAAAACAGTGGCCCTTGCTGTGAAACCAGGAGCTCTCAGCACCTCCCAGGACTGATGTGGGGCAGTCTGACAGCACACACACACACATCAGATCTCACCCAGGTATTTTTAGAAAGCTCACATTATTTTTTTTGCTGGGTGACAGGAAGAACCTAAAACACCCTGTGTGGTTGCCTCGAAGAATCTTTCAGCCCCTTTTCTGCATCATGATTATTGCACATCATAAGGAAAGGCTGGGAAACCTGATTAAATATTTTATACCTCAGTCCTTTTTAGTCTGAATGCTTTAACTACTCAAAATGAGTGAGGAGGGTTTGCCTGGAGGAGGGAGCAGAGCCTGACTCACATTCTCTCACCTCCAGCTCCCAGATGGAGAAAACAGGGTAAGAAAGGCAGAGTCTCCTTCCTCCAGCTGCTCCTTTCTGTGGAGCACATATTTCTGTTCCAGGTATTCATGGTCTCCTTAATCACAACCAACTTGTAATCATGGAATCATTAAACTTGGAAAAAACCCTCTAAGGTCATCAAGCCCAACCACCACATAACCACTAAACCATGTCCCCAAGTGCCACATCCATGTGTTTGCTGAACATTTCCAGAGATGAAGTGGGGACTTCATGCCATTCCCACTGAGCTCCCTGAAGAATTTCCACCTGGGAGCATCATTTCCCTGTGTGTGAGAGTCCTCTCACCTCAAAAAAAAAAATAATTAAAACTTAAATTAAAAAATTAAAATTAAAAATAAAAAAGTCCCCAAACCTGAAGGTAAAGTTGCTCATAATTTAAGCACTGGAGGGAGAGAAGCCATCTATCTGTTAATGCAGCTGCCAAAGTATATTGGAGACATTTTAATGTGGCAAAGCATTTATTGTAATGAAGCACAGGCAGCATTCCCAGTGAAAAATAGGGAGAAGGAGAAATCTGACAAGCAGGAAAAGCTTGGGAAGAGGCTGCACTGCTGGGGGAGTTATTTATTTAAGTTCCCAACCACAGAGACACAGTTTGGAGGTGGGGAGAGCAGCACTTATTGATTCAGTGGTGAAGCAATGGCAGGTGGGATGTGACAGGGAAGGGAGATGCCACCTTTCCCCCAGGATCCCTGAAATATAGCTCTTTCTTCCCCTGCAAAAAGGTTTTATTAAAGCCTTCTTTAAAGTAATGACAGCTGTTACACAAATCAGCAGCCTTTGCTTCTTAGCAAAATGCCAGAGCCTGGTCTAACAGCACAAAATAAAATCTAAAAAAACCTAAAAGATGTAACACAGAAGGGTGTAAACATCCAGCAGTGTGAAAAAAAAAAGTAAACCTGATTTTCTGCTGTTATTAAGGCACTGGGAGAGGTACAGCAGCAATTTTAATATAATAGATATAAATACTATGGATATTTTTCCTTACAGCACCCAGAGCTGGACAGGCAAGAGAAATTTCCATTTACCTTTCCCTTGTAAAGTGTTTCATCCTAATGTCTGTGACTGGTTAGGAAAATGCTGACAGCTGTAGACAGAATCTTACAGAGCACCAGAAAAACAACAAAATCTTTTCTCAGGGAGGAGGAGACAAACTGCAGGGACTTCTAGGCAGAGTTTCCCAGTCTGAAGAATTCTCAGCCAGCTACCCTGCCATGGGGCTCTTTCCTTTGCAGGCTGCTCTCACTGTCAAGTCTGGGCAGCTGTAGCACTGAAAAGTGATGATTTATAAAAAATAAAGTCATGTGGGCTCCTGAGAGGACTGACACTGAGAAATGCCTGTGGTCTGAGCCACCCCTGGGCACTGGTCTAGGATCACAGAATCCCAGAATCCCAGGATACTTTGGCTTGGAAGGACCTTAAAGCCCATCCAGTGCCACCCCCTGCCATGGGCAGGGACACCTTCCACCAGCCCAGGTTGCTCCAAGCCCCGTCCAACCTGGCCTTGGACACTTCCAGGGATCCAGGGGCAGCCTCAGCTTCTCTGGGCAACCTGTGCCAGGGCCTCCCCACCTTCACAGGGAGGAATTTCTCCCCCATATCCCATCTAACCCTACTATCTGTCAGTTTGAAGCCCTTTCCCTTTGTCCTGTCACTCCAGGTCCTTGAAAAACGTCCCTCTCCAGCTTTCCTGGAGGCTTCACAAGTGTGCTCCCAACACATTTATGCTGCTCCAAGGGAAGCTCCCTCCCTACCTTGCACAAAGCTCTTTTCCCACACGGGTTTTAATTATCCCACACAAATTTCTCCCAGCAGAAAATGGGCTTTGGTACCCCCCGTGCCTCGTCTGCAAGGTTTGAGCTCAAAGATTTTCCTGTCATAATCTCCCAGTTACAAGGTTTTCAGCAGCAATGACAGCAGTTGCAGTAAATTAGTCGGTTTTCTGATTCAGAATAACCATTCTTACCTGTTAAAAGGGTGTCAGTGAAAACCAGCTGCTGATGGGTTCTTTTGTGCCTTATTTCCTAAAATCAAAGAGTATAAGTTTCCATTATAAGAGTGGAAAATAAGAAAAAAGAAATAAGGAAAAAATAAGAATTTTATTTCCTTAAATTCATACAAAATTCTACCCAAAACAGCTGCCCTGTAACAGAGAGGAGTTTTACTGAAGTGCAAAACTTTACCTCCAAAAGTCACATGTGTGTAGAGGGAAAGCCCTGAGTTTACTTCACAAAATGCTATATTCTGTTTTAACACCACTGGGAGGTGTTAAAGGAAAATACTCTTTCCCCTAAAAATTCTGGGAGTAATCTTGGGATGGAGCTCACAGAAGTTACTTGGTGTGACAGGGAGAAAACCTGGAGGCACAACATTCAGTCCCCTTAACCTGGCAGGGTGAGCTGGGACCCTGGAGCTCTCTTCTTACTTGGGTTTCTTAGCATTTGCAAGGCTTGATGCAAAGGTCATGGAAAAAAAAGTATGAAAAATACATTAACACATAAATATTAATTAAAAGTTGGACTTTTAAAGATTGCCTATTCTCCCTTATTGTCACTGCTGGATATTAAAGCACAGTTGGGGCTATGCACAAGTGAGAGTGACGATTCTCTTACTCCTAGAATGCCAAAGGAAAAATCTCATGTTGATTCTTAAGTTTGATTTTTTTATTAATGTACAAATGTATCCAAAATATTGAAAATTCGTGGGAGAAAGAAAGTGAAAAAATTGTGACAAACACAATGTTTTCCAACCTAAACGATTCATTCTGTGATTCTGTGGTGTTATGTTACTTAAGACATCATTGGAGATGGAAATTGTTTGTTATCACTGAGAAGGTGCAGCGTAATTCTCTCCCCATTTACATCTGAGAGGCTCCTGATGGCTTGAAACTGCTGTGGCTGCTCACAGAGAGCTGCCACTGAAAAGCTTCATGGATTTTCTTTGAGAAAGGCAACCGTAAGTTCAGTCTCCATCCCTCAGGGATCAATACTGGCACCAGTATTGCTCGATGAGTTTATTAAGTGACCCGGCTGAGGGGGTGGAGTGCACTCACCCCGAATTCACACCTGATCCATGGCTGGGCTCTGGCCACTGCTCAGAGAGACCTCAACACGAGGGAAAAATGGGCCAGTATGAGCTGCCTGGAATTCAATAAAGGCAATAAAGGAAAGTGCAAACTCCTGCCCCGGGGTGGGATAATCTCACCACGGGCTGAAGGCTGACCAGCTGGAGGGAGAAGCAAGAGAAGGACCTGGGGGTTACGGCGATGCCAAGTTGGACATGAGCCGTGTCCTTGCAGCAGAGAAGGTGCCCTGGGCTGCACTGGAGTGTTGCCAGCAGGTCCAGGCAGGGGAACTTCTCCCTCTGCTCAGCACTGGGGAGGCCACACCCGGAGCACATGGCCAGGTAGAGGGGTTTGAGCAGAGCCTGGACAGGGCATCGGTGCCATGGGCTGGGTGACAAGGCGGGGTTGGGTCACAGGTTGGACTGGATGGTCTCAGAGGACCTTTCCACCCTCAGTGATGCTGTGAACACAGCAGAGAGAGTCCAGGGAAGGGCCACACCACTCCTGAGGGACAAGTGACACCTGCCTGTCAGGGCTGACAGCAAGCCTGTCAGCAGGCTGGCATTTCTCAACGAAGCAGTGGACATAAACCAGATTACAGAACACCCTGACAGGAGGAGAACACAGCAGGCAGAGGAATGTGGGCAACTTTCAGACTGGAAGAACATGGAGGACAGAAATGGACTTCCTGTACTTTTTACAAGTCAGGATGACTCGACAAAAACTGTGTTTGCTAGTTTGCAACCAATCCTGGTGTGTGTATACATGAAAGTACCAGTGGCAGGTTGACATGTGGATGGCCTGGTGGCCTGATCTGTGTGTACCAATGGTAGAGTGATGTGTGTATGGCCTGATCTGTGAAGACACCAACAGAAAGTTGACGTGTGATACGTGAAAAATATAAATATTTGCCACCTGTTACAATAAAGTGATTGCAGCCTTCTTGTAACTCTGTCCCTGCTTTGAAAGAAGATTCTGTGTCGCTCTGCCTGTCCCGACTCTGACAGCGACACCTGCCAGAGCTGCACCGCTCAACCTGGAGGAGGTTCAGCCACCAGAGAGAGGAGACCAACAGCTCTCAGCCTCTGCAGCACCAGAGGCAATGGGCACAAGCAGGAACCCAGGAAATGTTTGTTAGACACGGCCACGTGTCACCAAAAAACCCAGCACCGTGATCAGCTTCACCAAATCTGCCCTCCCATGGTCACAGAGCATTTCTAAAACCCTTGCTCGTAACATTTTATACTTTGTCTCTACGTGTCTTTTAAAAATCTGACTTTATGGAGCTAATTTTATACAATCTACAAGGATGGCATTAAGGTGAAGCTGATCCTTTTAGGAACATTTCTTCCTAATCTTCTGAATAATCTGCCTTTATGACCACAGTAAGAATCCATTCAATCTTTCTCCAGCTGCAAAGCTTATCTAGGAAATTTTTGCCTCAGCTTTTTAACTGAAGGAGTAGATTTGGATATTAACTCCAACCCAAATGATTTCCCAGCTGAAGTGGATGAGCAGCTCCAAGTGCAGCCACCTCTGATTCACCACTTTAACTCTGACCCAAATGTCCCTTAAACACCATCTTTCTTAGTTATACACTGTGGTCCATCCCAGCCCATTTCTACCTCAGCTGAGCCTTGTGAAGAAATGGAAATTAGGCTGAATTTTGGAGAAGGATGATATGAAGTACCCAGCAGTAAAATTAGATCAGGCACCACTCTAAGACAGGAAGAGCAGCTGAATAACTGGGTTGCACAAACAATGACATTGTTCCAGAACAGAGAAGGGTTTGTTTGCCACAATTTTTCACTTTTTTTCTCCCATGAATTTTCAGTATTTTGGATACATTTGCACATTAAAAAAATTCAAACTCAGGAATTGACATGAGATTTTTCCTTTGGCATTCTAGGAGTAAGGAAATATGCACTCTCACTTGTGCATAGCCCCAACTGTGCTTTAATAGCCAGCATTGTGAATAAGGGAGAATAGGCAAAATGTGAGTTTTATACTTACAAGCAAATTACATTATAGAGGAAAAGTTTTTCTGTGCTCAAAATCATGCTAAAATTGAGTTTAAAAATTGGATTCTCAATTTAAGCTTCCTCTGTTTTTTCAAGACACTCAGAAATATAGACTGTATTAGGAGTAGATATTTCCATTCTCTGACAGAACCAGAAGATTTTAATATGAAAATTAAAAAAAAACCCAATGTGAGTTAAACAGGTTAAAAGTAGGCATGGTTAAATTAGCCCTGATTTAACACTCTGGCTTTGCACAGTCTTATCTAAAAACCAGTCAAAATACATAGTTATTAATATTTCAGCTTAATCTTGGCTTGTCAGGTGACAGATTCCAGAAGAAGATAAAGACTCAGACCCCACAAAGATGACTCTCCAAATTCCACCCAGCTCTCATTATCCGTGCTCTCCATGTCCCTCTCCCTTCGAAGCTGAGAATACCAATGAGCTCTAACGGTTTGGAAGAATTATTCAGCCTGTTTGGTAAAACTGCCTGCAAGCCACAAAAAGGCTGTGACAAAGTTTTCTAATTAAACAGTTTCATTAAGCAGCAGAACACACCTTTGTAAATCCCAAAGCTGCCAGCTCAGGGCTGATCCTCCTCCCACTGAACTCCAGAGGAGCAGGATCCCTGTATTTACATTTCCCCCTGTTTGGGAGATTGTAGGAATCAATAAGCAAAAGTTATTCTAAGTCTCAAAAAACATGCATTCTCTTTGGGATTCTCTGGGCAAATTACTTATTGATTTTCCTCAGCACATGCTGCTGATTTTCATAGGTCTCGGGTTGTTTGGGGTTTCTTCAGGCACCGTGTCATGTAATCATAAAAATTCTCCTCTGATATTATGGATATCACCCAGATTTCTGCTGTGTTAGAGCCAATACGAACAGGCTGTCTCAGAACACCAGGGTTATAAGGTTAGTGGAATTCCAAGGCATGTGACAATTCCTTCAGGAGAAGAGCCCAGACAGTAATCCAACGGAGAGGGACAGAGCTGGGATGTGAAGGCAGGGATGGGAGGGAGGAAGGTGAGGCTCCAGGTTGGTGAAGTGTTTTGTTGTCCATCCCAAGTACAGAGAGAGGGCTGCAATGTAGTTGTACAATCACAGAATATTCTGAGTTGGAAGGGACTCAAAAGGATCATGGCCTGTCACAGGACACCCCAACAATCCCACCCTGTCCCTCAGAGCATTGTCCAAACCCTCCTGGAGCTCTGGCAGCCTTGGGGCTGTGCCCACTGCCCTGGGGAGCCTGGGCAGTGCCAACCACCCTCTGGGGGAGGAGCCTTTCCCTGAGATCCAACCTGACCCTGCCCTGGCCCAGGTCTCACTCCCTGGGGTCTTCCCCCCACCTCACCCCCTGGAGAAGGGCTCAGAGGGCTGGTTGTGCATGCATGAAGAAAATATTGAGTTTACATAAAAGGCTGCACCAGATGAACTGCAAAAGGAAGCAGAGCAGGCCCACTGCACCATCATCCCTCTACACCACCATCCCTTACATCACCATCCCACACACCACCATCCCACACACCATCTCTGGACAAGGCTCGAGCCAGAACTGCTGGAATGCCCCAGAGAAGTGTCCACATTCTGATCTCAACCAAAGCCGAAAGGATTTTCAAACCCCCACATTTTTGAGAAAGTTGACTTACACCAAAGTGTCCTGTTTGTTGTTGCAGAGGTGAAAGGCCAAAATTCCTGTGGTGTGAGCCAGGAAAGCCCCGAGGCTTTCCCTGAGGATGCAGGTCCTGGGCAATCCCCCATCCCTTCAGGAGCAAATCCCTGGAGCCCTCAGGCCCTCCCTTCTGCCCACCCCTAACAACTGCAGAGCTGTCTGGGACAACTGTCACCCACACTGACAAACTGTCATCCTGTATTCCAAAGACATGTCATGTGTCTCCATCCAGCCCTTTGACAAGCCCAAGGAAAGCCCTTGGAAAGACTGTCATCAGGGAATTGTGCATGAAATAATGTAGTGAGAATGAGAACCACAGTCTGGGAGCCTTGAGCGCTCTAATTAACCTTCCAGGAGAGAGTCTCCTTTTCTCCGTGTTTTCAGAGCGAATGGGAACAGCACACAGCTCAGTGGCAATGTCCCCACCAGGCAGGAAAATCTCTGTGACTGGGAAAGAATTTTAAGGCTGTAATGGAGTGGGTGTAACAGTTTGCAAGAAAGCCTGTGTGCCAGTGAGAGCAGGATCCATTTTACCAGTGTTGCAACTTTCCCCTCCCATTCTTCCAAGTTATGCAAAACACCTATTTTAATTTTCCATAATTCCTCCATGAGGAAAATCTGCCAAGTTTTTGCCGGCAAGGAGATTTGGCCACGTTTAAGGAGATTTTTTTCACCTTCCTGATCTAAGAGGACAGGAAAAAGACTTTTTTTTCCCATATTAACAACCCTCCAGCAACTGTCTGTCGGTTCTCTGCAGATTTCTTCATCTAGAGAGATCTGTCACACGAGGAGAGTTAATGCAGCAGACAGAGACAAGCTGCAGAGACCCACACACTCACACATATAAATAATATAGAATATGAGATGTTTGTGTGAGCGCAGAGATTTCTGGAGGGCACTTTAATATTTTGTTTGCATCTAAAAAGTAAATACAGTTCCTTAAAGAGCTGCCTCAAGGTCCCCAGCTGTCCGTAAATATAAAGAGGAAGTGACATTTGCTTCCAAACAGCCAGTAAATTATATATCCAGAACAGAAATCCAGCAGCTCTGCTCGCATTTGTGCTGCAGTGAAAACTGCAGCCAAAGCTGAGACCTTCTCTGCACCTTGAGGAGCAGGAGGAAGCAGTCCCAGGAGTGATGTGGGAGGCAGGGACTAACCCCACAACACCTTCCCACCGGGGTCTGAACTCCAAATCCAAAGGGACACCGAGCATCCCACATTGTCTGCTGCTACCAGGCCCTTCCCAGGGGTCCCATGGACCCTCCTAGTCCCTCAAAACCCTCTTAGATCTACTCTCTCAGCCCTACTCCACCCACCCTTAAAGGGGATCTATCTCATCATTATCAAGCTTAAATTTTCCCTGGGCTGCTGGGAAGCCTTGCATGACTCCTTCTGGGTTTCTAGGTTTTAGGGTGGAGATTGTGGGGTTTTTTTTGGTTTATTGCTTGTTCTTTAAACGAGGTTAAGTGGTCTGAAGGGAACCTCATTTACAGGTTTGCTTTTCCTTCCTTGGATTCCTTAGGAATCATGGAATCCAAGAATGGTTTGGGTTGAAGGGGCCTTAAAGCCCATCTTGTTCCATCCCCTGCCATGGCCAGGGACACCTTCCACTATTCCAGGTTTCTCAGAGCCTCACACACCTGAACACTGTTTTTTTCCAGCTACAGCAGCTGTTATACATAAAACAAGATATAAAGCTTGCCTGTCCTTACTTTGAAGATATTAAAACAAACTCCTTTTGAGTGGGCTGACTTGTCAAACCATCTAGATCGTTCCCAAGCCTCCTCATTATTTACCACTTCATCAGCCCTCTGTCAGCCCTGTGCTTTATCTGTATTGAGTCTGCACTGCTACTAGATAAAAATATTCAATAGCTTCTGCCTACTCCTAATCCATGCAGACCTCAGTTTTGGGGAGAAAAAAATAAGAAAAAAAAGAAATCTCATGGTTTTGCTGCAGTAACTTCAGCTGTGTCAGTCACTTTGCAATCCAGTTAATGTGAACTTCCCTGACAGGATATCACTTGTTCTTATACAGAATGTCAGGCAGACCTGGTTAAATGCCTTAAGAAAGTCTACTGGACTAAGTATATCAAGCTCACCACTTCCTTTACCACCTAAATGTGTAATCTCTTCCTGATTAAACAAGCTGGCAAGAGCCTGTTTCCATAAAAACCACGCTCGTGTTCCTTCTATTCCTGTCCCTTCATTCCCTATTAATTGAATACCATATTAGATCCACCACTGATGTCATTCTAACCAAGCTGGAGATGTTCAGGTGACATTTGAACTCTCATGGGGAGGGTTGTTCTTTCTAAATATTTAATCATGTTGCCATTTCTGAGTCACTATTAGAGATTTTATCCCCTTCATCTCCCACTGGGCCTGTAACACTCCAAAGGTTTTGTCTTCCAAGGTTACACAAGAAAACCCTTTTGCCAGGTGAGGTTATCTCTCAGTGTTTTTTATACTCCACATCATACTCCCAGTTAATTTCCTTTTTTGTCCTTTTTTGTGTTGCTTTTTTTACTTTTTCTAACTTTTTCCTTGACTTCTCCCCTGAACACTCCTTTTCCTCAATTGCTGCATTGTGGCATTTCGGTGGGAAGGCCCTCCAAGCTCAAACTTCATTCACATTTTCATCTTTCAAAATTTTCCTTCAACTTATTTTTACCTTTTAACTTCTTTCCCTTTAAGAAATCCACCTCTCTTTGAGCACTAAGTACATCCTGACTGCCTCCTGTCTGCATCAGCTGCGCTCCAGCCACGCTCAGTGATCCTTAAGCAACCAACAACTCCCGTTTCACAACTGATTTGCCTCCATTCCTCATAAAAAGGTCCAAAATTGAGGTGCATTGTGGAAGACACAACAGCTTGTGTGTCAGACAACTATCACTGACTCTCTGAGAAGACTGCAGGAGACAACCAACAAGTCCCCCAGCTTAAAGAAGACTTTTCTGCCATGGAATAATTTTACATCATTCTTCAGTGCAGCAGTGACAGAAACCGAGCTGGGTTGTCCACAGGACTGAACCTGAAAGCCTTGTGGGCTTGGGAGAGGCAGAGGGCTTGAGCCTCTCCTATTCCTGGGATTATCCCCTTGGCACAAACTCTTGCCAATGTGTTTTGGACAACGAGGCACTGCTGGAGTTGAACATGGAAAAGCCTGGCCCATCAACCCACCCCATTTTCCTAAGGAAGCCAAGGAAAAAGAAAGGAAAAAGCTTAAGTCGAGAACTCTGCATGCTGAAGATCACCCTGAAGTCCACTGTTCCTTGTCCCAGCTCAGATGGGATCCATGTGCCTTCATAAACCAAAATCAATCATTCCTGCAGGTGGCACCTCATTAATTTGAGATAAACGCCCAAACTCTTACTGCAGTCAGCACGTGGAGAGAGTCTAAAGAGACTTCCATCCTGCCTCTCACAGCAAACTTCTTGAGGTGTCTCTGACTCTTTCAATGGGTCCAAGGAACAGAGAAACCTTTGAAATAACAGAAAAAGAGCAAGGTAAAAAATAGGCAATTGAATGTGTGATTTTCCCAGAACATGCTGTACTCAGCAACGCTGTCACACCACGTGTTGGGTACTAAAATGTGGTGAATTTGGTGAAGCTGTGAAATGGCATTTGGTCCTACCTGTGTCACCAGCTCCAGTGAGAGCCTCACACTGGAGTTGTCTTCTTCTGGGAGCTCTGGTGCTACAGCCAGGGACAGCTCACTGTTTGCAGAACCCCCTTCTCTCTGTGCAACCAACAATCCCTTGAGCACTTTGTCTATTTTACTGCAAAACCCATTGTCTAGAACGTGGGGCAGAGGAGTTCACACCTCTCTCTCCACCTTCCTCTCCTCCACTCATGACTCTGTAAGAACATCTGTGGCAGAGGGCAAGCCCACCCGCCCTGAAGTTTGCTAAATTAGGCTGATATCTTGAAAATGGTTGTAAGCTTTTCCCCTTTTCCTCTTTATCTGTCACTGCAGAGACAGCCTGGGAGAGCAGATTTCATTCCTGAAGCTGGCCAGCAGTAAGTTTTGCCCTGAACTGTATTTATTTTTGTGTTTCCAAAAGTTTCCAGTCAGAGTATCAAGTTTAGCTCTTATCAGATAATTACACAGCACTTGCCTCCTGAGGCAATTTTAAATCAATCTCAGGAAAGGCAGTAACTATACACTGTAGATAATTATAGTCCATTAAAGTACCTTAAGATTAGATTCAGAGATCACTAATCACACAAGGTCATAAATGCACTGCACCTTTCTGTGGTGGTGTCTGAATTTTGAGATGCAGCCCTTTCTCAGGAAAAAAAAAAAAAAATTTCTAGGGTTTTTTTACTGAGCAAAATATCAGAGGCAAACAGCAAACTAATTAAAAACATGCTCAATTTTTTGCCCTTGGAGTTATTTCAGTTCTCACCAGTCAGTCACGGAGAGAAAATCAAGCATAAAGCAAGACTGTCATTTTAAAGATACTCTTGACAAAACATGTCATATTTTATATTTAAAATAATGTCTAACCAAACGCCTTCCTGACTTCAGGAAAATGGCTCCTCTGCTTGCTGGGAGAGATGTGTGAAGTGTGCCTGACAAGGGTTTGATTAAATGAGGAACATTCCTGCCGAGTCACACGGATCAGAAACTCTCCAACTCAGGGTTTTCCCCCGTGGCAAAACATCGTTTTTGCTCGAAACACCTGAAAATCCATTAAGAGAATCCAAGTTAATCCACGTGAGGTGAGATGATCCCCAGCTGAGACACTCCCTGCGCTCTCTGGTGGCACCTGGGAGGTGCTGTGCCCATTCCATGGGTTTGGCTGTGGCTGCTGCTGATCTCCAGTGACACCTGGGGGGTTGTCCTTGTGTCAGTGCCAGGCTCCAGGCACTGCAATCCTTAATCAGAAGGTCCCAGCCCGCTGACTTGTCCAAAGAGCTCCACAGCTGGGTTTAGAGACATGGAGAGATTTAGCAAATCCAAGCAAAGTTGCATGTTTGGTCTAGAGACCTTTAACTCAAAGCCAGAGGTGTCTGGGGCAAAATGGAGTGGCATAAAACTCCAAATGACCTCAACTGATCCCCAAGCTCAGCACCAGGGCTTTATCCTCCTGTGTATCTTGACAAGATGACTTCTGTAAGACATTTCATCCTTATCTCTCTTTTATAGGAACACTGAGATTTTCTCGTTCCAGCCTTATCTGGATCCTCTTGCAGCTGCTACAACCCCTTCTGTCTCCCACCCTGCCCAGGTTACAACCCAGCACTGCCCATCACTTGCCCCTTCAGCTTAGGTAAACCCCAGCTCAGGTAAAGCCCAGCTTACCTGCCGGGTTTGCTCCTAGGGCTGACTCTTTATGAGCAGCACACACAGCACTGGGAGACAGGGATGACCCCCCCATGATCCCTGCCCTCAGAGGGCAGCCAAACACCCCTCAGTGTGCATGGGTAGTGATCCCAGGTCACTGGGAGAGGATGTGGTTCCATCATAATTTGGGGATTTAAGTGGGTTCAGCTCTTCCTCACAGCAGGAATCTCCAGGAGCATTTTGGAGGTGCCTGACTGAACATCTGCTCATAACCAGCAGCTGAGGGCAAACTCTCTGACCTTTGAGGACTCTCCTGAAGGCCACCAAGGATGTCAGTCTTCTGATTCACACTCCCAGCTGCCAAAACTCAGAGTGTCAGGCTTCAGGGTGACCTAATGGTGGCCTTCCAGTATCCTGAAGGGAATCCACAAGATGGAGAGAGACTGTTTACAATGGGCTGGAGTGACAGGACAAGGGAGAATGGCTTCAAACTGACAGAGAGTAAGGTTAGATGGGGTATTGGGAAGGAATTGTTCCCTGTGAGGGTGGGGAGGCCCTGGCACAGGGTGCCCAGAGAAGCTGTGGGTGCCCCTGGATCCCTGGAAGTGTCCAAGGCCAGGCTGGATGGGGCTTGGAGCAACCTGGGCTGGTGGAAGGTGTCCCTGCCCGGGGCATGGGGCGGCACTGGATGGGCTTTAAGGTCTCTTCCCACCCAAACCATTCTCTGATTCTATGATTCCACAAGAAGACAAGAGAAGGTAAAGATTTACTGGGCAGTCAAAACCAACTCCTGCCCTGGTGCAGCTGTAACCCAGCACTGCTGGTCCCACAGCTCCATGGGCAGTGGCTCCTCAGATCTCACCGGAGTCACATCCCAGCTCACACATCAGACACTTGTAGGCAGGTGTGGATGACCATCAGACCACATCAAAACAGTGTTTCAGTGATCTCCAGCTGATCTTAAAAAGGCTTTCCACAAAAACTTCAAACTTTTTGTTCCAGTTCAAGATGAAAGCGAATATTAAGAAAAGAATTTGCCTTGGGCTGAACCATCTGGTTTTATGTTGGACATCACAAAAAACTAAGAAGTGCTTCTGTATGACATGAAAGACATATTTTAGTGCCACTCAGACCAAGTCACTCTGTGCTGGGGACTTCCCAGACCTGTGTGATTGTAGTTTCTCAGGTTTTCAATAAGTTATTAGTACCAGCTCAGGCTCCACAAAATAATCTTACACTTAGTACTGATCCTAGAGAAGGAACTGCTTTTTCCAAAGCTCAGCTCTCTAGATGAGTTATATTCAGGGTTAACCTTTCTTGATGTCAAAACAACAACCTGGGGTTTTACCAGGGTTCTTCCAGTGTTTCAGAAAACCACCCACAGCTGAAGCAGAAACAACAATTATAAACACAAGAAACCTCTAAATATATTTACCTGCCTTACCCAATGTACCACAGTCACTGAGGCAAACTCAGAATCTCTGAAATGTTCTCAATTCCTTTCTTTTGAATCACAGATTCTACCTCCCTCATAAGGCAAGAAAACTTCTTTTGGCTTTGGGTGCTCCCACAGCTTTCCTCAGAGCTGGGAAGGCAGGTTTCCTTCTCCACCCTGTGCATCCGGATCTGAGTCCCTCAGAAAGAATTCCCCTGTGGTCCAGCACGAGGATATTCATCTCACCCAACACCAGGCAATTCATCTGAGCTCGTTGCTGTTGGAGATTTCTCTCATTTTAGAGAGAAACAGGCACTCTCAGACTAATTACCTAATTTTCTTAGACATCCCCTCCAGAACGAGATTAATTTGTGCCACAGCAGCTCCCTAACCTCAGCCAGGAGCTGCGGAGTGTAGCCAAAAACTGCTGACTTCTTTCACATGCAGAGAACTGGCTCATTAATTTTTGGGTTGCACATAATTAAAAGACACTAAGAGAGCCTGAAATGACGTGGCTTCCCATATTCTCACAGGGAGGCAGCAAACAGAAAGAACATGAGGCGTTCTCCCCAAAAATGCCTGGGTTTGAGGGTTAGCATGAATTGATTGTAAGCACACAGCACATGCAGTAACTCATTCTTTTAAAGGTCAGGAGACAAAAAAATCTCCTGTACAAGGCAAAGATTTGCAAGCAAGGATGCAAACCAGCATTTCCAAACAGTGAAAAGGATGTGATATTTTGTGTTTTCTTCCAAGTCAATAAGTGACACACACTTAACATGGCAAACATGAGCAGCTCCCCTCATCACTAAAGCTGCTCAAAAGTACACTCAGGTTTGCAGGAAAGTCATTATAGGACTGGGAGCTCAGTTACCAGAATGTCAACAGAGGAACACAAAGAAATCAATTTATTGCATCGTTTTTAAGATCTGAATTAGCTCAGAAATTGCCAACTGATTTAACTTTCAAGGCTGGGCCTTAGGAAGCTCATCTGGAATATATTATGAATCAAGAGTATTATAAATGTTACATGGTAATGACTGAAGTCCCTTGGTGAGATCAGGGTTGTGTTGTGTTTGCTCCATACGTTCAGTAGGAAAAAAATCCCATTCCCTGCAACATTTACAATCTTTGAGACGAGGCAAAGGAAGGTGGAGGAGAAACAGGCACTATTAAGCAATAAGCCTGTCAGTAAACAGCAGGTCTGTGATCAAATCAGCAGCAGGATCGATGCCTCTCACATCCCAGATCAGTACCTTGCACACAAAATCATTATATTCTAATTAAAAATCTTTATCATTAGTAGTTGAGCGTGGCACAAACCTGGGCTGAGCCTGGTTTCTGGGAGAATACTACCGAAAAATAATACTCTGAGAAAGCTTGGAGCACAAGGAGGAAGGTCTCCTGAGAACAACATTTATGGTGGAACATCCTGTGGTTTGCTGAACGTTGAAGAAATGCTGGGTGTGGTGTGACTGAGCTCCCCTGGGTGCAGCAGGAGCTCTGCAAACTGGGGCAGAGGGGCTGTTCACTCCATTCACTGTGTTCCACTGCAGAGCTGTGTCTGAGTCACATTTAGATCTTCTCTGCTTTAACTGGGAGTTTTCAGACAACAGCCAAGACCTGAGGGATCACCAGAAATTCCATCACTTCCCAGAGTGTCCTATTGGAGGGACACCTGGAGTACAGCTCCAGGAACAAATACAGTTCTTTACATGACTACCAATCAATTATGGAAACAATTCACTTGGCACTAATTACCCATTTCCCATCCTACTCTTTGGAGGTAGCACAGGATTGACCAATGCCACCAGAGGCAGATACAATGCCACCAGAAAACCCTACAAAAACATTTCCCAAAACACATTATGCTCTAAAAAACTAAAATAATACCCTGTATGTCAAAATACAGGCAGAAAGATTTGGGGCTAGACCTTAGAGGAGTGAAGTGTGCCCTGAAATGTGGGATCAGGAGCCAGAGTGAGACCAGGAGACCTAGAGACTTTAGACAGAACCCAAAGCATTTTGGTGTTCCTTTACTGAGAACCAGCTAAGAAACTGAGAGAGATAAAACTCCAGCTTGTCTCATGCCTTTATTCATGACTGGAGAAGCACTTTAGCCAGGGACCCAAGAAGGGGAAGAAAAAAAGATAGGAAAGAAAGAAAGAAAAAGAAAGATAGAAAGAGAAAGAATGAAAGAAAGAAAGAAAGGAGAGAAAGAGAGAAAGAAAGAAAGAAAGAAAGGATGGAAGGAAGGAAAGAAAGGGGAGAAAGAGAGAAAGAGAAAAAGAAAGAGCCCAAACCAAAGAAAATAACTATATCCTACAGTCATTTACCCAGAAGTGGGAATGTTCCATTTCCTACTCTGCCCAAGTGAAATCAACTTTATTCTAATACTGGATCATCAGGAAAGATGATCTCCAACAGAAACCAGAGCAAACCTTCAAGATACAAGGCACAAAGAGGGTGACCAAGCTGGAGTCTGGCTTTGCAAAGCCTTGACTGACACATTCCACCAAGTCCTGCCTGTCCTGGTCCTTGCTCCAAAGTCTGTTTGGATGTTTCAGCTAATTATTATATCATTTGAAATACTTTTACAAGAAAGAAGTGTCTGTTCTTGCACACTGCCAGGGAAGAGCCCTGCAAACTTCTCCTGTTTGTGGAATCAAATTCATGTCTGCTGGGGCTGCACCAAAGGGGGGGTCACCTCCCTTCCTTCTTTCTCCCTGCACAAAGACAAGTGGGGGCCTGACACCGTGCAAAGAGAACAGTATTTAGCACGGGCCCCTTCCCTTTCAGACTACACCGATTTCATGCAGAGGGTTATACAATCTCCATTCTCATAATATTTCATTTAAATACATCCCGGGTAATGGAATCTTGGTTATTTTAATATCACACCGCTGGCAAACTGAAACTCTCAGCTCAGTCAGTAAGAACAATGTTTGGTTTTGGCCTGGAGCAGAGAAGAGTGATTGAAGCACTTGGGAATTCATTTCAAAGGGCCTGTGGAATGCATTTATATGGCTACATCCTCTCCTTCCCACAACACCCACAACGGCAGAGTCTGCGGGGTGTAGTTTTCCAAAGGCTGTGTTAGCAATTGTCAGAAAGGAAATGGGAGCCTAAAGGGATGATTAATTAGGAGAACAGGCAGCAAATTGGCACAAATGGAGAACATGAATAACACTTGTCTCAACAAGCAGCTCGAATTTCCTTTCACATTGGCAGCAGCAAAGCCCAACAAAGATGAGCCACGGGGCCAACTCTCGAAGTTTTTAATGGCTTTGATTGGATCATTCAGACAGTTCTTGATCCACTTTAATTCCATCAGACAGCAATATTTTCCCTGTGCAGTGCACCAGTGGAATAGTTAAAAACTGAGATGGTCAGGAGAGCAAGAACTGGATGTTGCAGGCAGAAGGTGGGGAAATGTTTATCACCTGCAGCCAAACTGCCCCACACTGATGGACCAGGAGAAGTTCAGGGTCAGGATAATGTTTTCCATGGTGGACAATTCACAGAAGAGAGTTATTCCACCTCGTAGATAAGAGTTCCCCAAGCTGAACAAATCTCAGGGATTGAATTCTTCCCGTTGACATATTACAGGAAAAGGTACAGGAAAAGGAGTTCTTTCAGAAAGGGTCACTACACAAAGAATGCCCAGATTTATCTCACCTCCATCCATCAAACTTCCTCAGTTCCTTCTGGAGACAGAGCCTTTCCTTTTTATCCAGACTCACATCAAACACACACTTTCTTTGGAGGCCAAAATTGCTGGCATAATATTTCTCTTAAACAGTTCAATACATCAAAGTAAGGCAATTTTTGCAGTCTTGTACTCCTGACAAGCCCCATAAATTCATAAAGGAGAGCACCTGTCTGCTGCTGGAACACAGCTCAGAGTACTCTGGTTTTATCATTTGAGTTCTCAGAGTTATATCTGAGTTTTGAGGGGAAAAAAGCAAAAAGCAAAAAGTTGGGACAAGGCATGAGTCTTAGCAGAACTTAAACTGAACAGTTTTACCTTCCAATTCCATTTCTTGAATTCCAGAAAGACCTCATGAACTCAGGCAAGAGTTGTGATCAAACTCCAAGAACACTGAGCAGTTAAAGAAAACAATGTAAATTAAATACTGATATTAATTGTGGTTAACAGTGATTAACAATTAAACACTAATATTAACTTAAATTTCATAATTAAATACAGCTCCAGAAATGGAACCAGCTACCAGTATCTTCGATGTCCAAGAATTATTGACTGTCTAAGAATTACTGACATTTCTTTAGCATCAGGAAAAAGTAGCAAAGAATATTTTTAATGCCCAGTTGCAACAGAAAACACCAACATGAGCATTATAAGCAAAAGATGGACTGATAAGGGGTACATTTCTTCTCAAATTAACACCATTCCTCAAATAATCCCATAGCTTTCATTCACACTACAGAAATGTTGGAAAGTTTGCAGTCATTCCTTTCCAACAGTGGGTTTTTCTCAGGTCAGTAGCATTTGGATACGGCAGAAAACACCTATTTTTAAAAAACTATTTTAAGATTATTTTTTTCCCCCAAGAAAATCCAGAATTTAAAAGGTTTGCTCGTTATGCTGTTGAGTCTCACTTTTTGGTACCTGTGTAGTTAATTTTTTAGGACACAGTAAAACTTTGGCCAGTTGAGCACTGCAAAAAAAAAAAAAAAAAAAAGTAAAGATAAATAAAAGATAAAATAAGATGCTGTGAATAAATATCCAAACATTGTTCCTATTTCCATTTTAAAGTATCTTTAAAAAAGATTCAGGAGACCAGGAATCTGCTGCTCCCACAGCTCCTTCAGCTTGTAAAGCCATGGGGTGTCCTGCTCTTGGATGGGCTCTTTGGACACCAGATTTCCTGTCTTCAGGCCATGGCTACAGTGACACCATCTCTGGAGCATTTCTATAACAAACAACCAGTTTAGCTGCATAGTTACAGCAACTGTGATAAGAACTAGCCATGATTAATGGGGTTTTAAGGGACTCAGACTGGTTTTAAATAAAAAATATTACACAATAAAAGCTTACAAGGCAAAGCATGATTTAAAGAGAGGGAGAAAATCTAATAGTGATGAGCTCAGCGTGCATTAATGAACTGCTGTCCTGGCTGCTTCCAGACATGGCTTTTGGCAGATTGTGGAATCCCAGGATGGTTTGGGTTGAAAGGACCTTAAAGCCCATCCAGTGCCACCCTCTGCCCTGGGCAGGGACACCTTCCACCACCCCAGGTTGCTCCAACCTGGCCTTGGACACTCCCAGGGATCCAGGGGCAGCCACAGCTTCTCTGGGCAACCTGTGCCAGGGCCTCCCCCACCCTCACAGCCAGGAATTCCTTCCCCATATCCCATCTCTCCCTGCCCTCTGGCAGTGGGAAGCCATTCCCTGTGTCCTGTCCCTCCATCCCTTGTCCAGAGTCTGTCTCAGCTCTCCTGGAGCCCCTTCAGGCCCTGGAAGGGGCTCTCAGCTCTCCCTAGAGCTTCTTTTCTCCAGGTGAACATCCCCAAAACCCTAAGGAATAGGGGGTTATTACAGCAAAAGAGAGAAACACACATAAAATATCAGCAAAACACCTGGAAATGAGAACCAAAGGATTCCTTCCAGGTGCGTTTTCATTCCCGAAAACACACAAAAGAGGATTTCAGACTGTCTCCAGTCACTTCAGGGGGAGAGAGATGGGTTTGGTTTTTTTTAAGGGAAGATAATAAAGTACCTATAAAACCTTGTTCTGCCTTTCCTGGGATCTGAAGGGTGAAGACCTTGCAGGAGCCAACTGTGAAATAAAGAGGAATGAGGAGCAGCCGAGCTCTAGCAATGACCTCAGGTAGTGTTCATTATTTGTTTGGAGGCTTTTTATTATTTTCTGTTAGAAGTCTAAGAAGGTTTAAATGAAACATTGTTTAAAAACTTATGCTATTAATTCTTAATGAAAAAAAAAATGTCACTGGCACTTGAAGCCTTCTGCCATCTGGCTAAAACTCCGAATTTTAACAGGGATCCTAATTAGGTTTCATTACTTGGAAGAAGGCACTGGGTGAGGCTTCTTTTATCTCAGAAATCGTGACTCCTGCAAAGCCTGTGAGGGAAGCAGAGTGTAAAGGAGCTGAGAAACTTTCACAGCTGAGGAGACTGTGGGAAATTCACACTGTTTTTTCGGGTTTCTCAGGTATTTAAAAAGAGTAGCTACAAAAAGAAACGGTCTCAGAATGGAATCTCCATGGGGGAGTTTGGGCTGTTGGATTTTTCTGGAAACTTCGTGCCTGCAGTGGAACAAACCTCTTCTTAGTGCAGGATTATATTTAGCTCCAAAACAATGCCTTTGCATCTCCCACAGCAGAAAATTCTGTAATTTAATTCCAAAGAGTTCCATTGCCGTAGCTGCAGCGAGCTGAAATCATTCCAGCAACCAGAGCTGATCCTGTAAAAACCAGGGAATATAAAAATAGCAGCCCTTCAGATGAGGAGAAAAGCCAGTGCAGGGAGCAGAACTGGCCACTGCTTTCCGTGCATTTTGTTGCAGCAGATATTGTAGGGCTTTATTTCTGACATTAATCAAAATCCAGGGGTTTTATAAAGCAGAAGGTTTTCTGGATGAAATGTGCCAAAGACAGGAGGGGTTGGATGGAGATCAGAGAAGTCACAGTTCACCTGAACAACCAACAGCTCCATTAGATCAAGCCTAAACACCTTCTGTGAATTTTATTCACAAAACCAGATCTGAAAACTCCTTTGTGGACAGGAGTCTTTAGCTGAAAACACCACAACCATCCTTTGGTGCATCTTTACCTTTCTACTTTATTTTCCTGGAACTGCAAAGGCAAGGAAATAAAAGTGAAAATAACAGTTATTCAAATATTAAAGAAAAATAGTCCTGTTTTAAAATCCAGAATTTTTCCTTGTACTGGAATCTGTCCTAATGATAAACACAGAGATAGAGTCATGGGTTTTAAATTTTGTTGCTATAATTCTGTTGTTGCTAATTTTTGTTGTTGCTGATTTTTTGCATGGATACAGATTTCATAATTCCTCCATTCTTGGAGTTCATTATTATCTCTCTGCTTCCCTTACAGAGAAATGGTTCCAGCAGTAGCAGCTGAATTTATAACATCAACCCAATATGAAAGATATGAAAACAATGATCAGGCTGCAATAAAAGAGAAGACAAAGGAGAAGAAGAGCCTTAAAAAAAATTAAAGAATTAAAATCACAGCTGTTTAAGACGTGTGGGGCAGGCCTGGCTCATCGTTTTTTAATGCTTCATGTGCACAGGGCTAAGTGCTTTCATCCAAAAGACGAAATAAGAATCTCCCTCTGGATGAAAAAGTCAATGGGTTTTTTAGAAAACATTAAAGAACAATGAATCATTTCCAAAGGAAGTATTTCTGCTTGGAAAAAAAAGCAGAGAAAGGTTCAGAATATTCTGCTGGTCTTAATGAATGCAGGATTTAATAAACTCCTCCATAAAGTCCTTTCTGGACTCTTCCAAAAACCAAGAGGTTTCCAGGTGACAGGGATTAATTCTGCCATACAATTTGTATTTAGCTGCCTTACCTTCCCTGTGCCGGATTATCCATCAAAAGTAAATCCTCCTTGGGATAAGGCAGGTGTTCCTGTGACCTCCCTAGTGCTGCACTGAGTTCTCCAGGAGAAGAATTGGCCCAAGAGTTCCAAATGGAGGACATGGGCGGGTGTTTCCTGCTTTTATAGTCAGGTTGTGGAATCTCCATCCTTGGAAATATCAGGAAGGTGAAAGGAGCAGGCTCTGAGTAAGCCAGAGGAACTTCAAAATTAGCTGTGAGGGAAGGAGAAGATGACCCCAGCAATCCCTTCTGATATAAAGAGTTGGAATTAATAGCATGGAAATAGAAATAATAAAATTATTCTGTTTAACAGAGTAATAAATAAAATAACTTAATTTACTAACTAAAGAGTAAGCTCAAATGTAAAACTTCCAATAAATAATTGAGTCAAGTGAAATTCTATTATTCAGAAAAGCAGCTACAAAATTACATGCTCTCTGAAGTACAAAATTGAGCTTTGCTACATGAAACAACTCCATTTTTCATGTAGGCCACAAATCATATTCTTAAGTACCTAAGATAGGTGATAACAAATGAGATTCCCACTCACAGAAAAACTTGCTTTCCCTTCTTTCCTACAGCAACAGACAGCCATTTCAGAACACTTTATTTTAAGCACAGATTTAAAGTTGGAAAAGAATATCTAAGTTTAAAAGGGAAGTTGGAAAAGGAACGGGCTGCCCAGGGAGGTTTGGAGTGCCCAGCCCTGGAGGTGTCCCAGGAAGGCCTGGCCGTGGCACTCAGTGCTCTGGGCTGGGGGACAAGGGGGGCATCGGGCACAGGGGGGATCCATGGGCTGGGGGGGCTTTGCCAACCTCAGGGATTCCAGGATTCACTGATTCCATGAGCAGCCTGGCTTCCAGCACTCCAGAAGCCACATGTGTGCATTTTAAAAGAGGGGTTGAGCTCAGCATCACGAATTTAAAAGAGAAGGGTGAGGATGAAAGTGTGCTCTGACAGGAATACCAAGGCATTGCTAAAGCCCCTGAGTTTTTAGCTTGATTTTAAGAAAAAAATGCTCAAAAGCTACAGAAATTCTGAGCTTTCCTAAGATATTTTGGTAGATCTCCATCTATGTGTTTATTGTTTTCCCCTTGTTTTCTGTTTAGGGCTTATTTTTTATTATTATTATTATTTATGTTAGTGTGCATTTTAAAAGAGGGGTTGAGCTCAGCATCACGAATTTAAAAGAGAAGGGTGAGGATGAAAGTGTGCTCTGACAGGAATACCAAGGCATT
>NW_021940744.1:1782840-1821850 GCF_001715985.3 Manacus vitellinus | reverse complement strand
GGGTTTTTTTTTCCAAAGGTCTAACATGGGAGGGCACAAGGTGCAAGACCAGGGCGTGTCATGGAAGCCTTTTGGCAGCTCTGAGGCACTGGAACACAACTGGGGGATGCCTTGGGAGCCCTGGAGCTCCATCATCATCCCAACCCCAAACCCTGAGGAGCTCCAAGAAGACAAGGCACTGCTCCAACGAGGTTTGCTACACTGAGCTTACAACCCCTTGTAGCTCCCCCAGCCCCATCACCTCGTTTAACCAAAGGTCCCCCCGTTTCCCAGCCTTTGTTCCCCAACATGACTAACACACTCCCACAAAGCCCTTGGATTTTAGAGCCATTCCTGAGCTGCACAGCTGCAGGAAACACCATCCAGGGGAAAATGCTGTGGGATGTTTTTTCAATCCTCTAAAGTAATGTTCCACCTCCAGCAAAGAAAATCACCTTCAAGTTACTGTCTCTCCTCTGGTTTGCTGAATATTTTATAAGGATCCCATAACAAGATTGAAAATGTTCCTGCATAAAGAATTGTGGTATTGATTTAGCTCCCATAGTTATAAAATATAAACAAACTACCAAAAAACAAGCTTCCCCCACCTTTCAGTTGTTGTATTTTGCATTCCATTTCATGTTCACAGGCTGGTACAACATTTATTTGTGTTATTGGCAACAATCTTTGCTGTATCAGGGGAGTTCATTATGGGAGTTTTCAGGATACTGACTACAAGAACTTTTCCCCTGGATTCATAATTCAGTAACAAAATAAAAGTGATGAGCGGAATGATGATTTGTACGTGTTTGGAATTTCCAAAAAGTGCTATTTCTTAGGTTTGTATGAGGAGCAACCAGCACGTAGGCAAAGTATCTCCCAGGCTTAGATTGAGGGGGTTTGATGCAGCTCTGCTGCATTTCAAAAGGAAAAGTTTTCAAACTACTAAAAGAGCACGTAAATGCAATAAAAAACAACCCAACAAAACAAACACAGAGGTCACAGTTGTTTTATGTGCTAAACCCCACCTGTTTAAACTCATTCTTGGGGATGTCAGGAAAATTACTGCCCACCAGGAATCTGGGGGTTGTACCAACCACCTTATTTTGAGTGCACAACTTGGAACTCACGAGTTCAGCTCCTTTCGATGATGAAATGTGGATTGGCAGCCCCAGCCCTTCTGTCTTGGAGCTGTCCATCCATCCATCCATCCATCCATCCATCCATCCATCCATCCCAGTTCCTGCTGGGAAAAGAAGAGGATGTTTAAGTAAATCTATGACAGGATGAGCTCCCCAGGAACCTCCCAGCTGCCGGAATGGATGGAAAACTCCAGACTTTCCCACCAAACTTCCCTGGTTTTTCTCACTCTCCCTCCACAGATTCTAACCCTATTTTTTCTTTAACATTTTTTTCTGGGTCCTTCCTGGGCTGGAGGGCACAAAGCTGTGAACCCTGAGGGTCAAGTAGATGTAGAACTGAAAGGCTGCCCGGGAAGAAAGCAGGGATGTCAAATCCTTCCTTCCACCTCCCAGTCTCAGCAACCCTTTTTTCCTCCACCTGAATTCTCACTGAATTCTATTTCCAGCTCCCATTTCCAGCTTCCTCATCCCCCTCCAAGGGCTTTTTTCCTTGCTCCAGCAAAGCTGAATCTTGCCTGTGCACTGAGTGTTTCTCTGAGGTTCACCAGGACAAACTGATCCACAAAAATCAAGTTTCTTTTGAAACCCCTTTGTGCAGCTCACTAAATGCTGCCTGGAAGGTTCCTAAAGCCCAAACCCTGCCCCCTAATTGTATCCACAGCTTTGCAGTGGTTGTTCACAAGAGATATATTTACCCACAATAGAAAAATTAAAAAAAAAATAAATAAATAAATAAAAGCCCTATGTGATTAAACCTGTCAGTGGGAAACCACTGTGCTTTTTAAAAATGTCCATTTTAAAAACTGCCAAAATAAGAGAAGCTGCAAGGATGCTCATGACAGTGAATCCTTTTAACAAGTGACACCCACCTCACTGGGAATTTTTGCACTAAAACCAGTAAAAAATTCACCCAGGCACCACAAGGAGGAAAAGGGAAAACTGGGGAATGCTGAGGGGTCAGTGTCTCACTGCTCCCTCCCCTTTTCCAAGCCTTTGCTGGGATTAGCAGTGGAATTACCATACCCCAAACACCTGGATCACCTTTTACCCACGATGAGCTGAAGATGCTACTTTACTATAGGCTGAGAATGAAACAAAAACACAATTAAGGACAGAAAAAGAGAAAAAATAGGCTATTCAAAGCCTAAATATATTGAATTTTGTTCAGCCAAAGCAATGCTTAGCTCCAGTTTTATTCTCCTATGAAGAAAACCAGCATAAACTGGTACCTTTTTAGCAAATAAAAGTAACAGGTGGTATTAAGCTCTCAATTTGTAGTCACTTGTGCTATATGCACACCAGAGCCACGGAACAAGATGAATGTTCAATCATATTTCAGCACAACCGAAGACAGTTGATAGAAATTGAGGATGTGATGCAGCAGATCAAAAAGCAAGTGGCAGATTCTGATTTTCTTGGTGGAAGTTAACATCTCACTCTGGCTCCCCTGCACCTCTCAAACAAGGAGAGATGGAAAATCACGTCAAGTCTATTAAGCTTTTTGTGCAGAGAAACGTTGCAACCCGAAATGTCTGTGCCCTCAATTGCCAGGAATGTCAGGGAACTGTCAGGTTTTATGTCTGCTGGAAAACAAAACAATAATAATAATACAGCTCCTGCAAGCTCTGATTTCCATCTGCCCTGCTGATAAAGGCTGAGCACAAATGAGACCAGCCCAGAAATGACAAGGGGACAGCAAACTCTGCCACTCCCCGAGGGCTTCAACAACCCACACCCCTCCTCAGGGTTCTTAATTAACTGATGAGTTAATTAACAGAACCAAAATGCCTTCCAAACTCTTCCTGTCCAGCTTCTTTCCCTGCTGCAGGTGTTCTTCAGGAGCCTGGAATGATGCAGCTGGCATTTCATTTGGCTTTTTAAATATCACATGTTGCATTATTGTTGTTTGGATGTTTTTCACTTTAATGTTTTCATCTTTGTTTCAGATACTTTGAAGATTTTTTTGAAGTACAATGCCCACAAGACAAGCTTCATCTCCAGCATAATTTTACTTCTGTCAGAAAAGAAAATATAAAATTATAAAACCAAATACAAATAAATCTTATGGGTTTGACTTCTGAGCTTAATACCCCTGAGGGAATGTGTGATTGAGGGTTTTTCACATATTGCAAGCCAGGGCTTGGACTCAGCATCTGTGGTCAGCAACACAACTGTCTTAGAGGACAATTCTGGCAATTCCTTCAGTGGTGGGTGTAGTTCTAAGCTGATATGAAGAGCTGATCTATCAAAGACCTCTGAATTTTATGCTTAGCATAATTCCCAAGGGAGTTTTTGTCGTGTAAAGGATCCCATTTCCACCCAGCTGTACATTCTCATCAGCAGTGAGAGTTCTAATGAGTCCACAGGTAAACAGGAACTCCCTCAAGGATGTCTCCAACCACAGTCTTGGACCTGCCACTTAATTCAAGACACACATCAAGATTTAGGCAACTCTCAGTGTTTTAGGATTCCATCATCTCCTTCTCTGACCTTCCTTCTGATGATGGTCTGGTACTCAAATGGCACAAAATTCTGTAGCATCAGACCTTTAAAATGGGCTTTAAAAAGATAAATATTCATATGAAAAATCACATCTAGCAATAAAAGGTTCTTCCCCCAGAGGGTGGTTGGCACTGCCCAGGCTCCCCAGGGCAGTGGGCACAGCCCCAAGGCTGCCAGAGCTCCAGGAGGGTTTGGACAACGCTCTGAGGGACAGGGTGGGATTGTTGAGGTGTCTGTGCAGGGCCAGGAGCTGGATTGGCTGATCCTTGTGTGTCCCTTCCAGCTCAGGATATTCTGTGATTCTATGAAAACACAAAAGGAAGGCAGATGGTTTTGGTTTGGTTTTTTTTTCCAAAATTTCTCTACAAGAATAGAGAAAACCAACAGTGATTCTATATGTTGCAAATGGTTTTAAAGCCTATACTCGAAGGACAGCACAAAGAAATCTTTCCCTCTCCAGGAAATGCCTTACCTGGATGGCTCAGGATGCTTTACAGCCCCCAGTGAGCAGTGCTGAGGAGCAGGACGTGCTCAGGCTGCAGAGGAAAACAGCAAAGCAGCTCCAGGGGCAGAGGTGCCCAAACCACAGGCAGCCTGGGATCCTGAGCCGTGCTCTGACCTTCCCCAAGGGCACATCCTGCTCCTGAATATGTCCTTCATGGCAGAAATCTGCCTCAAAAAGCTGCAGTTGCACCTCCACACCCACCCCAAAAGCTGGATCCGAGCTGGTGGGCACCATCCTCCCACCTCGGCCCAGAGAGCAGGAGCTCAACCCCAACCCCCCCATAACTCATCCCATCTCACGTGTCCAGAGCAACCCAGACCTCAGACAGGACTGGAAATATTTCCTGTATAGGGACCTACCCTTTAACAGAGAGCAGGGTCAGATGGGATATTGGGAGGGAATCCTTCCCTGGGAGGGTGGACAGGCCCTGGCACAGGTTCCCAGAGAATCTGTGGCTACCCCTGGATCCCTGGAAGTGTCCAAGGCCAGGGCTTGGAGCAACCAAGTGGAAGGTATCCCTGCAAGGAATTTCTTGGAAGGAGTAAAAATAGGCAAGAGTTTCATTCTCTACTCTCACAGTAGAAGAGATTGCACAAAATCAATAGTTTTATTAAAAAGCACAAATAAACCTGCCACCAAAGCCTTGCCTTCCCCATCCAGGTAAATTGTAAGTCATGGAAGAGGGATGTTGCCTGGTGTTTCCCTAAGCCTACACTGATAATTGCTTAAATAAGAAGGAGCTAAAACTCTTTAGAAGAGGTTTTCTCTTCTCCTGATTTTAATTTTAAAGGGTAAATTAAAAGTCAATATTCACATCTAGCAGCACGACAAACATTTTGCTGTGTGCAGAGCCTGGAAAGATTCTCAGTGGGCTGCAGCACACAGGATTTGCCTTTCAGATGAGGATTTTGTGGTTGTTGGAATATATAGCCTTTAATAGAGTTAGAAACACTGCTTAAATTATTTGTCAGTCACGATTAGCCCTGACACAACCATGCAATCAACAAGCTAACAAGTTCAGCATCTTCAGAGCTGTATTATACTCAGGCTGTGTAAGCAATATAAGTAATACCTTGCCTGAATACCTTCATTAAAGGTGAAACAGTCAAACTTTCATTTTTATCTATTACAGACTCCATTTAGCCAAGCTCATTTACAAACCCACTTGTGTTACTTCTAATAACACCAGAAATAAGTTCATGTTCAGTAAAAGCCAGCAACCACTGCAGGCAAGTAACTGAGGGTGGGAAAAGTGGTTTTATTCTAATCTAAAGCCTTGTCTGAGGTTATAACAGTCCATTAAATCAATTAGGCCCCTCTTTGTCAAGAAAGATCTGAACTTAGGCCTGCTCTGGAGGGCAGCAAGAGCATCAGGCTTTGTGTGAATTCTGAGTGCTTTGGTGACCTGCACAAAGAGTGGCAAAAAATGAATTGCTGAAGGGACCCAACCTCTTAACTGTAACTACATAATACCTTCAGAGAAAAAAACAAATGAGAAAATAATAAAACAGCATTGTGAGCGCAGAGAAATCACACTCAGTTAGTCCTCACAAAGACTTACTAAGCAAAGAAGCAAGGTCAGGTGGGCTTTCACTGACCAGAACAATAGCAGGAAACTAAAATCCACCCAGCAGCAGAGCTCAAGGCTGGTGGCAACACAAAGACAGCATTATGTGCTAATAAATTGCCAGGGCAACCAATTATTTCATGGCACGGAGAGGAGCGATTGCAGCGAGCTCTGAGATTTCAGGCCTCTTGAATTTCGTGATAAGAGCTAAACAAAGCTCCACAAGCAGTAAGTACATGTGGAGAACTGCCAGTGATCCAGCAAAAACACCAACTTTGGGCTTCCCACGCTGAAGAAGCTGCAAACACAAATGCTGGTATGCTGTGCCAAAATCATCACACTGGCCACTGGGTGGCCAGGGACAGATTTGGGGGTTCTGGAATAAAAGAGCTGCTCAGAGTGATTACAGAATCACAGAATCATGGAAACGTTTGGGTGAGAAGGGACATTAAAGCCCATCCAGTCCCACCCCCTGCCATGGGCAGGGACACCTTCCACTAGCCCAGGTTGCTCCAAGCCCTGTCCAACCTGGCCTGGGGCACTTCCAGGGATCCAGGGGCAGCCACAGCTTCTCTGGGCAACCTGTGCCAGGGCCTCCCCACCCTCACAGTCAGGAATTCCTTCCCAATATCCCACCTAACTCTACTCTCTGTCAGCTTAAAACCATTCCCCTACTCCTACCACTCCATGACCTTGAATAAAATCCCTCTCCAGCCTCTTTGTTCTCTGTGCAGTGACTCTGCTTCTTGCACAGCACCAGGTCCCCCTTTGGCCACGCTGGAGTTGCTGGTACCTGCTGGTCTGAGCACCCACCAATTCCCCCACCATGAGCAGCTCTCCAAAAAGTCATCTACAGCACCCAAGGCATCTTCCAAGTCATCTGTGACCCTGAGCTGTTGGTTCCATCCAAGTCAAAGGGAGGTGATTGCCCCTGTTAAGTTGCCCCCCCTCAGCTCTACATCATATGAAACCCCCCCACACCGTGGTGCTCCCTCTCCCAAGGGAACAGCTCCTCCCACAGCCAGGAACAACTGAGTGCTGCCAGAAGACAAGGCAGAAGTTACAGCTTGAAACTCCTTGGGGTCATCTCTGTCACAGCCTTCAGAAGTATTGCTGAGAAGGTTTATAAACCTGCTATTAAAGTGCTCTTTTCCTCTGCAAAGCAAATCTTCCAACGACACCCAGGGGTTCCACATTTCATGTTTCACAGAACGAGTTTGCTCAGTCTGCGAGCGAAAAAAACATTTTCACAGTGCTGGACACACAGAGCAGCAAAAAGTGATGAGCACTGCAGCTCTCTGCCTCCTGTCACTGTCAGAAAGCAGTTCTGTGCAGTACCAAAGCTCTGCCTTTCTGCACACTCTTCTGGTTTTTGTCCTTATCACCTTTCTACTTCCCTCTGTGGACGTAAAGACACAAAGGCTGCACTTGGTCCTGTGCTCTTCTGACAGGACATTGCCACAAAAATAGACTAAGCTCCCCTCTCCCCACCAGAAATAAAGGAATCTCCTAAAAAAAAAAAAAAAAAGACAACTAAAAGAACACCAATGACTTCTCAAGTACTTTTTATGTGGTTCTGTCTAGTTTCGTGCCTTGAAAATACTTCCAGCTCTGCCCATGTTTCCAGCATCCCTCAGGCAGCAAAGTGCACCCAGTTCTGGTGTAATTCTTCCCAGATACATTTGGATTGTCCCTGTTTCTCCTCATTCCCCAAAACTGATGTGACAAATCCACTGGACCTTGCAGTGCCTTGGCTTTAATTGCATCTCAGTGGGTCTGCACAGCTCATAGTGGCCACCAGCCCTTTCAAGAGAGGCTGCAGAGTTGTGCTGACCTTTGAAAGTCTCAGCTGAACACAGCCCTGGATGGGATGAGACACAGGAAAACACTCCAGTCCTTCCTCTCCACCTTCTGGGTCCTCCTTGAGGTCGTATGAAGCAACAACGAGTTACCAAAACACCTTCTTCATTTTTACCCCCAAAGAGGGTCCTGAGTGCCTTTAGAAGCAAAAGAAAGAAATCACTGTTTAATAGTCTGGAATTGCCTCCAAGACCCTGAATCAAAAGCTCTGTGGGACACAAATAACTTGGAGAGAGTCTCCAGGGACCTGCATGGTGTTCCAGCTGGGAGCTCCTCTCCTTGCAGTTCTGGCAGCCCTGGATGAAGGGGATCCAAGCCAAGAGCTGCACTTGGAGCTCTACAGAAAGCAGAGAAGAGCATCTTCCACGCCAGCATTGAGGGACTGAGTCACCACAGCTGCTGAGGAGCCCCTGGGCTGCTCAGTGAGAAGGTTCAGTGCCTTGAAGGTGTTGAAAACCTACTTTCCATCCCAGGGCTGTGGGCAGTGAGAGACACCACAGGTTTCCTTGCCCATGAATGCTGCTGCAAAGTGGAAGTGCTGAGAATTCCTCTTCATCCACCACACCCACATATCTTGGAGCTCTTTGGAAAATACATTTTTTATTGGCTCGTCGGCGGGGAGAATAAAAGTTGCAGGCAGCAAGAACTTTACGTGCCCTAAAACCAAGAAATGCATTAGCATCTTTATTACAAATGTAATTGGGTTTTTTTTTTTAATTTGTGACTGGGGAAAGGGTCACCAGTTAAAATACACCACTGTAAAATTTGCAATTTAAATTTCATTTCACGCCGGAATGTAGAAACAGTTTACATAAATAGTACCCATTAATCATTAAAAAGAAAGGTTAGATGTAAATTAGGCTGCTATTATTTTTTTTTCCCTGTGATTATTTATGGGTTGGCGATGAAATTTGTTTTCACAAGGAAGAAGAATTAAAGCTTTTTTCGAAAGCAAAATCACATTCCTACAGAAAAGATAAACTTCAAGCAGGGAAAACAGAGTATTTATTGCTTTGACCCCCAAGAGCAACCACAAGAATGCAGAGTTTGCTCTTGTTTACCTTTGAGGCTGAAGGTTCTGTGTAGCACCTTTTGTACTGATTCTGCTCAGACTGGCAGGTTTTGGCAATTCATTTTACATATCCCACTTCAAAGAAAAAGAATACAAAGGGAAATATCTGAGGGTAAAGAGTGTTAATTCATCAGCTGGCTGTTGGGTGAATTAAATGCCTCTGTGATCAGCAGAGATAACAACAATCAGCATTTTACCCCAGCCTTTCAGGACAGTTGGTTTGAAGGTCTCCAGCTCCAGAAGCAGGAACAATTCTTTTTTTTCCACTGGCAATCTCTAAGAACAAACCTGCACGTTCTTTCAGAGGAATATCTGCAGCCAGCAAAGAGCCAAGGTGCTCTGCATCCTCTGCAAAACCACTCACAGGGACCATCGTGGCACAAAACCCCAAGAAAAAGCACTTTTCCTTCGAAGATATCCATGTGCTGTGGAATATCATGGGAGGTGTGTCATGTCTGGTACCTTGGTTTTGGCAGGAATATGTTCTCCTGTGCCCTGAGACCTTCCCTGGGGAGAACGACAGGGGGTGGAATGAAACCATATCTAAGGTCCCTTCCAACCCAAACCCAAACCATTCTGGGATTCTATTCTAAAATATATTTAGATATTTTGCTAGAAATGAAGATAAGAAAAGAACCTCCTGTTACACAGTCATTTATTCCACTGTTTTAGGAGACCTTAGGCCAGTTTAAACTCATTCACCTCATCACTCTTTTGGCACAACTGCTGCATCAATAAATGTTTTGCCCTGGCTGAAAGAGGAATCTTATCTGCTGCTCTGTTAGGAAAAGAAATGGTGATCTTCAGATTATTTTTACATAGTTTTATATTAATATAACTTTCCTTTTTTTCAAACTGTAGAGATCTCTAACAGGTGGTGGTCAGCTGCACTTCCAGACTTTGGGGGATAAATCTTTATTCAAGTTTATATTAGTTATATTATTGATATTATATTTATATGTATTTTTAATAATATATATTTAATTATATATATAAAATAAATATATTAGTTATATTAGTGCTTTGGTTTGCACAGAAAATAAAACTTAGAACACACACACACCTGTTACACAAAGATGGGTTGAAAGTTGATGTCTTATTATTTAAGCTCACTCTACACAAGACATTCCTCTAAGGATCAGTGAATTGGATCAAGCTTCTCACACGGATCAGAGATCCCAGAGAACCTGTCCATAAATCCTCCCTTTTCCTCAGAGAAAAATGACATGAGAAGAGTCTGTGGTTCAAGAGCTCTGGAATTCTGGACCTCCACGGTGGGAGAACCCACAGCCAGGACGTTCCTTCCAGATGCACCAGGAAGAAGGAGGCAACAAAGAGCCTCTGATTTTAGGGCTGCAGCTTCCAGTTCCTATTACTGCTGGAAGTTTCCAGTACTGACACATGAAGATCTCACTAACCTTGAATCCACACTCCTAACTCACCCTGAGACGTTGTGGTCCCATCCCAATTCCTCACGGATGAACTTAACCTTCCCCTAAATTAACCCCCATCGAAGAAAGGACTTTCCCAAACTCTCCAAAGAATTTTGAAACAGAATTTTGACTAAGAAAAAATGATTGTCCACGTAACTCACCATCACTGCCTTTTTATAATGCTTCTCTACCCATCAACACACAGACTGGGCTTTGGAGTCAAGTCTTTCTTTATGCACTGTTTGACTTCTTCTGGGGCCTTGGCTTGCAGCTGTAGCATTACTTAATTTATGATTTACAGGAGAGAGCCTGTTAACACTTGAAAAACAGCAGAAAAATAACAATTGCTGAAATTAAATAATTCAGCATTCAAAAAACGAAAGGGTTTTTTTTTTCTCTGCAATCTAATAGCTTCAAGGTTGATATTTTATCAGCTCACAAGTGTTCATGGTAAGGTTCTCAAGTCACCATTCTGTCTTGTATTGTAAAGCTTACAATAGCACTTCTTCCAAGCCTGGTTCACTAAACTATTCCCATTTTCATCTCTGTTATTACATTAATTGTCACTGCTTTAATATGCGTTGTTGTATTAATCGTTTCAACCATAAAGGCTCGTGAATGCATCTGCTGAGGCCCCCACAGGCAGCACAGAGCACCCCAGGGCTCTTTAGAGGGAAGCAATTTAAACATCAGCCTTTGCTCTGCATTCAAAAACCTCAGTCAAGGCCCCATCAGCAGAAACTTTTTGTTTCCTCTGTGCATATTGGTTATTTCACCCCAGGATTGAAACCAGGGAGGAGACAGAAAGGCTTAAGAGCCTTTTGTAATCTCCTTGTAAATGTATACAGAAGGAGTGCTGAAGTTTCACTGTGTTATCAACTAGGCCATTGGGCTGAACTCCTTCCCACTTATTTTTCTCTCCCCCTTCCCCGCTTCATTTGAAATGGAAAATGAGGTCACACCTTACTCTACATCCCCAGCCGAACAGAAAAACACTAATAACTCACCCCATTTGCGGGGAGAGAAAGTGAACCATCTAATTGAGAATTTCCAGAACGACTGGCAGCCAGAACAGGTTTGTGATGTCGCTCCTGAAGGACGAGCAGCAGCCCTTGAACTCTGTGTGTGGTGTTCATTACGGAGCCCTGGCACGAGCCCAGGCACTGTCTCCTCTTAAAAAATGGATGAGGGCCTGGAGAGCACAGCAGGGCAGCAGAGACTCCTGAATTCTGCATATTAGCATATTCATTAGGCATAATCAATAATTAATATGTCACTTGGATGAAGCATATGGATTGCGTTATGTCTTGGCTGGGACTGCTCCAAAAAGATTCATCAGAGTTCAGGCCATTGTTTACTGGGCAGATTTCAGCTCCAAGTTTATCCTGGCAGGAACTTTTCATCCTTGATGTCAACTGGCAGCGCTGAGAACTTCCCCCTGGCAGGAGACATCCCCTGGGAGCACAGCCAGGCCTGCTGATGGCAGGACTTGCTTTCCTCAGGTGTCTTTTGCAGCTCCTTCTGAGGTCTCTGAGGGTGTTCAGGGGGGGGTTGTAGGGCAGAGCAGCCCAAGGGAGCACAGACAAATAAAGGGTGTGAGCCCTGCTGATCATCACACCTCTGGCACCTCCAGGAGCATAAAGACATGGAGAAAAAAGGACTCCAACTAAAGAAAAATGACAGAACAACCTCTTTTTTAGCTATTAGAGCATATTATGACTCTCCTCCTGCTGAGGCAAGTGGGGGACTTTACTGCAAACTTCTCTACCAGTGCCTGAAAATACCATCAAACAGCATTGAACTGAGCCTGTTCCTTTCAAAAGGAGACATCTGAACACCTGCTTTATAATTAAATAATAATAATACAAATCTATTCTAGGTTAATTTTGAAATGCCCAATACATCTTTAAAGTGGTGTTATAAACACTTACTGGAGCAAAAAAAATTCCAAAGCCAGCCTTTTCCCCTCCAAGTCCATCCTCTCCCTTCACCTGGGGTGCATGTCCTTCCTTTTCTCCCTCACTGCAGAGCCATGAGCTGTCTACTACCTAGAGCAGGAAAGCTAAAAATAAATAGGCTTTTAATGCATTTTCCATTCTCCATTAAGTTGTCACACCAAGTGGGAAGGGGAAGAGAAGAGCAGATTGCACATTATTTTGTAAAAGTGGTCGGACACACGATTCTGCAGTGGAACAGGGGAGGGGAAAGATGAGATAAAAATGTCATTGTGAAAACCAGGATTTCCTGCTCTGTGTCTGTCGCTTCCTTTGTGTTTGTCTCTGTCTCAATCAGATTTTGGCTCTGTCTCAATCAGATTTAAGTGCTGTTCCCTCGAGTTCCCAAATGATATTATTATCATTTCAGAAACATTAAAGGACTGTGACACTCACAACAGCAGTGTAAACTATGTTTCAACAAATTCTGATTTCAAATGTGACAAGAAATGTTAATGTAGGAGACAGAGACCCCTACAGAAAGATTATGTAACACACTCAGGTTTTCCCTCTAAAAATCCATTTCCATTGAATTATTAGCTTTTCAAAATGAAATATTTCTGAGAGATGATTTAATTTCCCCAAGAGCTATTGGCCTTTGCTTGAAATGAGATATTGGGTTCTGTCCCTGATGATTAATTTGGGATGTGATGAATAGAGTCAGATGCAGAAGTTGTGCCTTACACATATTAATAATATCAGAATTTAAGCATTTTTACCCATTTCAAAAGAATGTTATGACATCTAGAAAATAAGAAGAACACAAGTGCATTATTTAACAACATGATTTATGACAAAAATAAACAAATTAAGAGTCCAGTTGTGAAACTGCTAAACAAGGCTGGGCTGTACAATTCCTCTCCACTAAAACCTTTACACAGATAAACGTTTTGGGCCTGGATGTTGTTTGTCTTTTGCTTTCAGATTTTTATACCCTTCATTTCTTATTAGCAAAAGCTTTTTAAAAGGCTAAAATGTAACTCCAAATAAAATTGGATGCTGCATTATGATAAATCATGACCAGAACCACAGCCTGCATTCCAAATTCTTAACTCAAAGAACAAGTCTTCAAATAAGGAAAACCATTGTTAAGCTAAAATTTGCTTTGTTTTTATTTAGCTGTAACTGACGGTGCTGAACACAGATTTTTTTTTTTACCCCAACACATTAATTATCTGATCACAAACACATTTCTAATTCTAGCTTTTCATCAGAAAATCAGGGGGAAAAAAAATAAGAGCAATTCACAGACACAGTTTTCTTCTCTCTGCCTTCTCCAGCACAATTCCTTCACCTCACTCTCTTGTTCTGCCTAACACATGCTCTGTGCATCAATGAAAGGCAAGAATTGATCACAGAACCATGGAATTGCTGAGGCTGGAAACGACTTTTAAGACCATCAAGTCCAACCACCAACCCAGCCCCAGCACTGTGGGCACCCCTAAACCACGTCCTCGGGCTCGTGCCTCTGGTGGTGGCAGAATTATGGCTTTAGGACCAAAGTGGACACATTTTTACACCCCAAATGGTGCCTCCCACACCGTGGAGACCCCAGAATTTCAGTCTGCAGTTTCCTCTGTAACCTCATTCAACTCACACGTGTATTTGTACATCAGTTACACATTCAGTTCTGATCTAAAGACGTGGCAGAAACTTCACCACATGCCAGGATCAGCTCTTCCCAAGGTAAACAGCCCTCAGGGGTAAGATCTTGGCACTTACTCTTAGCCTAAATTGCCTACTTCTTACTAGAAGTAAACAACTAGTAGTCCAAAGAAAGCTAAAAAAGTAGACTTTTCTCCATAAGATCCCTTACCTGGAGTTTAATACTAAACATACTTTTTTTTTTTTTTCATGGATTTTCATTACTTATTTCACTGTTTCAGACACATTAACCTTAAACAGTTTGGCTGATCCCCACAGCATTTACAGAACTGTCCCTTAGTCATGAATAAGCCAAGTCTATTGACAAGTCTTTTGTGCTGTTCTGTCCATACAGGCACTTCTCCTTTTTCCATGTTAACCTCATATTCCCAGATAGAACACCTGGGAATTTTTGCTACTGATGCAGAGATTTGAAACTCTGATACCACAAAGTAATTTTGCTTTTTGTGTACTTTTTAAAACAAATATTGCCAACATTCAAAAATATAAATTAGGGAAGTGCTCTTGGAATTCAATTTTAAAGCAGTTACCAGAAAAAATTATTAAATTAGACCTCTGCAATTTAGTTACTAATCCCAGTACACTTCTTTAACATAAACTTGATAGCTGTTTTCCAGTTATATTTAAGTCTCTCTCTCCCCTTGATTAGACATTATGCAGCAATATAGAGCAGTGCAAAATTCTGAGTTGTAATGATAATTATAATTCATTAAATATTGATCAAATTAAATCTAAAATTGCTTGGATGTCATTCATTTGCTAAATATAAAATAAAATCCTGCAACATGCAAATAACTTAGTAGCTGTGTACATAAACTAATAAAATGAAAATGGGCATGGTAATATTCTCGGTAAGGAAAGAAGTTCTCCTTAAATTAAAAACTGTAATTTGATCAAGTTGATGATTCCTGTGACTGCCCTTGAAAGGCTGCTATTGGACTGCTGTCACCAGCAGCATCATTCAGAATGCAATGTTACAGTTTTTCACAAAAAAAAAAAAAGTCACATGAAAGTTCCATCCGCACTTTGGAGTTCCCAAGTGCATATTAAACATCTGACTTTGCAGACAAGAGGGTTACAAGGAATATTTCATCTAAAAAACTGCCTCGTGCAGGCACCAACTATTCCACATTTTCAAGCAATCAGAGAACCACGGAATGGTTTGGGTGGGAAGGGACCTTAAAGTTCATCTCATCCCACCCCCTGCCATGGGCAGGGACACCTTCCACTAGCCCAGGTTGCTCCAACCTGGTCTTGGACACTTCCAGGGATCCAGGGGCAGCCACAGCTTCTCTGGGCAACCTGTGCCAGGGCCTCACCACCCTCACAGGGAACAATTCCTTCCTTCCCTTCTTCCTTCCCAAAGCTGCCTTTGCTGCTTCCCGCACTCTTGGTACTCTCAACCGTGGCACGAGGCCCCAGATACTCTGAGCCCAGACATTTCACCTTCACCTTTCCTTCACAGGCAGCTCAAATCCATGTTTCCTGAAAGCACTTCCTGGCCTTCCAGCAGGGACCATCTGGGCTGCTGACATTGGGACCAGCCACTCCTGCCCTGCCTCCACGCTGTCCCAGCAGGCAGGAGCCTGGTCTCCAGCCCCACGTGGGAAGGACAAGATGTCCAATGGCATTTGGAAAGGAGAATGGTACATAGAAGCTCTTAAGTGTCCCTGAAAACCCTGCTGCTGGCCATTTTTCTTCGGCCAGGCTCACTTGTTTCAGCCTTGGTTCAAGAGGTTTTGAAATTCATCCATAACCTTAAGAAAATGCATCACTGTTTTGGGTTGTTTCAGAGTTGTTGGTTTGTTTTTTTTCTGAACAAAGATAAGTGTGAGATTTAAAGAAAAGGATTTTGAAGGGAGTCAGACGAGCAGGGAATGCTTGGGCAGCACCTGATATAGGGGGAGATGAATTTTGTGAGAGACAAAAGCTTAAGAGTGGGAATGACAAGCACGCACACAGTTACAGAGAGCTGGGAGAGCAAAATGCACAACTATTTGGCCAGAGAGTAGCTCTGGTGAGATCTCCTCCCTTACAGCTGGTGAAATTCAGCATTTTCCTGCATTTTCTCTGTGTTTCATCAAAAGACATTTCAAGAATCATCAGTTCTTGTCACCAACTCTGACAGCACAAACTGACCGACGAGACCCACAAACCTTCCACACCTGGGGCCAAACTTGAGCATCAACAATGGATTTTAACTCTGAGTGAAGAGTGAAACCAGGGGAAGGAATAAGAGAACAGCAAGAAAGAAATGTTTACATGAGGAATTATTTCAACAACTAAATCAGTTGGTTATATCACAAAGTTTCACAGAGATTTGACCACGCCAAACTCGACACCAGAGGACAAGTGAGAGGGTAACACCAGCACAGGCACCAGGGCAGAACCTCTTGAGCAAGACTGGTTTGCTTTTTAGATGGAAATTTCTGTGAACAAGCTGTTTGTCAGAAAAATAGTTTATAGCAACAGAAAAGTGAGGATTTATTCACCCTGAGTGATGCTCTGATGGTTAATCCACCACAGTACTTTGGCACAGCAGAGAGCAAAGCCATTGATGCTCCAAATACTTGGATTGATAATTAATATTGATAATATTAATATATTATCCTGTATTGATAATAGCCTATCCTATACTGATAGATCAATATGGTCCTCCATATGGGCTTGTTCACTTGGAGGTAAAGCAGGATAAAAAGGATTACTGACCATGTCTGGCTAAGACAGAGTGAGAGACTAAGAGGAAATCTGTGTTACACTAATCAAAATCTAGTACTTGTTTGGAAGAAAAAGGTTTGTAAAAACTCTGAAAATCAAGATGAAATGTCTTTGATTTGGAATTCATCCTTGAAATCAGCACCTGTCTCCAATCCCCTGTTTATTTGCAACAGTAATCTGCTATTTATATGTGAACAATAAAATTAAATTTAATTGTTCATCAAGGTATATTTTATTAAACTGACTCCAGCCACAGTTTTTAGGACATCATGGCACAAATCCAAATATTTCTAACATCTCAACTGAAGGCTCCGTGGTATTTTCAGGGTGGTTTTCTTCATACTCTAAAGGTGCTGATTTCAACTCAAAATAAGTGTTCCCAGGTTTTTTTTGGTAGGAGTTGGTGCCTCTCCCAGCCCTGGGATGTCTCTGAGTAAGTAAAAGAAAGTTTGGAGGTCCATCCATCCTGGTGGCAGTTGGCAGACAGGCAGTTTTATGGAGTGTTAAATTTTCACAACCCTGTTGTATTTCTTTTCCTCCCTCTGTGAAATAATGACACCCATAAAAGCTTGGATTGAAAGATTATCTAAAGTTACTGCTGAAAAATATAATTTAAGGGAAAAAACGGAGTACTAGCAATGTGTAGGAAAACAAGCAGATGTTTTCACTGAGACTGCCAATTAATTTCTTACTATTAATTATTTCTCCACATTCTTCTTAATTTTATAGATATTTCTAAATACTTAGAAATATTAGAATTGGAGTTCTATTGGATTTCTAATATTAGAAATATTAGAACTTAGAATATTTCTAAATACTTAGAAATATTTGGATTTAAGCCACGATGTCCTAAAAACTGTATCTGGAGTCACTATAACAAAATATACCTTGATGAACAATTAAATTTAATTTTACTGCTCACATATAAATAGCAGATTATTATTACAAATAAATAGGGGATTGTTAATAAATTCAAGACTGCAGCTTGTCTTTGTTGTTACACATAATTGTTGCTGGACAATTATTTTTAAGTTTAATTATACACAATGGGAAATAAAATGCCTGACAGAAAATAAACTTCATTAAAGAAGATTATTTTAGTAGGTGAGTTACATGGTTTAACTCTTATTTACACCATGGTCTGTTCACATTACACTGACAATGGATGCAATAAGTAGTATCAGATCCTGAAATATGATATAAATTATACTTACACGAACTAAAAGCCTGTTTGATGTGGGGGTAAATCTTGATTCAAAATTTGAATACACAGAAGAAACTGAAAATCTCATTTGTGTTGAAAAGCCTTCAGAAAACTGAGGGCCAGGCAGTGGTTTGGAATCAGTGAAATTATCATATTTTAATGGACAAAAGAGCAAACTTCAGCTGGCAGGATGTAATCAAGGAAAGACACCACCTTTCCCAGCCTTGGTTAAGCAAATGGCACAGCAAATACTATGACAGGAATACAAAAAATCAGTACAAAAGGGAATATTCTTTACCAAAAATCCAGGCCAGCTTTTGCTGCCAAAACTCCTCATTAAAACAACTCAAAGCTCCCGAGTGACAAAGCCAAGGCTGTCACACCCCCCCAAGGCCACCTCTGCCCACATGTCCCCAGGAGCTGGGGCCGAAATAGAGACTTTTAGGGGTTTTTTTTAAAGGAATAGAAAATGGCCAGACTGAGATAGGAAGTTTTAGTCCCCAAAGTGGAAAGTTTTAAGGGCAGTTTAGAGCAATTCCATTTCCCCAAGCGTCTGGAAGATCTGGGAGCTGAGTGAGGATGTCCTGGGAATGCACCAATGCACATAATTGGGATGATTGATCCACGTGCCACACAGATGGAGGAGCCCTAATTGCATGCCAATAAGGAAGGAAAGCCTGCTAATAGATGTTTCTAATAATAGTCCTTTGAATTTTCCATGTTACTTTGAAAACTATATCAAAAAAATTGTCTATTACACTCTTTTAGACAAAGAATATATTTCTATGGGAGCCTATTCAAAGGTTTTGGCTTACACTCTGTATTTAGTTTATTAGTTGTATAGCTATTAATTTTTTAGGGCTTTTTCAAATGATCTTATGACAAATATAAGAGCTTGTCAGGTCATAAGACCTGTCTACTTCTACCTGTCCACAGAACTTGAGATCTCGATATATTTTCAGATGCATTTTCATCTCCTTATGCCCAACCTACTCCAATGTTCATGTTAGGATTTTAAATGCTACCAATTGCATAATTAATGCTGCACAATTCTCTCTGACTTCCTCTATTTCAAGACAAGAGGGGAAAACTAAAGAGGCCTCGGTGCAGAAACCTTTTTTTTAAAGGTCACCTTTTTTACAGCAGAGATTACCTCCCCAGGTTCTCAATGTTCGACATCCCAGTTTTGATTAAACATCATCCTAACACGCCAGGACTATAAAACAACCTTTCCCCAGCCATCTTGCCGTGGGTGATAGACAGAAATTCTTAAATGTAATTAATGGCTGGGTCCCACCATCTGTTTTGCCCGGATTTTCAGGAGCAAGAGGATTGTGACGTGCGGGTTGATACACGGCTGCCGGTGATGGTAAGTAATCATTTATGTCCTGGCAAAGCACTGCTTTGTGCTTTTCATTCACTGTAGCCCAAGAATCTAAAGGCAGACAGGTAATCTAAGAGCCATTAAATGTGTAAATGATGCAGTCATTTCCAGGGTGGAAAGAGGAGACAAATCTGCGAAGCACTTTGGTGAGACCATCATTTGAAAGCCACGACATTATCAAACCTTTGCACAGCTAATGCATTCAAACCCAGCACAGTAAATTTGTTAATGCTGTCGAATCCAGTTTATTCCACACTGCTTTATCTGTCAGGGGCAAATGTTTGCATTATCACTCCTTCTGAGACATCCCTTTATGTTGCCCTTGTAGCAGAGAACAGAAATATCAAGCATTTTAGCACTTTCCAAAAGAAGAAAAAACCCTCCAGTGAACAGATTGTTCAGTTTTAGTCTCCATTAGTGAGTTTCAAATTCTGACAGAGGAAAGCTCAGTGATTTAAATAACATTTCAATCATTAATCACTCAAAATTATGGCTGAGAGAGTTGAGAGTTGCAAAAGAACGAACCAGGCTGTGGCTGAAGCTGCTCCACAATTAAGTAAAACCCTCATGAATCAAGAGGAACATTTGGGGGATTGTTGGTGCTTCCATTTTTACATGTTTCCCCCAGCCATTGTTTTAAATTTATGCCAGGATGAATTTAGCAAGGCTTCTAATCCTTATGTAAGCTGGAGAAATACAAGGATGTTTCATGTTTAAAATCTAGTTTTTCAAATTATGCTGCATTTTCAGCAACTTTGACAAAGCTAGAGGGTGATCATTCCTTCCAGTGTATCACTGCAAGTTTGAAAAAAAACCCCTAGTTATCTGGTTTATCTGGTGCAGGACTCGAGAGACAGGGAAAGATAATTCTGTGCCAAAAGGTTATTCAAAAGGTTGTTCATCTTGGGCATGTCCAGCCTGGGATGGATTTGTCTGTGTAAAGATCCCCAATTAAAGTGCCAGCTATGACTCTGCTCCTTCCCTCTCACCCACCATACAGGCTATGTTCTGGTAGGTTATAATTTTCCCAATTAACTAAAATCCAGTTATTTTCAGCTCAGAGTAGCAGCTGAGATCACATCCCTTGTGGTGGCTAAAGCAAATTCCCACTGTCTGATACCTCCAAGCACAAACCTCACAAACACATTGGTGTTGCCTTTGTAATCCTGTTCCAGCATCTTACAATTATCACCAACATCCACCATAAATGAACCCAATTAACTCACAATCTCCACTTGACGTGGGCTCAAATGGGACATTAATAGTTTAGGTGCTGCTCCTGCATTAGGAGGTTTATCCAAGGTTTATCCAGGTACCTCTAAGCAATTGCAGAAAATTATAATGCCACAGTGACATGATTGGTTTCTTACTTATGTGTGGCATTTTCTGGGTTTGGGAATTTTCTTCCTTTCCACTGAAAGGGAATAGGAGCAAGCAAATGCAGCTTCAGAACTGAATCTGGATCAGGATACAACTTTCTCCTGGCTGTTCACATCCAAGGCTTTCTCTCCCAGCCAAGGATCCTCTTTTGATGCTGTATTTTTGGTGGAAAATGGTGCCAAATTCAGTATTAGCTCCCTACTGTTAAATACATAAAAGGTATGTGTGCACACATAAAAAGGTAACAACACTCAGTGCAAGATCTGGAGCCTGAGCTGCTGGAAGTGTCACCAATGAGGTCACTTTGAGCCCTACACTGGGTTTGAGATGCCACAGAAAAAGGGCTCCTGATGGGCATGACTTTCTCTACTGACTTCCAGGGACCCCTGAGAAGATCAGACATCCCCAGGACATTTCAGATCACATATCAACCACTGTTCTTCTCCCACTAGGACATGACAAGAGCTTCTTTCTCAGGATGTTTTCCAGCAGTCTCACTTTGCTACAAACCTGATGTTCTTCCTCGTTTCCTGCTGTTTGAAAGTAACTGATACAAAACCAACCGACTAAACCCGTGAAGACCATCCTTGATTGTTGTCTAATAACAAAGATCCCTGGCAGATGTACTTCAAAACAAAAGCAAGTCTCCCTCATTAACCTGTACAGAAAGCACTCTCTAGGAGAACAGAAGCTACTGCATTAGTGGGCAATTAAAGCCCTCAGATATGTTCCATACCACATTCCAGGCACGTGCCAATATTTAAGCATCTGCCAGATAGCAGGTGGTTTGGAAATCATTATCTTTTCAAATTATGGTGCTAATGGCATGTGTGAAATGACTGAAAAATTACATGTTTCCCCTTCTCCATCATTAAAATGAAATAAATTGTTGCAGTACATTATCTAAAGCTCGGGAAGCACGAAGCACAGGTAAAGCTGGGTTTCCCATTTTCCACCCTGCTCCATTACTGTGGCCTCTCCCATTAATGAGGGGCAATATTCCGTGATATTTGACTTTTGTGACTTCCCTCTACCTGGAATAACTAAAGAGGACCAAAAGCATCAGCATCAACGGGTTCTCAAATGGAACAGAGCTTGGTAATTAGGAGCAGTCAGCCAGTTCTTGGAGCAGCATTGACAGATAGCACAGTCTGGCCATAAAATAGTGGAGAATTCCTGTAAGAATATGGAGACATACATGGGAAAATAAACCCTGTTGAGAGGGGGACAAGGGAGAGAATTCAGCCCAGGGAGAAAGGAGGGGTGGGAGGATTTAAGGGGTTTAAGGTTTGGGTTTGTCACTCATGGACTCTGATTTGATGTTATTTCTCCAAGTCAAGTCTGGTTTGCCCATGGCAGTAATTTCTGAGGGATCTCTCCCTGTCCTCATCCCAACCCTGGAGTCTATCCTCATCTTTCCTTCCCCCTGTCCAGCTGAGGAGGGGAGTGATGGAGTGGCTTTGGTGGGCACTGGGCATCGGGTGGGGTCAACCCACCACACCAAGACAGACAAATCCCTGGAGCTTTTTGGTCTTCCTTCAGTTCAGAGCTCACACTGAGGGAGTTCCTAGCTCTCAGAACAACTCAGGAAATTAGGAATTTAGTTTCTTTTCTGGAAGCTTGGTGTGGTTTGGGTGGAAGGGGCCTTAAAAATCATCTAGCTCTGACCCCTACCATGGGCAGGGACACCTTCCACTAGCCCAGGTTGTTCCAAGCCCCACCCAACAGCTGAAGTTTCTGAGGATAAAACACTTTTAAAGTCCTTGGTTTGGGTGCCCAGTTGCTGAGCATGGCAGTGTCTTTTCTGCTTTTCCAAACCATTCCAAACATCCTGCCAGGTGATATGGGCATTTGAAAGCAGGAAGGACACATCAAGGACTGTCCTGTTCCTCTTCATCCATTTGTCATAAAATGGCCTGGTTTGGAAGGGACCTTAAAGATCATTTTGTTCCAACCATGGCCACAGATGTCCTGGGTGAAACCAGCTGCTGGCTCAGAGGAAAAGGTGAGCTTTTGCTTCACCCAGTGAGCACGAGGCTTAGAAATTTGGTTTATACCCTATATAAACAAAGGGAGAAATCTATGTAACCATCTCATTAGGAGATAACCTGAAAACAACTGATGTTTAAGTATATGGCTTTCAGGTTCTCCCCATTTAACAAATGACTGGAAGAAAGGACTCAGGCTCTATCACAAAATCAGGCAGCCAGTTAAGGATTTAGGTAACAGGCTGAGTTGATTTTGGGCTGGGAAAGTTTTCTGAAATAAATTAAGCAAGACAGTTCATCTCCCTTTTTTTTTTTTTTTTCAATTTTAAACCATCTCTATTAAATGAATAGTTGCTTCAAAAATTCCTCCTGTTTCCAGATCCTGAGCGCTGGAGGTGATTTGAGACTTCCAGATATTTTATATCAAGATAAGTGCCAGTTAAAATGATGCATGAGCAATGGGAAAGTGTTCCTAAGTATTGGAGGAGAGCTGTTATGTGCTTTAGCTCGGTAGCCTTCTGGCACAGCCCATAAAGACAAAACAATAGGGAAGATTTACTATAGGAAGGAGCTGTAAACAAGGCTCTAGTCAGTGCAAAAGCAAGCTGCAGTACAGACACAAACCCAAGTACCATGCAATTCAGGCACATTTCTATTTTGCTACCTAAAACAAACATATAAAAATCATAGCCCATTCAAACTGGATTTGTTTTTTTTTTTCATTTCAGAGAGGATTGGTGCTTTGGAAAAGTCTTGCAGTTTCTAAGGACTTCACACTGTGAATTAAAATACCACTGCAGCATCAATGATCACCATTATATTTTGTCTGTGCCCATCCTTTATTGCCTTTTCCATATTACCTGGTAGCATCAAAAGATCTGCTCCATTTACTTTAATCAAAAGTTCCCCACAAATATCTCTCATTAGTATTTAGTCTGGATGAAGCACCTCATCAAAATCTCCAATGATTCCACTGATCCCAGCCCGCCCAGCTGAAAGGCAAAGAGCAGCAAAGCCACAAAATTGGTATCATAAATCACACAAAATGGGTTTTTCTCCGAAACATTTCCAGCTTCATTAATTAAGAGAGCATTACCAGGCCTGTGGAAGTCCTCAGTGAGTTTTAAGAGTAGAGTCTCAGGTGGTCTCAGGTCACCTGCATCACTTGGTGCACATTGAATTATTTACCTGGCAGACACAAAGCAGCTCAATAGCAAAGTGACCCATTTGAGAGGTTCCTGCAACACTTGGATTGAAATTTCCTGACTAGAAACTCAAGTCAACTGGCTAAAGCTTTCTGGATTGTTTTCTTCATATTTTTATAGTAAAGGAGGTTGGATGGCCAATTCAGTTTTAGCACCACAACCAAAACAAGAATCTGGAAATTGCAGGTTAGTTTTGATTCTTTTGTTTCCTTTCCCACAAGGAATGTGATGGATGATGGATGTGATGATGAGCAGTATATGTACCCCTGGCATCAAGCATGGAGATAATCCATTTTAAGCCTGTGCATATGACTCAGCAATATCAACAGGGGCCACAATCCTTTCAAACCCCATAACCAGAAAAAAAAAAAAAATTGGAAATGTGAGTGGAAGCTTCAGGAGAAAACTGAAACAAAAATCATTAAGAAATCTTGCTACTGAGACAGCAAACATTGCAAATATTGATTGAGGGACTTCTCCTCTGCATTTCTGCTGTGCACAAAATTAACTTTAATTTCCCATCTAGGGCTCTAATTTATATCCTTGATTACATTAAGGAGCTGTCCTTCACAGTTAATGGCAGATACAAATATGCAGATAAAATACATAAATATTTTATGTATACTACTTAATACTACATATTAAGTAGTTTTGCATCCAGGAAAACTCTTTCAAAAAACCTGTTTGCAGAAAACACTCACTTTAGAAGACTAGAGGCTAAAGGCCACATTTTTAGTGACATTTACCTAATGAAAGATATGGAGAGGATTTTAGGGCAGGAACCTGTTAGGATTCTCTAAATTTCCATCATTATTCACGTAGAATATTCTCCTCTGTCATGTTTGAAAACGTAATTTCAACCCCTCATTTGCTCAGGCTTTGTGAAACAGGCCCCCACTGTGAAGAGGGCTCATAAAGCAGTTTAAAAGGTAGTTACAGAAAACAAAATGCATAAATGCTGTAACAACAAGCACACCAAGACTGCTGTTTAAGCTGAGATCACTTTTGGCATTAAAATTTTACGAATAGTTTCAAACCTGATGATTAAGGTTTTCCTATTCGTCACTGCAGCGAGAGGCTGTTTTGTGAAGTGATTAATACATTTTGGTCCTGCTGGGGACACGTTGCAGTGGTTTCACCCCACAGCCTTCTCTGCTCCCTGTCTGAAATCTTCACACCAGAAGCAGAGAAAAGCACAAAGAGCACGGGAATAAAATCTCACCATAGCTACTCCAAAGTCCAATGGTGGGTGGCAGAAAAGGTGCAGGAGGCAGAGGGTGTTGGGCAGGGCATTCCAACACTGCCCAGGAGCAGCGCTGTCCATCTGCATCACCCTTCACTCCCTAAAAATTGCACTCCAGAAACCCAGGCAGCCAAAAGTGGGGCACTCCAAGCAAAGCTTAGTTCACATTTCCCAGATGGTGGTGTGCTCATTATTCCCGAGATCATGAACTTTGGAGATGACCCCTGGTTTCTAACACTTTTCTTCAGCTCATCCTGCCAAAGTTCCCCCTAAATGCCTCTCAAAATTCATGTTGGGCACAGTTTTCATCGAGGTGGACAAGAACTGGAGGAAAGTGAAAAACTGAAAACCTTTTTTTTGGTGTTTTTACCCTTCCTTGTGAGGGTGGGGAGGCCCTGGCACAGGCTGCCCAGAGAAGCTGTGGCTGCCCCTGGATCCCTGGAAGTGTCCAAGGCCAGGTTGGACGGGGCTTGGAGCAACCTGGGCTGGTGGAAGGTGCCCCTGCCCAGGGCAGGGGCTGAAAAACAATGATTTTTAGGGTTCCTTCCAAACCATCTGGGCTTCTGAATCAGGGTAGAGTTTGATCTTTGTGCTTCCAAAGGTACCTTGTTTCAGGATTAAAACAGGACTTAGTAGAGATCACATTTTTCACTACTAAGAAGAAAAGAGAGGTCTTGTTGAGAAACTGGAGGGAATCTCAGTTTGGGTTTCTTTTTTAATTTTCATGGGTTGGAGAAGAGCTCTGAGCTCATCAAATCCAATCATTAACCTGTGGTTGCCAACCCACGTCCCCAAGTGCCACATCTACACATCTTTTCAATCCCTCCAGGGATGGAGACTCCACCACTGCCCTGGGCAGCCCCTTCCAATGCCTGAGCACCCTTCTGGTGAAGAACTATTCCCTAATATCCAGCCTGAACTTCTCCTGGCACAGCTTGGAGCCATTTCCTCTTGTCCTACTACTGGTTACCTGAGAGCAGAGACAGATCCAATAAATTAAATACTAACATAAAATAATAATAATATACTAGTATAAAATAAATTAATAATCATATTCAGTAACAGAACTTGAAGGCAAATCTGGAACCTCATCTTGAAGCTGGATTTTGCAAATGGAAGTGCTGAAGAATCATTTTTAAGTGCCTGATCTTGGTTGCCTTTAATATTGCACATTAATTACACATGGCTTAATAGAGTAATTCTTTTATTTATAATTAAAATCACTGTTAGGGAGCAATAGTGAAAGACTATATAAATAACTTCAGCAAAGCAATGAGAAAATAAGTGAAAAAAAAACCCAGTTCAAAAGATAGTGATGAATAGTAAAGAATCAGGGTTTTTGGTTTGGTTTTTTTTTTTGCAGATTCGACTATTTCATCTGAAATAACACCTCCTGAGCAGTGGGGTACAGAGAAAAAGAGCTCAATTGTAAATTCTCTTATTTTTTTAATGGAAAGCCAACTTGTCTCAAAATCCCCAATGGCTGAAACAAATGGTTATCCAAGTGAATGGGAGCCTAATCATGTACCACAGGTAGTAAATGTAATGTTGTGTTTCAATGATTTTATGGCTAAGGAGCTCATTTGTGTGCTATTTCCAATATGAGCTTTATGACTAACACCAATAAATAGAAGGAAATACGTTCTGATTTTTAACAAAATGCAGTTTCTTATCACAGCAGTTTGTCTCAGTGAAAGCAGTGTCTCCTGTCTGGGGACAAGGTTAGGGCCAAGCTTAAAAAGCAAGGTGAGGTGTATTAATTCTGCTCCCCCCTGCACAAATACACGCTGCACTCTTTAATTGCTCACCACCACCAGCAGCCCTTTGCATAAAGTCAATCGGCAATAAACTTTCCACGAGAGCAAGATTAAAAAGGACTTAAAAAAAAAAAAATTAAATAAAAAGAAAGAGGCAAAAGCTCCCAGTTGTTTGCCCCGTGCTTTTGCAGGAGTCACCCTTCCCCAGCAGCCACCAAACCACGATTAGCATACGACAGATCACAGCGGGGCCTCTCCTTTTTTAATTTCCTCCCTGTGAAGAAAGTTTCTGCCCTTTCCTTTACCTCCAAGTCGGCCTCTTAGGTTGCATAAATCAATACAGCAACATTAGCTTTGACAGAGCTAAGCCAGTTTGCCACAATTGATGATACAAGCCCTTGTCTTGCACACCCAATTAAATATTAATTAAACACGAGCAAACAAACAGAATCTCTCGCCAGCAGAGGACGGGAAAAGCTCTCCTGTGTTAACTATTACCACTGCCAAGTAGGGCCTTACAGATGAAGGTCTGGAGCTTGCAAGGAGGCAACTGTGGTGGAGGAAGTGAATCCAAAATTTCTGTGCCAAGCTTTCCAAACGCTCCTGTGCTCAGAGGTTTAAGTCCCACGAGGGTGTATCGACATCCTGCCTCCTTGCTGAGGTCACACTCGTGTCCTGGTTCATGTCCTGGTTCATCCCAGGCCGTGGAGGATGTGGATTTATCATGTTTTATAGTGGGGATGGGCTCCCCAGCATCTCTGGAGAGACAGACAAGATCAGGCCTGTGGTTTTACACTGCCTGTAGTTATTTCAAGATCTAGAGGTAACTCTGGGTATAATCTAGGTATAATCTAGGGTTAAAACATGGGAGAGAAAGGTTCTCCAGACCAGAATTAACCAAGCCAGGCACTGACAGAGGGATCCACTTACTCCATAATTCAGTTCAAATCAACCTTTGGGACCAAAAAGCCCTCAAATCAACCTTTTAAAAGCAAAATCTCCTCGGAAGGGGAAAAACGGGAGGAGGATAACCAAAGGATTATAAAAATCCTCTTTCCTACCTGCTTGCCAGCTCCACAGACCTGAGTGGATGTCAGCCCATAATGAGCTTAGTGTCCCAGCTAAATTCATCCCAATTATTTGCAGTTCACCACCTGAGTGGGCAATTTACAGCAGGAAGTCCTGAACACCATCGTTGTCACCCGTTCAGTCACAAGGGTCATAAATCCAGGATGATGGATCACTCCTTCCTTTTGCTGAGAAAGGGAACTGCCTTTTTTTTTTTTTTTCCCACAGGCTCAAGGTTAAAATGTTCAAATATCTGTTTGCAAACTTCTCTGGGACACATGCAGAGGGCATTTGTTTGCCTGGCTACAAAGGCAGCAGAAGGTGACAAGAGCTTGTACCATTAAGATCAAAACACCTGAGAGAGGATTTGTTAGAAGAGAGTTGTCTTCAGCTTAAAACCAGCAATCAGATTTGAGGTTTTGGAGTCAGATTTTCTTTCTTGCAAATTACCAATTGCATAATCTGGATTTTTTTTCACGTATTTCATTATCGGTTGGTACAACTAATCATTAGGCACAGAGGTTTGTAAGTATAGGTGCTCGCTTGGGTCCAGATTTGATGTCCCCCCCTCAGCTCAACATTCCCACTTGTACCCAAAAACTGCTGATAAAGTTTTGTCCCTAAAATAGATTTGCAGCCATGCCTTGGTGTCAGTTGTGCCTTTAGACAAAGAAGTGCACAGATCTGGGCTCTCTGGAGACACAAATGGGGAAAGAGGTTTCTCTCTGAGTGGTTTGTGTTAATGGTATGGCTGCCAACATTTCCCTTCTGTTCTATATTTATTTTCAAATTCACATACAAGTGTGGAAATACATTTTCCACAGGTATTTTTACCAAGATTCCTAGGCCCAGCTGCCTACAATTCAAGATAGTAAAGGTCTTATTATTGCACTGGTGGGAAGGAGATGGTTTTCTTTTCAGTTCTTCTTAAAAGGAGATTTCATTTCTTCCACTGAACACCCAGGATCAACAAACCCTTTCCAGTGCAAAACTCACAGATATTTGGCTTATTTTCTTCTGGAATTAAGGATTCTTGATGGAATTGGGGTTGTTTGTTGAGCCTGGAGAAGAGAAGGTTTCAGGGAGACCTCATTGTGGCCTTCCTAAGGAGCTTATAAAAAAGAGGGAGAGTGACTTTTTTACACAGGCAGAGGAGGAACAGTTTTAACCTGAAAGTGGAGAGACTTAGAGTAGATATTGGGAAGAAACTCCTCCCTGTGAGGGTGGTGAGGCCCTGGCACAGGGATGGACAAGAGAGGATGTACAGTCCTGCTGGATCAAGGGACCTGCACAAGTCTCAGGGCTCCCTCCTGCTTAATCTCAGATTTAACAAATTGTGTCCATGATGTACTTCATTAGAATAAGAAATTCTCAGGTTTAATACATGATATTAAACATAAGTCTCATCTGACATAAGACAACAACCTTTTTCCATCAGGTTGTCATGTCCCCTGCAGACACTCACCTCTCACTCGGGCAATATTCAATATTCACCCCTTCACAGGGAGTTTGTAAACCACCTCCTTAACCACAGCACAGACCTCAAGCCTGTCTTTTTTAAAAGCTGGTGCCTCAGAGTTATTTTGCACTGTTGATTATGTATTCTGTGCCAGCAGCACATAAAGCTCTAAAGATCATCATTGTCAGTAAAAGTCTCATGCATGTAAACAAGGACTGAACTTGCCTGTTATTTAAGAACAGAGCTCAAGTCTGCTTTTTTGATCCAAGCCTTGCTGCTCTTACAATTTCTGAAGGTTAAGACAAGTCTGTTCTTAAACAGAAAAAAAGAGGTGACACGCACAAAATCAAATTCTGATTGCAGTCTGGCCTCCAAATCTGCAATTTAATTTAGCTGTTATTTTGTAAATGTCCTACTCGTGCCACGACACACGGTGATGTCCTTGCATAATAAACAGCAGGGCATTTAAAAAGGAAAGTGGTAAAGTGAAAAAGCAAATTACAAAAAAACCCAAAGAAAGAAAATCCAGACAAATAAAACAAAAAAACACACGTCACACCACACCATTTCTGCTGCTGCTGCTGCTGCCTTCGTCCTTCCATTCCAGCTGAAACCCATCCGAGGTTCACACAGACCACTAAAAATTGCAATTTGCTCACAAGAAAGCCACCATTGGTAAACAATGCAGAAAGGACAAACCCAGCTGTCCCTGACCCCCCCTCTGGGAGCTCATCCATGGCAGCTGCAGATTTAAGGCCTGAGATATTCAGTCAAACTCCTTCATCCATCAGCAGAAGACACGGAATGGACCCAAAAGGAGAGGACACAAACTGCAGGGCGGTCTCCTCTGTCCCCACCACGTCCACACCTGAGTGAAGAATTATTGTCCCAGCTTCAAGGAGTGGAAAGGGAAAAATATTTCTCGTGCCTGAGGGTGTTGCAAAAGTAAAGGATGGAAAAAACCAGCCCCAAATTACCTCCACAAAATCACACTGTGGTAGACACGGGAAGAGAACTGCAAATTTCTGCCTCATGAAGTGGCTCTAATGTGTGTTTTATTTGGGCCTGTTGGATTTCACTGGCACTTGGAGATTGGATCAGGCTCTAGGAAGCTTAAAATATGGAATTTAATATAGAAAGACAGACATCTATTTTCCTATTAGTTCCAAATTCAATAACTAAACCCAGCTCCTATAAAAATCTTGAATTCCAGCTGTATACAGACTTTTTCTCCTGTCTGCAAAGAGCAGCAGAACTGAAAATACCCAAACACGCCATTCAGGAATAAAATAGGGAAAGATTGTTTAAACTTAAAGATCAAATGATATCTATGGAGCTGTACTGGGTTTTCAGGGTGAGGTTTTGGTAGGGGAGGAGGCTACAGGGGTGGCTGCAAAGCTTCTCCCATGTCCAGTGGAGCCAATTCCAGGCAGCTCCAGGATGGACCCACCACTGCCAGGGCCAAGCCCATCAGGGCAGTGGGAGCATCTCTGGGATAAAATAATTAAGAAGAGGGGAAAGTTATTTTGCAGGAGCAGCAACTTTGGAGAGAGGAGTGAGAAATGGGAGGGGAACAGCCCTGCAGACCCCAAGGTCAGGGAAGAAGGAGGGCACCAGAGCTGAGGTTCTCCTGCTGCCCATGGTGCAGCCCATGGGGAGGCAGCTGTGCCCCTGTGATAATCCAAATTATTAAATAGATTGACAAAATTATTAACTTAGATTAAATCCAAGATAAAGCCTATTCTTGTCTTCATAAGTACTTTACCCTTCTGTAGCAGTTCTCACAGCTGTGTCAAACCTGGGAGTTCTCCAGTCTTGCAGCACTGATGAAATGGTTTTGCAGCTAATATATTCACAGGCTGAGTGGCTGTAGGGTTTAAAAAAAAAAAAAAAAGGGGAAAAAAAAAGGTCACCTCCATCTTTTCAGCATTAATCCATGACTGAGCACATGAGAAACAACTCGGTCATCGAGGTTAAAAGTAGATGTGTTCAGATGAACTGCAAGCAAACTTCCCAGTGTAGTGCTAATTATAGCAGGCGTGTGAACAGCTAGTAAAAAAGGGCTTTTTTTTTATGCCTTTGTTATAAAATATCTTCCTGTTATAAAATTAGGAGTCTGCTCAGCAAGTGGAGGAGGAGAGACATCGCTCTGCCCCAGTAGAGCTCCTGACACTGCTTTACCAGCTTCTTTCTGGCTGGAGGAAATTTAAAGGAGGTTTAAATTGAAATACTGAGTGAGGGAATGGAAAGAAACAAGAATATCTGATTTTATTTTTTTTTTAGGTTTTTTAATTTTTTACTGAGTGATTATTCAGAGACACAAAGGCTGACAAACCATAAACCATAAAGTTTAAGTACTTTAGTGGTTGCTTTTACCTATATAAAGTGTAACTCTGCAGCCAGTTGCCCACAGTAGTAACTCACCTTATTTAAGAGCAAATTTATGCACTTCTTTTAACCTAAAATGTCATTTTTTCGGCCCCAAAATGGGGAGGTTTGGGGTGAAAATTCCTAAGTTTGGGGGTTAATTATTTTTAATGGGGGACTTTGGGACATGGGGGGAGATTTGGGGAGATTTGGGGATTCGAGGTGGGGAAGGAATTGGGGATATTTTGGTGCATTTGGGGCAGTTTTTGATAGGATTTTGGGAGGGGTTGTGCGATTTTGGGGAAATTTGTGGCATCTTAGGGGCATTTGTGGAAATTTTGATGGGATTTTGTGGGTATTTAAAGTGGATTTGGGGGGAGCTTGGGGGGATTTTGATGAAATTTTGAGCGGAATTTTGACACAATTTTGCCATATTTCAATGGGACTTTGGGATATTCGGGGAGGGGGAGGTTTCAATGGGATTTGGGGAGGTTTGGGTGGATTTGGGGACAACTTTGATGGATTTTGAGGGATTCTGCTGGCTTTTTGCCCCTGGGGACACACCCACACTATTTCCCTGATTCCACAGGAGCTGTGGACAAATGGGAACAACTCCAGGCCCTCAACCCAACCCTCTCCAGCAGTGGAAAGTTTCTGTGCTGATATCTGGGGGCACAGAGCTGATCTTTTTGTTCCGTGACAAGAACAGTGTCCTGTGATTTGTGACTGCACAGGGACCCCAACACTCCATTTCCCTGCAAAAACACATAAATTTCCTCCAGAAACCTGAGACCTTCTGCCTCTTAAATCAGTTCATCATCCCCTCACACAGAAGGCATTAAAAGTCTGACATTTTCTATTGCAACCTAATTAAAAATTTTACATATTTCAAGACTGTTTATGATATTTTGCACAAAACCACTTGTAAAACATCACGTTGGGAAGTTTCTTTATAGATGTCAATGGGTATTTTAATAAAGCATGTGATTTAATGAAGCATTTACTCTCTTTTTCCATGAAAGAGTAATTGAAATGTTAATTCAAATTGGATTGGACAGATGCAAAACCTGAGTAATTGAATGCAAACAAAAGAAGAGGAGGAGGAGGAGGACGATGCCAAGTTGAAATCTTCTGCAGAAACAAGGGAATTGTGGTTATCATTCCCACTCTTTAATATTTTCCTGAAGGACCTGGAAGGCTAAGAAATAATTACATTAAGAAAACTGGCAAATTAATCTGTTTTGGGAAACATGGCTAGCACCAGAAAGGCAAACAGAGTGGAGAAATGGGGAGAGGGAGCAAATCCAAAAGGCCTAATTTGGACACATCTGAGGTTGTGGCAACATCTTAAATAATACAGGCGGTGGAAAATTATCTAAAACATTTGAATAAAGGAGAAAATAGAGAAGGAACAATCAGCTGGCAGTGATGGAAACCCAGTTAGAGACAGGTGGAAAAACAGGGTTGAGCACTAACACATATAGAGCAGCACATCCACGCTCCTGCTCAGCAGAGGAATTGCTCCAGCAGGAATTCTTTTCTCCAAGAAGACCCCTGGAGCGAATTTCCAGGAGCACTATGGAGGAATTCCAGCCAAGAGAAAATGGGAACACGTGGGAGATGGATGAGATGTGATGGGTAAAGGCGATCAGACACTTGGGTGCTTTGCTAAAAGAGGCCTCAAGGACTAAAATGTCTGTGGGAAGAGAGAAGAATTAGTTTACAGCACCTTATGTATGTTTGGATTTTTTTTTACATTAACCAGCAGCTGAACTTCCCTTAGTCTTTATTGCAAGGTGGGGGTTATTATACAAAATGTTATCCCAAAAATGGAACGAACCTGGATCTCTGGAAGAAAAATGAGCGATTCCTCGTGGGCAGCTGAACCGTGGCATTACTGGATAAAGAGGGGGAAAATGAGCAGAGATTAATGGACTGAGCAGCCATAAAACTTCCGTGAAAGTCTTCTCAAGGAGTACTGGAAGCTTAAAGGAGCCTTAAAGGAGTGCTGGGAAGTGCAGAGTCCTTTTGCTGGCAGTTGGGCTTGCTTACATCATAAATCTGCTTCCCAGCCAGGAATTAGATAATTTGAAGCAGAAAATTCAAACATCTTCCCCTATTTTTATGTAATGTAACTGGCATCTCAATCAACAAATGTAATTGCTTGTTTTAAAGAACATTATAAATCACTCTCCTCTCTCACTGCAGTTTTCAGAAGTATCAATTTCTGCTCCTGATTTTTGAAGCTGACACGTTATTAGTGTCATACATTATGTCTAAAACAATCGGAGGAAACAGAATTGATAAAACAGAAATAGAAAGCATCCAGAAATGAAAAAAAAAACTAACCCAATAACACGCTCTGAAACATTCATCAAAGCATATTAGCAATAAATTTTAATCAGCAGCGTGTCACTTCCCATTGAGTGAAAGCAGAGAGGCTCTGCTGTTCCCACTTACTGACATCACATAATCAGCATTACAGAAAAACTGGTTATCAGGTGAACTTTCAACTTAAATCAGAAGAAAGTAACAGGATAAAATGAAAAGTGAAATGGGGAATATCAGTGCAGAGGAATGGGTGTCCAAGAAGCAAATTGCACCCAGCAGGTACAGCTACCAAAGAGGCATTAAAGAGCTGGAGTGATGGTTCAGCCCTATGGAGCCAAAGGAATTTTTCCCAGCAGCAAAAGGCTCCTGGGGTGTCCCTGAGGATGTTTAAGGAGCCAGGCAGGCAGCCAAGGGTGCAGTTTGGAGCTGATTTGCCTTTGCAAGGCTTCCTGAAAATGGGCCCAGGCAGTGACTCGGGAGAAATGAAGCATCCCAAAGACTTCCCCAGGTCAGCATTGACCTTCCCACCTTGGGATCTACTGGGGAGCTGAGCCTTTAGCTGAAAACCCGTCCCAAAAATGAGGGCTCTGTGATGCCATGATGCCATTCACAGCCAGGCTTCCCAGCTGAAAGCAAATCATGGTTACAAAAAAAATCCCATGGTAAAAACACCAATTAATCCGCAGAGTGCTGTTGGTTTGTGACAGCACTGCAGGCAGAATGGGAGCTTCAGACAAAAGGCTGCTAGGGAGACCCTCCTGTTGAGCTACAAGGTGAAGAAAGGACCCCCTGGCTTCCCAAAATCCTTCTCAGAGAACAGTCTGAGTGCAGCTGGATCCAGTCCTGGTCCCATAGTTGTCTAGAAGAGTCTATAGGTGTAATTTAAGCTTTATGCTTAAAGGGTTAAGGATGGAAACCCAAATTTATGTGAATAAAATAAATTATTTATTTAAATTGATGATGATGATAATGATTAGACTAAGAGATCTTCATCAGAATTATTTACCACACAGTACAGGGAGCTCTAACTATGAGTATAATGCATTATTTATTGAAGCAATGATATTAAAGCCAGAAAAACAATTATCAAGTAGAGATTGATGTCACTCACCTATCCCAATGGACAAATAGGAATTGTTGGAGCTCCCTCCACTCCAGAACAGTAAAGCAAAGGGTAGTTTGCCCTTTCCCACCTAAAGCAAATATTTTAAGGATGCTAACTGAGCAGGACAGGTATTACCAGCACAGATATTCTCAGCAGAAAGAAACCCTTTTTCACAACTCCGTTTTCTGCCATTTGAGGAACAGAAACATTTAATTTTACAACTCATGGCAAAGTTTTGACTCCAAGAACCTGACTTTGAGAGTCAAAAGATCTGCATGCAAGAGATTCAGACCTTGGAGAAATGCTCATTATCTTTCACCTTAGCACTGCTATGAATTATTAGCAGTCTGTCAGTAAAGCGTGTTCTGCCATAATCCAACTTTATGATACACACAGAGAAGGTTCTGAATTATATCTGTACAGCCAAGCCAAGCATCATGTAAGATCAAATATTCACATTTTAAAATCCATTCTCTTATTGAATACTTACAGCATTCACGCAGGAAAACACTGACTTTTTCAAAAACATAGAGCCCAAACTAATTACTTGATTAAAATTATACACTCACAAGCAAAAATCAATTTATATGGTCGAGTGCCTCACTGCCATTTAACAACTTTGCTTTGTTTCCTATGCTCTAAGTGATAATGCTTTACTGATTGAAAGAAATTACCTGCTTTGGATCATTAAAACATCTCAACATTAAAATGCAGAGATCTGATTGAGAGCTCTGCATTTTTCTACTGCTGAAAGAGTTAGAAAACCCTCTGCTCTGTCAGACTTCATCATACACTGCTTGCACTGTTCCCTCTGTGTGCCCCACCTATGGTTATAATCTTTAATGAATGGAAGGACTTAAAAGAAAAGTTACTAATGGCATTCTGAAACCATCAATTAAAACCTGAAGTGTCCCTCCTTGCGCTGAATGTCTCCCTATATTTCTGAAGGCAGGCAATGATGGTGAGATCCAAAGTAATCCATCCTCAACGACTGCCACTCCTTGGTATTTGATTGCCTGGACACAGCAGATAAATTCCAGTGGCTTCACTCCAATTTGAGGCACACGAGTGTGAAGAGCACGGGAATAATAAACCCAATTGCCTTGGAATGGTTCTGCACGTGGGAATGGCTGCAGGTGATGCCTCTTTTTGGGCTGTTAACATGGGCAAGTGGGTCCCACCTTTGCACCGAGGCCTCTGATCATAAAAGAATTTAAAATAATCCACAGACACCCAGAAACAGAGCTTAATATTAGGGCTAGGCAAATAGCCAAATATATGTGCTATAAGTTGATTAGCCACAGGCTTCTCTGAAAGGCAGTTTTAATCGAGGGTACAAAGGAGCCTTCAGACACCCTCACCTTCATGTTCACTGACTCCACCTTCCTGAAGAAGCTGGCACAATTTTCTCCTCGCCTAAAAAACACGTCTGAAAAACATAACTGAGAGGAATGTAAACCAAAGCCAAGGACAAAAGGCAGAGAGGACGTGAAAATATTTGCAGAGAGCAAAAACCGAAAAGAACAGAGAAACGATGCAAAACAAAAGAACTCGTTAACAGAATCACCCCCAAATAAAGGTTAAGCAACAGTGAAAAGCTTTTATCTTCACCCTACGTGGAAATCAACTCTAAAACCCCTCTTGCTACAGGAAGTGCCAATCCCCCTCCACATGAAATTCTCTGCTCCCCAAGGGAACCGATCCCAGGGAGGCAATCTCAGATTATGGCTAATGTAAAAGTCAATGGATTTGCAAGGGGACATTCTCTTTTCATCAGGATAAATCAAAGATATGGTTTCAAAGGGGAAAAAAAAAGATCCTACCTGCTGCATATGTAAAGACCTCATGCATATTTAAGTCTGTGCTGCATCACAGCTCACACTGTCCTGGGCCTGCCAGCTCTCCCCTGTGCTTGTCTTTGGAACAGCCACAATTCCTGCTGCATTTCAGTCTTTTCCCAGGCCCATGATTCAAAGCTAAAAGAAGAATCACAAGAAATTATCCCCCCAGCTTCTCAGCCGAGGATGCTTTAACTTCAACTTGAGGCTTTCGGCCTCAAAATGAGCATTTTGGTGTTTCCAGAGGTGTGAGCACACCCTGTCATTCCCTGGACATCCATATGGACAGGCCACTTTAGAGATCCCACCTACTGCAGGTCCAAACCTGTAAAGCAAAGCCAGGGAAGTGTCTCCTCTTGACCCCCTGTAGGGGAATCCTCAGGGCACACAAAGTCAGTGTCACCCCACTTTAAAACCCGAATTCTTTTCAAGTCTGAATTGTTGGAAAATGAGCTCTAAGCCCCTGGAATGCAGCTTGGATCCCCAAACCCTAACGAGGTTTCATGGTATTAGCTCCAGTACCCCAGTGTACATTTTATCTCAGATACACCTATTCCTTCTCTCCACAGCCCTGCAGTTGTAGCTGAACCCAGGATTTCAACTCACTTTGGGTCAGAATCTACCAGGAATCGCTTTTTCCTCTCATAGCCCCTCTGCCACGTTCCACTTCCAGAGGGATGCAAATTAATTTGGGATTAAAGCTATTATAAAACCCAGTACTGCTGCATAAACCCACAACCCACTGAATAGACAGCAGGTTTGCAAATTATTGATCATCATTTTCAGTCTCCTGGGAGCAGGAAACAGGCTCATTTTATGCACAGAAGGTAAAAGTTCCTATTTATTCTCCTTTCATTTTTCCTCCTGTTAGCCAAGCTCTCTTACTGAAAGCCTAAACCGAAGTTTTTACCCTTTCTGATGCTCCAATATGTCAGTGTCCTGGGGTGAAAACTTCTCCCAAGCCTGACAAATGATTTTACTCAGTGACTTTTTCCCTGTGCAGGCTGAGAGCTGAGAGGACTTGGGCCAATTAGGGCACTTGCCAGGAGCAGAGAGGAGAGGTCAGATGCCACGGTGGAACTCTAAGCATCCCCTCCACCAGGTCAGCTGGAGCTGCCCTCCTTATCTCCACAAACCTCTTCTAAAGGCTCCTCTTTCTCCTTTTAGCAGCTGAAAGGGGCACAGAGCAGGTGCCCCCCAGATGTCACGGGGACTCCTGTGGTTGTCCCGTCTGGAAATGTCAACCCTCTTCCCCCTGGCACAAAAGCACCCAGCTGAGTGACCCCAAGGACACACCAAGATAATTCTGCCATTTATTAGCCTCATAAATATTTCTGAATACTCTGCTCCTTGCATGTAACACTTTCCATGCATTACTGCCCGTGGGAATTTAATGAGCTCTCCATTAAGCCCTGAATTCCCTCCACTTTCGAGCTGGGATATCCATCACACTTTGCCACAGCTCCCCTGGTTGGCTTAGGAAAATATTTAAACCTCTGACCTGTGTCTGTTTTCAGTGACATCAATAAAACCCTGCTTAACTAATCAAAAAACCCTGCTTAACTAATTCAGTGGAATGTCACAGAATCACAGAGCCATGGAATGGTGTGGGTTGGAAGAGACCTTAAAGCTCATCTCATTCCAACCCCTGCCATGGGCAGGGACACCTTCAACTAGCCCAAGAGAATGACACCACCAGAGTTTCATTCTTGTCAAACTTGATCTCAGTCACTCATTAGGGCATGTGAATTCTTATTTAAGAGACAGACAACCATATCACACAGACATAAGGAGCAAATCCCATCAAATTTCTGAACACAGTCAGAAATAAAAACTAGTAAATTATGGTAACCTTTCAAACAAACAGGCATTGCTTAATGAAGTTACCCAAAAAACCCAAGGGAGATAATATGGGAACCATGACAAAAATACCAGCACTGTTTAAAATCAAACCTGCATCACATCACTTGAATTAGATCAGATGTCAACTAGAAGTGTATCAAACACAAAAAGTGATAATTTTTTTACTTATTAATTAGCATTACTCGTTTCCTTTTCCTTTCCACTGTTGCCCAGTGTCGAGAGAGAGCTGCTCATTTCATAAGACAATCAAATCATCAAATGGTTTGGGTTGGAAAGGGTCTTAAATCCCACCCAGTGCCACCCCCTGCCATGGGCAGGGACACCTTCCACCAGCCCAGGTTGCTCCAAGCCCCATCCAACCTGGCCTTGGACACTTCCAGG
>NW_021940744.1:1780933-1782155 GCF_001715985.3 Manacus vitellinus | reverse complement strand
AGCTGAGGTATATATATATATATATATATATATAAAACCATACATATTAAACCAGGGACTTAATTTACTCACAAAGAGAGTAATCTCTTCTTTTTGTCAGAGAACTCACTAGATTACAAGTTTCCCATCAACTTCCCTGGGATCTGGAGTTGTTCTCTGCTTTCATGGACCAAGCAGAGCGAGATGGTATTTTGAAGGAATTCCACATTTATTTTGAGAGATGAAAGGGAAGTGTCACTGGAGGAGTGAAACATTGATCTATGAAGAGCTTTAATGGGAAAACCCAGGGCTTTGGGAAGAAAATGGTGGGAAAGAAACCAGGTGGGGAAAAGGAGCTAAAATCCTAATATTACCACAGAATTATTACCACAGATTATTCAGAAATACATCTGAAATAGGGCAGCAGGGCAGGCTGGGAAGACTGAATTCCCTAGGAAACTGTTCTGGAATATGCTGGCATTGGATACAGAGGCTAGAAGAAAGAACACACATCAAATAACTCCGGGATCTGGGGCTGCAAGAAAGAGTAAATACTTTTAAGAATTCCTTGATTTTTTAATTCCAGCCCATCTGAAGGAGCTCAGCTGACCCTGCTCAGGCTGCAGGTTTTCACTTAGATCCACTTCCAAACTCCAGACTCGAGGCAGGTCCCAACCTGAGGGTGAGTTTTACCCACTGGAAAGTTAAAGTCAAACCTGCAAAAGAGAAATCACAGGTGGGAAAACCACATTATTCCATGGCCTTTGATCCAAATTTGGTGAGGCTCAGAGATGAGCACCAAGAGACAGAGAGATATATACAGAGAAATTCAGGATGTCTCCATGAAATGGAATCAAAGGAAAACAAGAAGAATAAATACATCTTATACACTCATGTATGATAAGTGAAAATTACCTCACTCTTGGGGGTTTTTCTGATTCAATAATGCAGATTTATTCGGGTTTATTCTTTAGAAGCAGAATATCTGTGATTTAATCTGTGTCTATGTGCAGTTTACAGGTGGTTTGTGATGCTGGAAACCAGAAAGAGAGGGAAAAGGGAAAAGAAGAGAAAAGGGAAAAGGGAAAAGAAGGGAAAATGGAAAAAAAGTGAAAAGGGAAAAGGAAAGGACTCATGCACCATGAGCTAAGAGTTGCTGATGTAGGAGTAATGGATTTGCTACATTTTAGCCTCTGAAAGTTGTGCAGTCTCATTATATTTGTAATGATATAATAATAACATT
>NW_021940744.1:1761129-1780917 GCF_001715985.3 Manacus vitellinus | reverse complement strand
AATATATAATAATATATTTATATATATTATATATAAAGAGTCCAATTCTCTGATGAGACACGAAATAAAAGGATTTCTTTTGTATTGTTTCCCTTGTTATTATCACTCTCCCACTCCCAGGCCCACAAGCCAAAAACCACAAAAAACCAACACAGTCGGGGAAAGGACAGGAATACTTTGAACATCTGTTCTTGCCCACAGAGGAGAATTTATCTAAGAAAAAGGTAAAATAAATTGTACCATGTTTCTATTTCCACTTGAAGAAGAGTTTCTGCAGATCCCAGATTCTGCACTAGTTTGTAACTCTCCATACTTGCAAAGAAATCCCTTGCTCTGGATTTGCTTGGAACTGAGTTTTCTCTCTCTTTTTTTCCTTGAAATACCTCCCCTTACACACAATAAATGGGGCTGAGCTTGAAATTCAGGTCAGCTATTTGAAGCCAAACCCTCTGTATGAGTCCCAAACTTTTTGATTAACATTCCTCAAATTCTCTCTATATGTAGTCAGACATATAACCAGAGAGGGGGGCTGGGGAGAACCTCTCAAACTTTCTCCTCCAAGCCCTAAAAGCCTCGTTCATGCCAAAAGAGCAGCTCTTCAAACATTTTCCTGCCCTTTTCCCTGCAAACCTTTCACTTTTGGGCTCAGTGGATCACACAGTGATTAGAGAAGCTGCAACAGTGCTCTGGGTCTTCTCTGCCCCTGCCTTTGCCCCCCCAGTGATATATAACATTTGATATTTAAAAAAGCTGGTTATGAGCACATTCTGGGAAAATTCTGCTAGAAAAGGGTCACGTTTGGCTCTTTGCTGTTGATATTTTGATTCTCTGTTTGGTTTTTGATAAAATGCTGCTGCTGGATGATTGGAATGCCAGGGGTTAGCTGAGCACATGATCCTCTGCCCACCTTAATCCAGACATTGCAGCACCACATCAGGAAAATTGCCTTATTTAGGAAAGAGTGATAGATTCTATTTCCAGGGTTTGGCTGCCTTGTTTGGGTGTTTCTGGGGGGTTGGTTGGTTGGTTTCTGCAGGTTCTATTTAATCCCCTCAGTTTGTTATTGATGAGCTGCACTGCCCACAGGCTCAATCAGCAAACCATTTATGCACCTTTAACTTCTCTTGACTCCCGTGGATACTTCAGGATGAGGAACTCACTCAGATGTTCCTCCAAATTGGAGCCAGGCCTTTTTTTTTTTCCTTCAGCAGGGGCAGCTGGAACAGCTCTGAACCTCATTCCTCAGTCTGAAGAGGAATGGACTGATTTCCAATTAAACCACTTTATCAAATCTTGAAATATTCAATAAAGCCACTCACCAAGTTCACAAATACAAAACCAACATTGTTGCTTTGCCCTGATTTCCACAATAATAAGATGTGATGCAACACCAAGGGAAGCACTGTTTGAAATGGCCACAAAGCACAAATGTGGAACCCTTGTCTATTATATTTTCCATTTTACATCCTTGTTCTATGCTTTGTCAGAGACATTTCTGTCAAATGCTTTTCTGAAATGATATTTTTCAACTCCATGCAATTAATAAGAATTTAGAATGCTGGTTGTTCCTGAGACACAACATAACTTTTACAGTGATTTCCTTTCCATACTACTCCAAAATCAAATCCCTGGAATTAGAGAGACAAAGGTTCTTATCAAAGCTCTCAGACAGAATAATAAGCTGATATCAGTAACCACCTTTTCTGCAAAGTGGAAACAATAATTTTTTGTAGGAATTTCACATTTACATACAACTAGTCTGAATTAAATGTTGATCCCTTAATAAGTAAAATCTGCTCACTGGGGTTGCAGAAAACAAGGCTCTTCAGGGAAACTCTTAGGCATGGAAGCAAAGCACAGCAAAAAGCATCTATGGCACTGTTACAGGGGTCCCCAGTTAAGTAAAAAACTGTCCAGTCCACATTGGCCAGACTGGAAAAACCATAAAAGCTCTTACACTGTGCTACACATCTCAGTAACCTCAGTGAAACCCACAGGAATTCTTATATCCTTCAAAATTTCTGCCTAAAATGGATTATCTTCAATAAATGGATCACATTAGAACCAGTGCCTGGGAAACGAGAGGGTTTATGACACTTTGTGCACGAGTTCCCTCACTCCCAAATTGTCCTTCATTCTCCCTCAATTCCTGCTCTATTGACCAACAACTGTGCTTCCCAGAAAACCAACTGGATTTCCCCACTGTCAGAAGTGCTCTGGAAACAGCCCTGGAGGCTTTCTAAACCATCTCCCATAAATGATCTGCTGTGCTCAGGTCATTGCACAAAGAGCTCGAGAGGGTTATTGTCTCCTCAGCACTTCAAATAATCACTTTAATGGGAAATGCAGGGAAAGGTGTTCAAGTGATGAGGGTTTTTACTCCAGGCATTTGCTCCTGGAGTGGGAGAGCTGGCTCTGAATGCAGCAGGTTTTCCTCTGCTTCTCTGCAAGGGATGTAAAATCCAGCCCTGAAGAAGCAGATTGCAACAAACAGCAAGTCAGGAACGGGGGACGTGACACAGGCAGGAAAATAATGCCAAAGGACATGTGCAAACCCCAATTTTCTGTGAGTCTTTGTGATTCTGAAGTAAATAACATTGTGTTTCTGCTTGAAGCAATAAAACACCAGGAGAACTGTCCAACACAACGGAGCAGTTGGTTGTTTGTGGGGCCTGAGTTGATCCTCACTGTATGATCTGTGACCATGACACACCACTGAGGGGATGAAACCACCACTCCCCTCTCTCCCCCCCCCCCAAAAAAAATAAATTCCAAGCCTTAATGATTTTTAAAAGTACAAAAACTTGCTTCTCATTTCAATTTTTTCATAGAAACCAAGGCCAGATAAACCCATAACAAAATAGGTAAATGTTATGAGGCTGGAAATCACAGAATCCCAGAATGGTTTGAGTTGGAAGGGACCTAAAAGCCCATCCATTTCCATGCCCTGCCATGGCCAGGGACACCTTCCACTGGCCCAGGTTGCTCCAGCCTGGCCTTGGACACTTCCAGGGATCCAGGGGCAGCCACAGCTTCTCTGGGCAACCTGTGCCAGGGCCTCCCCACCCTCACAGGGAAGGATTTCTTCCAGATATCTCACCTAATTTTCCTCTCTGTCAGTTTGAACCCATCACTCCTTGTCCTGTCACTACAATTCCTGCTGAAATCTTGTGGTCAACTAAAGGCTCAGTTCAGGTTTCCTCAGGAGTTCATGGTCCCACTGTGAAAAGCCTCACTGTGCTCCCAAAATTCCCTCTTCACGAACCCCAAGAACTATTTTATGTTCATTACCCAACTCATGATAAAGCAGCAGAGAGCAGGGAGTTATTTGGGTGTTCTCTAGAATTATGGCATCATTAAGGTGGGAAAAGACCTTTCAGATCCCCAAATCAGATGCTCAGTGCAGGTCCACCACCATGTTCTCCACTGAACCACAGCCCAAGTGCCACAGACATCTAATCTGTCCCCACCCCACTGCAGGATGAGCTCAGTTTAATTCTGGAGGCTGTAAAAGAAATCCAGGCAAGTAATAAGAAGCAGAAATCCCAGGCAGGTTCCCCCCCTTGCCAATACTTTTCCACACAGTTTATTTACACACCTAAGTACTACCAAAAAATCCTAATTTCTCAATGGCTCTGCTGTAAAGAACTGCCAGGAGTCAACTGGTTTTGCTATTTTTTTGTTAAAGACACAGAAAAATAATCCCAGAGCAGAAAGCAGGACAGCACAGAGGTCACACTGTCTCCCCCTTCCACTGGAATTTACATGGAATACTAAACCATGAAAAAATTTAGATAATTTATGCTCGTGACAAAGGTTGTAACAAGAACAAGAAATGGAAGAAGCTAATTCTTCATATGGGAAACAGTAAAATTATAATTCACTGTAATCGTTGCCTTAGATTTTAATTTTCTGGTTCCCCTGGGCTCCATAGCAGGAGAAGCTGAAGGACCTCCCAGAAAAATTAAAAAGGAATTTATATCCATGAAAAAAATGGACTCATAAATAGTTACAGATTATATTGCGAGTTCTCATCAGACTTGATAAAAGCAAAGCAGAAAGTCTAATTTAGCTTGTCAGAGCTTTTTAATAATGGTCCTTTCAATTAAAAATCTGAGAAATACATAATTGAAAACTCCTATTGTTTCCAGTAAACAAAATTGTGGAAAGAGCTGCTGGAAAACAACACCCCAACCAAATCTATTCTTCCCTCTGATCTGTTTTCTCTCCAATTCTACTCAGTTTTGAGCTCAAAGACTGAAATAAAAAGCAACCCATCATTAGCCTGGAGAGTGCAGCACATGGAGCAAAATACAGATAACAGGAGCCTTGTCCTGCCAGTGCCCAGCAGGGACACCACACAAAGCTCAGACATTCTGCTTTTGTCTCCAAAAATGTGTTCACTGTGATGACAACAGAGAGCTGGGAACTGGGAAGCTGTTGGAACTGGCCCCCTGCTATTTTAGGGCAGCATTTCTGGGCTCACACAGGTCTCACTTGGTCTGCAATCAATGAAGGGAAGGAAGCAAAAAGGAATCAGTGAGACAACACCCACACTGAGCCACCTTTCAAATCCCACCAGGCAGAAAGCCTCAGCTTTTTCACTCTCTTCCCCACAGCAAAAAAAAAAAAAAAAAATACCCCACAACTGTTTAACAAAAGCTGTTGGGTTGTTCAAATCCCTTTCCCAAACACAGGGAATTCTGAGGTGGAATGCAGCACCTCGAGGAACACTCCTTTCACTTGCTGCCTGTCAAAGAGCATCTTGGCAGCATCCCAAGGAAATTCAAAGGAGGCACATCCCACATTTCACAAGTGCTCTGCCACGAAATGCTGCTTTGCCCACTTCTTCAGGGCCTTGGTTTCAGCAGCAAGTAAAAAATAAAAAGGAGAAAAATAATAAGAAAATGATAACTGAGAAATGACAAAGTTTGGGTTTTTTCTTAAAAGGAACCAGATTCCTTGGCATTTTTAGCAGGAAGTAATTTGATTTTAATGAAAATTCATTCCATTTATCTATTCATTAGTGAAAGATGATTAGAGGGATGGAACAGCTCTCCTGTGAGGGCAGGCTGGGAGAATTGGGATTGTTCAGCCTGGAGAAGAAAAGACTCTGGGGAGACCCTATAAGAACTTTCAGTGCCTAAAGGGGCTCCAAAGGAGCTGGGAAGGGACTCTGGACAAGGGCTTGGACTGACAGGACAAGGGGGAATGGCCTCCCACTGCCAGAGGGCAGAGTCAGATGGGATATTTGGGAAGGAATTGTTGGCTGGGAGGGTGGGGAGGCCCTGGCACAGGTTGCCCAGAGAAGCTGTGGCTGCCCCTGGATCCCTGGAAGTGTCCAAGGCCAGGTTGGACGGGGCTTGGAGCAACCTGGGCTGGTGGAAGGTGTCCCTGCCCATGGCAGGGGGTGGCACTGGGTGGGCTTTAAGGTCCCTTCCCACCCAACCCATCCTGGGATTCTGAGGGTAACATGACTCTTCACCTCCATCCAGCTCTGAACACTCATGAAAAAGGATGGAACACTCTGGGGACAGGGAGTGCTTCTCTCCCAGGCTGAACAACAGCTCTGCCATTCCAGAGCTGCCCCTGCCCCATCCCATGAGGAACAGAGCTGCCAGTCCCACAGGAGGAGCAGCTGACAGCAAAAATACCTCCTTAAGGATGCAAAAAGCTTTCCTCTTCTGCCCATCCTTTTCCTTGGAGTCCATCAGAAAACCAACCCGAGAAAATTGTAGAAAACTGGTTTATTTCTTGCACAAAGAGAATGAAGATTGTTGGCAGGAGCACAGATTTCTGGATAAAAATGTGGTTTTCTCTCTCACACTCGAGCAGGCTGGGAAAATAGAAAAAGAGACTCATTTAGCTCTATCTTTACTGAATATTTTTTTTGGTTTTGCCTGAGGTTCCTGATTGTGCCTCTGTTTCTTATCACGTCTTTCTAATAAAGTGCATAGTTCACATTGTATTTTTTCTGTGTGCTGGATAAACCCACAGTTGGTGAGGTTTCAAACCACCTCACAAAGTTGAACCCATACTTTTGTACCTTATTTCACAGCACCTTATATGCATTTAAGGCATGTTTTTCTTATGCCTCAGCCCTGTAATTGGGCCAAACTGACCAAACAGGGTTTGGCCAGAGCACTTCCCTGCAGATTTCTCTGTCTCTCTCCAAGCAAACACAGAGTTCATTTCCCTCTTCCCACCAAAAACTGCAGCAAATCTTAATTTGGAGCCAACCAGTGCAGCAGAAAAATGTGCTTTCTGCAATAATGACACACTCAAAACATTTGAGAATCGATCATAAGTAAAATAGAATAAAGAAAGGACACTAATTCAAAGCTAAGGAAGTATATCCACACTTTTTCCCAAAATATTGTGGCATGTTTGGCTCAGCCAGAACATGGTACCTTTAGGGTCAGTTCTCCCAAGCTGCAAAGTGTGACAGTTGGAGCTGTAGGCAATAGCTTTAGTATTTTAGTTTTTTATTTTATTTTTTATTCCAAAGAGGATGGTTTGCCTCCAGCTGTGAACTTCATCCAGAAGGCTAAGTACCAGTGGCAAAGAAAAGAATAAAACTGATGCACAAGACTAAACACCTTCTCACAAGAAACAACCTGATTAGGCCTTTATTTACTACAGCATGTAGATAGATTGGAATTATTTTCTGTAATATTTTACTTTCAAAAACAGTTCCTTTTTCGTGTTTCAATTTGCACTGATATAAGAATACATCTTATTTTTTTTAAAAAAAATACCCAACACCTTAAAAGTATTTTCCTACTTCCAACAAATCCTTTTATCTAAGGGTGAGACCAGGTTGTTACTTGAGATTGTTTGCATAAAATCTCATTAGCCTACTGATTCTACTTCTAACACCTCAGGTAGTACTTCATTACCATGCAAATAAAGACAGGCTTTTCACATGTAGCTTGATGCAGGACTGATTGTTCTCTTTTAGGTAGCACCAGCAACAAAACCCTATTAATGAAAGTCATCAATAATTGTTCAACAGGTGAAAGGGATTAGATTCAAACAGAGCCTCTCTCATCACCAGAAATCTCCTTTACCCCTCCAAAACATAAATTCTGTTGAATACCATCCTCAGGAAGCTGAAAGGCACCGAGTTTCATCCTTTTCTCCCACAGAGGGACACAACACATTCAGGGGGAAAAATATTCTGAAATTCAGAGTGAAATCCTGAACACAACAAAAGCAGTGGGGTTTTCAGTGCTGGCTTCTTCCCCCACATCCCAACCCTGTGGAATGGCTCCAGCCATTCCCTGGGTGCTGTCCCTGCTCACCCAGAGCAGAGCTCAGCACTTGCACCTCTGCTTGATGACCTTATTCATGAGTAGGTTTTGCACCATCATCCCAGCAGGTTGGGAATCAGCCACCCTTAATTCCTTGTGCAGACTGGGAGTTGAAGAAGATGAGAATTTTGGTTTGGGGGAGGCTTTGCACAAATTTCACCCCATTAATAGTGTTGCCTCTATTAACATGTCTGTGGGGGCTGAAATGGCAGCTCTTGGGTGTGACCACACCAAATGCAAAGCAACAAAATCACTGCTCAGTCAGGCCCAGGGGGTTTCATACTTCATGCTGGGTTTTCTCTCAAGGCATTTTTGCTCCAGTGAAGCCAGCTGCATTTTGCTGCCTTTCAAATCTGCTTTGTGGATTTATTTTTTCCCCTCTCCTCTCTGGTTTCTTTCCTGCTACTTTCCAGATCTCTGCTGAGCTCTTTCTGAAGAACACAGGGCAAGAATTCCTACAGGGAATTCCTACACCTCTTTGAGCAGAGTGCCAAGTGAGGGGAAAAAAATAAACTAAAAAGCCCCCTAAGATTTTAAGTGAAGAAAACTCTTACCCATTCATCACAAAGTTAGGAGCAATGGAGCCTTTGTGTAAGCAGACAGGACTTGGCTATGAATTTCTCCTGCCCAAAAAAAGAACCTGGAATAAAGAAAACATCAAGAAACCTGTCAGGTAAAAAAGAGAAAACCATTTTGATCACATAGTAAAAAGCATGTGCACTGCATTTTTGGATTTTTTTTTTTCCTAACAGCTCTAACAAGTCCATTTATTGTTCACTTTGTCTGCTCCTTGTTGGCAGTGAAAATAGAAGGAGGAGCAGCAAGATGTGTGTGGCTACTGTATTTATTGGTGTCCTCAGCTAGTTTTGCCATCTTCTGCAGCCCAGAGAACTTCTAATAATTGCTGAGTTTCAAGGTTGAGCTTTTCCCTGAATTAATGAGAAGAAATGCACAGTATTTGGGGAACATGTTTGTGAAAAGAGGAAGGAAATTTCATTTACATGGAATGAATTGGGCCCAATTTCTGCAGCAACTGGGAGCTGAAAGGCAGAGCTTTGCTATAATGCAGTTTGATTACCATTGTTGGCTTCCTTTTCATTACTTTATCCAAGAAGCAGCAGAAAAAGCCAAGAATCTATTATCAAAAACTCCAGCAAGGTGGGGGGGAGAAAGACTGAATACATGAAATAAAAAAAATTAGGTGTTTTGAGAAAAATCTCCTGCTTAGAAGTATAGGGTTTACTGTTGCTTAATCACCAAGAAATAAATATGTAAGAAATTCTGTTCTGTCTCGAAAAAGCAAAGCAAACTAATTCTGTAGGTATATCTATAATAATGATGATATTACACAACTCAAGCAAAACCAGCTAATGAATCCTACTGACTAAAAACACCTCGTTCAGTTCTTAACATTCCAGTCACAACTGCCAGAATTTCCAGTTCTGCTGTCAGAAGACAGAGATGGCATAAAAGGAAAAGCAAAACTCCTAGAAAGTCACGTGTAATATTTACTAATCACTACAAATCGAGAAAGGTTTAAGAATTCTCGTGCCTTCAGCTGCCAAATATCATCTGAAAGGTTTTAATGCTTTCTAAGACCCTCATTGCCCTTTCAGTTGCAAATTTTAGACAGGATTACATTTCCTTGGTTGGTTTCTTTGCACAGAAATTGTGCTCTAAGCAAGTAATCAGCATTAAATGATTAACACAGACAAGAAACAAACAATACAGACAACTTTCTCTGTGTTCTCTTCTTTGGTGCGCTTCAGAAAACAAGAAAAATTAAGAAAGCTGATGGAAAAAAGCAGTGCCAGAGCTTACCCTGAAAATCTGTGGCTCTTTCCTTTGGGATTTTTTGTTTGTTTTCCATTTTTTTTTAAGCACTATAACCCAGGTATCAAAATTTGTATTTGATAAGTCAAACCCAAACCATTATTTTGTGACTATTAGGGACAGGGAGGGGAACAGGAGACAGAGAGGGAGAGAAGAGAGAGGGAAAGGGGAAGGTTTGGGAAAGGGGAAAGGAGAAAGGAATCAGCCCATTGGTTCTGAAAGGGTTACTTTTGGACAGGTCAGTGTTAACAAACATAAATACCACCTGGCACCCTCTTGATCCCAAGCTAATATATGTTAATATGCAATTGGGTCTGTGTCCAGGTGAGTTGTTCCTATTCCAATTCACTTTGAAAGCTATTAAGTTAAATTGGACATTTGCAAAACTGTGAGACAATTTGCATTCCTGCTTAGAAAAATCTATAGTCTGAGTAAATCACCCTCAAAGCCTCCTCTCTGTTAAACTAAAATATAAGGCTGAATATTAAAAAGCAAAACTCACCTGTTGCCAGCAGTGATGGACTATCTTTGCTCAAAAGACATTGCTTAATTAAAAACAAATGGGGTTAACATGAATTAAAGCAAGGAGCTCAAGTGCAATCAACAGTCAAGTCAATCTGAGAGCGGTGTGACCTTTAAAGGAGAATGTTTTCACTTGTTAAACACATTTTGGGAAAGAAATATAAGGTTAGGAAAAAAGAAAAAAGAAAAAGACAAGGGGCTGTTAATAGGCTGTGAGAAAAGAATCTCTAGAAAAGCAATCTTGCACCTGGCAAGTAAGGCAAGGACTTATATTTGTAATGAATATTTTCTGTGCACTTTCATTTCTCCTCTCTATATTGTTGTGCCCAACTGCCTAAAGTTAAATCAAAAGAGGCACTCACCAGGGACAAATAACCCAAACGAGCCTAACAACAACAAAAGGACTGTTATCCACAGGAATAACAAAACTTCTAAGGAAAAAACAAAATCAGGGGGCCATTAATTAGAAAATTAGTTCCAAGCAAGCCAGCAAGGTTTATTTTTATGTGTAAAATGGGAATGTTGCTGTTTACATCTCTCAGAGGTCTTTAGTGATGCCGACTGCGAAGAAAGTCAGAAAGGCTCAAAAATAAAGGGATTTTTTTCCACACTTCAAGGCTCAGTGGCAGAAGAACCAACAAATTCCCTCTGAACTCCTCCACCAGCACATGAATAATGGGGTTTATTGGGGAAAGGGGCACGAGAGAACAGCTGGGTGTGCATCTGGCAGCCAGCCAGGAGTCACCTCAACCCACTGTTTACCCATAGAGGTTCCTAAAAGCTTGGGAGGTGTCTTTCTCTCCATTCTGAAAATTCCCAATAAAGGAGGCTTTGGAGGATGCCACGCTGCCAGCCCTGTCCCCTGGGGAATTTCCATTAGGGCAGGAACACAGGCCTGTGAGGAACTTCCCAGGGAATGAGTGAGATGAGAAGTTTTATAGCAGAAAACTTATTTCGTCTCTCACAACTCGCTTGATTGCTTTTTCCATTATTATTGGAAAGTCATTCCAGAACCTCATTTCCTCTATCTGTGAGCAAACTTCTGAAGTCCAGCCTGAATTTATGAGCAGACTATTTGAAACCACTCATTCTTATGCTAACATTTCCCTATAACTTTCTCCATTGATTACTTTTCTCTCTCAAGTGCCTCTCAAGAGAAAGTCTATCGCCTGTCAACCTTAATTTCACGAGGTATCATCATATAAAATAGGTCTCCATTTCTTTGGTCAATCTAATCATTTTAGAAAAATATGGGACATTTTTCAAGACAAATGTTAGAGAGTTAGGATTTAACATGAGTAATTGCACTTTGAGTCAGAGAGCACCTTGAGGCAGGGGCGGCCTTTTGTTCTCCATCCCTCCTGCTCCCTTCTTAAAAGGGACTCCTCCAAAAGATGCTTTAATGAGTCTGAACCAGGCAATAAAACCTTAGAAACACGTATCATCAACAAATAAAATAAACCAGGAGCTGTCCTCTGTAATACAGCAATTTTCAAGGATTGAAGCACACGATTCCTCCCTTTCTTTCCAAAACAAGGGTTTATGCACATCTTTCTTTTCTCAGTCTCAATTTAAGATTCTCTTCCAGGGAATAAAAAAGGTTACAAGGACTAACAGTCATTTTCTCAGGAAAGTTTTCATAATTCCAGATGGAAGGTTTAGAGGTGGAGATCAGGCTGGTCACAGACAGTTCCCAAAGCCAGGAGAAGGACTGGCACAAGGAGTGCTCTGTCTGCACACTGAAGGAAGAAAATACAGAATCCTTCATTTGCTTCACAAAACAATCTGTAAAGAGAAGAGTTTTCCACTATACAAAGTGTTCTGCTGACACCTGCAGATTCCAAAATACCAGTGGGTTTTAGACAGGTCACAGATATTTTTTGCATCTACTCTCTGTGTCTTTTCTCTGTGTGGTTTCCACGGGTCATGTTTAGACTAAAAAACAATCATAATTTTTCAGGTGTTTGCAGGATCCTACCTCTGGGCTTGGAAGACTCTCAGGTAACTGCACCCACCCCACCCCTCTGATGGGAACTTGCTGGCCCTATGGAATGCTGTCCTGGGATGGGATGACCCCGTGAGCGAGTGGGAACGGTAAGAAGGGCAATGCCACACAATCTGATCTGCTCTGGAAAACCACAGACACTTCAATTGAAGCTAAACTAGCAAAAAAAAAAAAATAATAGACTTCATGAGCATTTTAGAGCTGCTATAAAACAGGGGAAGACAAAAGTTGGGCTAATTTAGTGCTTTGTGAAAGGTCACATAAGGTTTGTGTCAGACAAGAACACAACCCACTTCTTCCACACCACAAACAAGAGGCCATTCTTTCCTTCTCCAGACCAAGGTGATTTGTCTGTCCAGGTCCTAATTTACAGAGAGAGATCACCCATTTCCACTCCTTCTTTTCAAAATTAGATAAAAGTTAGAAATCAGGTTGCACATGGTGTCCCCACAGAGATTCACTGTCATCTGAAGTCTCCCTGATGTGAGGAGCTCAAATTAATTTACTGTCTTTCCTGGTGTAGGAAAACTATAAACAACATCATTTACTGTGACCCGAGGTGCTGCTTCCCCTTCTTATTTTTCAGACATGTTTTAATAAGCTTCAGAGAAATCCAAATGCAGGAGGAGACACTGAGTGACAAGAATAATTTACTGAGACTTGGAGATTCACATCCCTCTTGATTTTAACACAATGGCAGCTTTCACTGCCTTGAAAAAGGAAACTGAGGAGCTCTGCACTCTGCAGTAGCCAGGCTTAAAACTCTCTCCAGGCACTTTCAGCTCCTCTGAAGTGGCTTTGTGAGAGGCAAACACGAGGCTGCAGAGTCAGGAGCACCACAGTCAGCACCGGGACTAGGAAGGGATTTAACACAAACTGCCAAAAAGGGTAAATGAGCCCCAAATCCCCCTGCGTGGAGTCAGAGGTGAAATAAGGAATTTAACAGAAGCACTTGCTGCCAACAGGATCCACAGACCTGGCAGAGCAGCTGCTCTGTACCTGGGCTTCAGGGAGACTTTGGGGAGCCAAGAAGAAAGCCCAAGCCTTAAAAGCCAAGCTGTCCATCCCCACCCCAAACCTTTCCTCCCTCAGGTGTTTTGGGAGCATTTACTTCACTCAGGATGTCTGGCTCTGAGTTGCAGCCCTTCCCCACAGCTCTGGAAGGTTTTGAGAGTCTCTCTGAGGTTACAACAGGAGCTCATTAACCTTCTCCCTGTCGGGAGAGGAGGAGGAGAGCAAGTCACCTCCGAGGAGGATCTTCAGTTCGGTCCTCTTATTAAACTGATGTCTGGTGAGTCAGGAGAGGAGATCCCACCTTCCCACAGAGAGGGCTGTGGAAGATCATCCTTTGAAGGCACGGCAGGATGTTCTCAGGTCACACATGTGCCGTGAGCCCCACTGAGGAATGAAAATGTCAGCAACAGCAGCCTCCTGGAACACTCCCGGAGCAGAGAAAATGTGATATTGTTTATTGGCATCATTGCTTTTGCCCAGAGCACCGACAAAAAACTCAGTTTGGACGAAATACCAGTAAATGAAACATAAGAGAAATAAAATGTTTTATTTTTATTATCATTACCGCTCTTATTTCAGAAGGAAGTCACGAGGGGGATTTCCCATGAAACACTGGTTTTCTTAAAGACCTTCTAATATCAGACTGAAACTACAGCCAGCCACCACCACCACGGGAAGAAAAATAAAGCCAAGGCTCTAAGGAAATTGCAGCACTTAAGGACACTTCGGTTTTATCACCAGGCAGGGGGGAAATGCCTGATTTCCTGGTGGCTGCTCTCTCAGCCTGATCACAGTGAAGGACACTCACCCTCCGACCACCCTGCTCAGCATCCCTTTTGCCTCACTCCTTCCAGCTATTAGCAAATCCCCAGGGAGTGTTAATTGCTGGCTAATTCCAGGCTGGCTGCCATTGGCAACGCTGAGATGCCAAAAACATTTAGGAGCACTGATGTCCAGGATATTTTGGAACAAAAAAAAAAAAAAATGCTTTAGAGCAAGTGCCTTGTCTATCACATGGCATTACTTTTCCCTTCGGCAACTTTAAATGCAGTAATTTGTTCTGATCCTGAAAGGACACAAACCTGGCACCTCCAATCTGCCAATCTGTGTGCATTTTGCTGGCTCAATTTATCAATAATACCAGAGCGTGAATCAAAACAGCCAGGGCACAAATGCCTGTTCCCTTCTGCCACTCAGGAACAGAGAGAATAAAATCCATTCAAGGGGTAAAGTGCACAGTTAACGCTCAAATCTGCTACACCCAGAGGTCCCGAAGCCTTGCCTAATGCAAACCCCCTTCAAAAATACAGGGAAAAGTACAAAAGAACTTCAATTAAGAGAGAAATACTGAGTTTAAAGCACACTCACGCATTAGTAACAGGGTTTTGTGGGGGAGTAGCCATAGCAAAATAATGCTCTAGTGGCTTTAAAAGAAAAACAAGGTGAAATCCCACACGGGTCCAGTAAAATCTGGCACTCCATTAAAGAGTGGGCTCTGAATTCACCCTCTGAGTACATCCCACCTGAGTGGGCTCTGAATTCACCCTCTGAGTACATCCCACCTGAAAAGCCCAGACACTCAGCTATGTGTCTGCTCAAACACACATCTTAATTCCAAGTTTAAATACTTGCCATGCAAATACCAATGTAATGCCTGTAAAGCAGTTAAAATCCAACTCGGAAGCCTGTGCACAGAGTAAGCTTTATCTGTCTCACATATGAGGCAAATAATTGACAAGCTGCTTCCTTTCTGTAAGACAAAATGTTTATCACAGTGTTTCCCAAATCAATACCAGGGAGCTGCAGCCAACTGAGAGGTCTCTGATACTTAGACCAAGTGGTGGAAAGTACTTTTGCTCGTAGGAGGCACCCAGCAAAACTTGTGACCAAAAGGGCAAGAGAATCACAAGGGACTGCTTATAGACTGCCAAAAACACTGGAAAGGTGGCTGGCAAAATAAAAGAAACCAAGGTAAGCAGCAGCATCACCATTTCCTTTTTGGGAGGAGCACAGGAGCATAAGAACATCAGGTATCAGCAAGGAAAATGGGAGAAGAGAGGTGTAGTGGGTTGACCCTGGATGCCAGGAACCCACCAAAGCCTCTCTATCCACCAGCCTTCTCGCCTGGACAGGGCAGGAAAAATATAACAAAGGTTCATAATTTGAAATAAGGCCCAGGGGAGATCCCTCACCAAACAGCGCCACGGGCAAAACAGACTCAACAAGTGGAAATCAACTGGATTTGTTATGAATCAAAGGCAGAGCAGGGGAATGAGAAGTAAAACTAATCTTAAAAACACCTTGCCTCCACTCTCCCTCCTTCCAAGTCTTACCTCCTGTCCCCCAGTGGTGCAGGGAGATGGGAATGGGGGTCACAGTCAGTTCATCCCAGGTTGTTCCTGCTGCTGCTCAGGGAGAGGAGTTGGAGTCCTTCCCCTGCTCCCCTGGGGTCCCTCCCACAGGGGACAGTCCTTCACCAGCTTCTCCAGTGTGAGTCCATGCCATGGCAACAGTTCTCCAGGAGCTGCTCTCACTTTTCCACGGGCTCAGTCCTTCAGGGACCACAAGTCCTTCCAGCAAACCTGCTCCAGCGTGGGCTCCTCTGTCCAGGGGCTGCAGTCCCTGCCAGAAGCCTCCTCCAAAAAGAGTTTCCTACAGGGTCACAGCCCCCTTTGAGCATCCCCTGCTCCCTGTGGGCTCCTCCCTGGGCTGCAGGTGGGTCTCTGCTCCATCATAGCCCTTCATGGGCTGCAGGTGGGCCTCTGCTCCTTCATGGGCTGCAGGTGGGTCTCTCTCTGCTCCATCATGGGCTGCAGGGGAGTCTCTGCTCCATCACAGCCCTCCCTGGGCTGCAGGCACAGCTCCTCACCGTGGGCTTTCCCACGGGCTGCAGGAGAACCTCGGCTCCGGCTCCTGGAGCACCTCCTGCCCCTCCTGCACCAATCTTGGGGTCTGCAGGGCTGTTCCTCTCACATATTCCCACTCTGCTCTTCTCTGGACCCCATTACCTCTGCACAATGATTTATTTTTTCCTTCTTAAACGTGTTATCCCCTAGGCATTGCCATCATTCCTGCTGGGCTCGGCCTTGGCCGGTGGTGGGTCCATCCAGAGCCAGGTGGAATTGGCTCTGCAGGACATGGAGGAAGCTTCTGGCAGCTTCTCCCTGTGCCCCCCCACTACCAAACCCTGACCACACCAACCCAATGCACACCACCCACCTCAGGGTGGTCTTTTCTCATGGCTGAGCTCCCACCCTTGTTCACCTGGACCTCAGGCTCCAGGAACATCCAGCCCAGGGCCACCAGCACCAGGAGGCATCACCTCCCCATGTACAAGGAGCTGGCCACTCACAGCCCATTTAGGGCTTTAGTGAGAGAGAATAAAGGCTTTGTGTCCCCAGAACTGGTGATTAGCACCGTGTGAGAGCTGCCAGGAGCATGTTGTTAGTGAATGAATTTAGGCCCATCCTGCTTTTTCAGTCTTTGAAGCCCCCCCCATCCCGGCAGTCTCCACATCCCTAATTTATGTGTATATACACACAGTCAGTTCCAACAAAAGCTGCCCATCTATTCATTAGAATATTATACTCAAGGAACCTGACTTCAGTTTTGAAGCTGAGCTCTCCAGGGTTTTCTCATGTCACTCCATCCATCCCCACCTCCCTCCTCCTCTGCAACACAGGGAATAAAGAAGCCTCATTTTCCCTCTTCTTCTTGCACAGCTCATCCATTTGATTTCAACTGTCCTTTACAAGCTGTGTAGCTTTTATATACCAAACCATGCAAATGAACTGGGATCTCCTACATGCATACAGATGGGTCCTACAGAGTAGAAGATATTTCTCCAGGGGTGTTATATGAGCTCCTGCTCCCATCTCCCAACACATTGCTGCTGTGCACCCACAGTACTCTCAAACTGGAGGTTCAAAAGCCTCAAACTGGAGGTTCAAAAGCCTCAAACTGAAATAGCAGCCCCACATAATTTTGGCATAGCACTGAAATCAGAGTTCTCAGACAGTAGGAGCCTTCCTCAGGCATGTTTGAAACTCCTTCAAAGGAAAGACAATGGGATATTGTGAATATATTATCTCTTAGTAAAGAGAAAAGCTGGAGTCATGCCGTGGTCATCAGAAAACCTTTCACTCCATTAGTTTCTGATGTTATTCTGCATTTTCACAAAGGAAATTTCTAACAGTTTGTCTTTTCTCAATAAATCTCTCCTTCAATTTCTTCTCTGAGTTTTTATTTATCTAAATTTTATCAGGAAGAGACACAGCTGACATTTCTACCTGACTACCAATCTTTCTGGAGATGTGCTGCCAGATAAATGAACACATAAATGCTCTTCCTGGAGCTGCTGGAAATCAGAGAGAATTCCTCATGGGTAACACGTGTCAGCCAGTGACAGACACAGTGGAGGCACAGCCACAGCAGCATTTGGGGACAACACAGGCACTGGGAGCCCCCCTGCACAGGCAAACAGGGGCATCTTCTCCAAAGATAAGCAAAGCTTGTGTCTAAATATCTGCTTTTTGAGGAAAAGCTTGATTGAAACAAACCACAGGAAAATGGAACTGCTTTGTTTCAAGGCTGAATAAGACACAGCACTGGGGTTTCCAAAGTCAACTGAGGGGTGTAGCCCCATGTCTTCTGTTTCTTTCAATGAAAAAGGTGTGTTTGTTTTATCCAGAATAATCTGAAAACCTACAGCAGAATGACACCAGTTTACTACAGCAAAGTAGGACTAAGAACAGTCACAGCCCCCAGGTGCATTCTAAATGGATGGCACTTTGCATAAAATAATATATGAATTTTAAAACCTAAAAACCCTATATATTAAAATATATAAATTTAAAAATGACAAACAGTTGAAATGTTTGAAGATCATCACATGTCTTCTTGCACCACTACTCTGAAATTCCAGCAGCTTCAGGAGCATGTTTCTTTTGGCTGCAATGCCCCACTGTGCAATTCTCCCTGCATGGCCTGCTGGGAAACATCCTTCCTGTGCAAGCCAGAGAAAGCTTCAATTAACTCCTGTATAGAAAATTATGCTTATAATCACCTTTTTTTTTAAGGAGATGGAAGTTTGGGGAGCAGACTGTGGTCAAAGATGAACCTGCTTGACAAGGTCAGGTGGATTCTGAAGAGAAAATTGTTGCCTGTGTAAAAGTAATTAAGCTGCACTAAAGAGAAGCTGTCAAAGCTACAGCAGCCTCAACTGGGGTAAACCAGAGCAACTAAAGCAGTTCTAATGCCTATTTACACCAGCAAAGAGTCTGGCTCTAACACTGAATGTCAAAAAAATAAGGTAGAGTTGGTGAAATTGCGTAGTTTCATAAAAAGCTATTACTTAATAGTGAGGTGCTGGTGCTGAAATACCCAATTATCCCCGGGTTTATTAACCTCTGTGCTCACAAATGTCCAAGAGTGAAGCAGAAGCAGTGAATTCAGTGCAATCACACATTCCCAGAGCCCTTTACCAACACATAAAATGTTGAGCTGCTGCCAGCAGAGGAGTTCAGGTTTGGATTCCCTGCAAAGCTCCAGCTTGTTCTGCTCCACAAAGCCCCCCAAAAGGGTCAGGCCAAGCTTCCTGCAGCAAAAACAAAAGCATGGACAGAAAGCCTTTGGAGCAAGGGAAAAGCAAAAAGGGGTTTAACAGCTCAAGCACAAGTTGGATTATCCAAAACACAAGTTTTCCAGGCTGAGTTGAGGATGCCTGAGCTCAGCTCAGCTCTCCCAAACCCAGACTATGCTATTCTGGGACTTAAACACTATTTCTCTTCCTATATTTCCTGGGAAAGAATTTGCAGTTAAGATCTAAATACCACCCACAGCAACCACAGATAACCTTAACTGGTGAAGAGATAAGACTTACTAATTCCTTAACTATTCCCAATGTTTCCACGATTCCCATATGTTTTGGAGGTTTGAGGGGCAGGGGTTGTTTTTCTTTTTTTGTTTTTTGTTTCTTTTAATTAAGCAAAGCAGGCAATTTGTACTTGCTCTGCAATTTTCCCCCTGCCCACAGAAGGCCTTTGAACAACTGTTTCGTCCAGCTCTCTCCATTCTACCTGAGAACTCAAAGCAGACTTTCCTCTCTGCTGACAAAGTGAACCTGAGCAGTGGGAAGCCAGTAAATCTCAAGCAGCAGAGGTGCTTTATGTGCCTTAAGTACTGTAAGATTAAAAATGTGGTTTTATCACAGTGTGATGCCAACATTAATAACTAGTCTGGAGCAGGAATTCAAAGCTTTCACTGTTCTATAATTGAAAGTAGCCCAGTTGCACATGGACTCATCCAGCAACAGAGGAGCTCAGATCATCTTAGCGAGTGTTTCACTCCAACAGGAGCCTGAGAAGGGCAGTGAAGCATCACTCAGTCAGGCATTACCAACAGTGGGATGTGCATTAGCAAATGAAGCCACATGCAAGTCACAATCCAACGCCATCTGATTGCAAAGAAGGTCAGGCAAGCAGAAAAATTCATTTGTGGCACTTGCTGAGAGCAGAGCGAACATTTAAATTCGAGATTTCCAGCCCATCAACAATAGTCTTACCTGCTGCTGCAGTTCCAGTTGTCCCAGCAACAAGCAGTTCTTTCTTTCAGCTTTATTATTGCTTCTCCTTCTCAATGGGCTTCTGTAAGGCAATTATGTCACAAATCTTAATTATTGTTTCATGTGATGTTTTGACTAACAATGGCTAATAACTACATCATGTAACAACCCGGCTGTCCCTCGGGAGCACGGGTACAGGGGCTGCAGCCACCACAGCTCTCCCTGCAGGCACTCCCAGATCAAAAGGATGCAGAGCAGCAGGAGCAGGAGAGGCTGGAGGAGCCACAGAGCAGGGCAAAGGGCCACCTGCCTCGAGGGGCTGCAGCTCCACGCGTGGTCAGGGAGCTCCAGCACCTCTGGAGCCACAGCCAGGGTGGGACAGGGCACACCTGGAGCGAGGGAAGGGCACAGCTCACCGGGAGAGCAGGCAGGGACCACGGGGAGGGAGGGGGGACTTCACCCGGCAGAGCTCTGAGAAGGGATGGAGGACAGAGGGGTGGGAGCTGGGGCAGGGGAACAACTGAGGGGACACTGTGGGA
>NW_021940744.1:1757756-1761081 GCF_001715985.3 Manacus vitellinus | reverse complement strand
GGGAAAGGGAAAGGGGGAAAGGGAAAGGGAAAAGAGAAAGGGGAAGGGGAAGAGAAAAGGGAAAAGGGAAGGAGAAGGGGAGGAGGAAGGGGAAGGGGAAGAGAAAAGGGAAGGAGGAAGGGGAAGAAAAAGGAAAGGAAATGGGAAGGAAAGGGAAAAGGAAAGGGAAAAGGAAAGGGGAAGGGAAGGAAAAGAAGAAGAGGAAGAAGGGGAAGAGAAAGGGGAAAAGGGAAGGGGAAGAAAAGGGAAAGGAAAGGGGAAGGAAAGGGAAAAGGAAAGGGAAAGAGGAAGGGGAAGGGAAAGGAAAGGGGAAGGGGAAGAAAAGGGAAAGGAAAGGGGAAGGAAAGGGAAAAGGAACCTTCCCTAAATAACGTGAAGAAGACTTTGACTTCCCAGGATCACAGAATCACAAAATATGCTGAGTTGGAAGGGACCCACAAGGATCATCAAATCCAACTCCTGACTTCCATCTCCTGGACATCACTCTTTCCAGTGAGCTCTCCCAGTAGGGTGGGGAAGNCACAAGGATCATCAAATCCAACTCCTGACTTCCATCTCCTGGACATCACTCTTTCCAGTGAGCTCTCCCAGTAGGGTGGGGAAGACAAACCTTCTCTGTTTGCTAAGCAGAACAAACATCTGAATACCAATAATCCCTTTAAAATCTCTGCACCCTGTACAGTTCACTTCAGAACAGGGAGAGGAGCAAAAGAAAAGGAGGGGGAAAAGCCAAACAACCCCCAGCAAGAGCAATTTGGAAGCCACACCACATTCACCTGGCTGGCAGTGCTAGTTCACATCTCCTTTTTAGCCACTGTCAGCATCAAACTCTGCACAAAAGGCAGAATCTGAAATGATTTCCAACAAAAGCAGCACTTCCATATCTGCTCTGGAGCTCCATTAAACTGGGGCCACTTGTAGTGATGGAAAAGCGAGTTAACTTCTTTATTTTCCTTAATTCCTTGATCGATTGCAGGTAGCCGTGCTGTTCCTAAAACATCATCTTGCCCCAACACGTGGCTCATCCCTGGACCTCTCTGGGGTTCACATGGCTCTCACATGCTTTGCTGTTCCCTTATCCTCTAGTTCTTGCACTGCATCAGGAGAAGTGCATCTCCTTTCACTTCTAAGGATTAACTACAACAGAAAACACTGGAAATGGGAATGCTGCTCCTTCCCAGCTGCAACCAGCTGGAAGTTGTTGATTCTGTCCATAAAGCAAACCTGTTTGCAGTTGGCTGGGACCGAGAGCAGCTGATTTTCTCTGTTAGGAGACATCAGGAAGCAGAACAGCAATGAACTGTAGATAATATGGATTATATACAGTGCATTAATAGGAGGAACTGAATCATAAAATCCCCTGAGCTGGAACGGACCCACAAGGACCATCCAGTCCAACTCCTGGCCCTGCACAGACACCCCAACAATCCCCCCCTGTCCCTCAGAGCATTGTCCAAACAGTCCTGGAGCTCTGGCAGGGTTGGGGCTGTGCCCACTGCCCTGGTATATTTGTGTCTGATAAAAATGTCAGATCATTGTAAGAGCTTTGGGTTCCTGTTCCATCCCCTTCTCTCCCACTGCACACATCTGCACCTGACCTTAAAAGATCATAAAAATTCCAAGGACACAAAAAGGCTCTCTCTGTGTCCACAGTTACGGGTCTAAATCAGCTCCACAGTCACAATTATTTCTGAACAACACCAAAAGTCTCTTGGCACCAACTGTCACCATTTTTATTTCCTAAGTCAGCTCAAACCCAGTCTAACACACAGGACTCAGTGCAAATGGCTCTCTGTGCATATACATTGCTCATTTCCCACCTGGATTTTCCGGGGTTCCATCTCATTTGTGCAAAGCAGCCCAAGCACGTGTTCCTGTTCCACATCAGGCTGCAGGGGAGCAGGAGGCAGCCAGGGGAGCTTCAGCACACAGGGAAAAGAAAAAAAGCAATTCACTCCTCCCTTATAAATCATAAAGAAACTAGGTAGGCATAACACAGCATAAACTCAGGCAAATTCCAGCATTTCTGATGAGAGAAACCTAAAGGTAACAACCAGAAACTTGTTAGAGACCCACAGGGATTTAAAAAGAAAAAAAAAATAAAAATAACCTTATGCACACAATTATAATTTTTTTTTTCACAAAAGTAAGAATATTTAAATGAAGTGGGTAAATGTCCTAAGGTGGAATTGCAGGAGTTTTATTCAGCCATAATTTCATTTGAAAAGTCTAATAACACCTCTGGATTTAAATTCCATACATCACTCTGCTTTCATTTTGCAGTTGCTGGAAATACCATTACAAGAAAATACTGTACCCCATTTCTAGCAGTGCATATTTAGAGCTGTTGGCTTCTTTATCCCAACAAATTGCCATATGCATTAAAAAAAAAATCAATCTTTCCAATTTCCAAACTGGTTTAGAATTTATGTTCATTTTCTATTATAAGCATTTGACCTTGTCTATGAAAAGTCAGATGGAAAAGTTTCTTCCCTTTCCAGTCAGGAAAAACCTGCTCTTGAGTATTTTTAGACTTTGCAATGTGCAAGTTTTAAAACCTGAGCTATCCCTTCACATTGAATTTTCTGATGTTTAATATCTTTTCTGTTGCCCATTTGTGGTAACAATTCCTGTGGGGCAATAATGAGGAAAAGCCAAAGCTTGTTCCACACAAATTCTCCCCTCCATTAATAACCCTGTCAGGGATGTAGATGGTAAAGGCACTTTCTGTGCATTCAACAAAAACCTGATATGAAGCTGAAGAAGCATTTTTAGTTATATTTATCATCGGATGTTACAATTACAGATGGACGTGTTTGCAAAGCAAACGAAACAGAAATAACCACAGAAGGAAAGTAAAAGTCGGGGTGTAAAACCATCACCTCCTGAACCTGGTCAGCTTGGTTCAACACAGAGATTTGCAGGAAAATGTAGATATGTGATATATGGGTATTAATTTAGGTCGAATGTATCTGTTTTGCTAAATACATAGAACTGCTCTGAGGCCAGAAATCTCAAACAGTTGTGAGTCACTTCCACGAAACAGCTCAGTCTACACTGTTTGACCACTTTGCACCCTTAAAAGTCAAAACAATTCAAGACTGTTAGTTCTTCCCTTTCAAAAATGCAACTACTAATTAAAACCAAGCAAATAACCAAGCAAAAAATAGAATCATGCTGCCAAATCTTTCAAAACCAGCTCATGATTTTTAATTCTGTTTAGTTTGTGACCAGCTGGGGGAGTTACACACCTGCTGAGGGGCAGGGACCAGGAGATCCTGAAGCTGCTGTTATGTTTTCCCCCTTCTCAAATAACAAAAGTGCA
>NW_021940744.1:1737572-1756613 GCF_001715985.3 Manacus vitellinus | reverse complement strand
CACTTCCTTCTCTGGGATTTGACAGCAGAATTCTTAGAGGACACAGGAAAAACTCAGTTCCATAATAATTTTGAGAGTCTTCGTGTCTCTGCCAGTAAGTGACAGTCAAATTCTCCAGTATTATGGGGAGCTTTTGTCTTTTGGAAATATGCAGCTTCGTAGGACTTTAAAAATCCTGTTGCATCTAAACCCAGGGATGAAGAGAGTTGAATTTAACTTAATATAAATCGAAGTAAACATGCAAATATGGTGAGGCAGAGAGTCTCTTTATCCTACTTACATGTTTCTGGTATTTTCTGTGCTCTCTCAATTATTTTAATTTTTTTTTACGGAGAAGAGAGGCCAGTCAGAGGAACTGCAATATAATGGTGAAATTTAAAGGTTACTATGCAAGTATATTTTCATTTATCCTACTTAGCTCTGAAATATCCCACCAAGCTGCTAATATCTAATAATCCTTTTATAGAAGCTGAATGTTATCTGTAAAAATTAAATTGTTTACATTCAAAATGCCTTGCCACAAATATAAATGCTCATTCATTATTTAAAATGCAGCCCAGCACGGTAAATTTGATGTTTTCCCTGCTCAGTTTTGGCTCTAACCAACTCCACAGATACATTAGCACCATCTTTTGGCTAAAATGTATCCTGACCTATTATTTATATCTTTTTCTTACAAATGGGGTTGTTGCATTTCCCTGGTATTTCCACAGGGAACAGCTTTGGAACATGAAGAAGAGCCACACTGGGAAGTGAACTCAGGCTTTGGCTGATAAACCCAACCAAGACAACCCTGTTGGTCCCAAATCATATTTGCACTGAGGTGCCTTTACATTGTTGGAGCCAGAAAACTGCATTTTTATCATTGTTTTCTTCTCCTAGAATTATGTAAAGGTGATTTTTTTTTTTAATAAATCAGGTCCACTAATTATTAATCAGCTCTGGATGCTTGTTTGTATCATATCTTCCTCAAAAAACATGGAATGTGGGCCTTCTCTGGGGATTTGCTGCTGCTTTGCCATTCACTTGTACTTCATATTTCACGTCACCTTCTGTAAAAGGCTCTGAATTCAGACTAAAGGTGGTTTGGAAATAGTATTTTTCCCCTCATCTTTTGCACCACGTTTTTTAAAGTGTTTATTGAAATCAGTTGAAAAGGGGGATGAAAATGCTGCTTCTTATTTTGGCAGAAATTCCATATTCACATTATCCTTTTGTCAGCTGAGATCACAACAGGAGGAAAAAAAATCTTCCATCTCCATCTGCTGATGGTCCCTCAACAGGATCACATCTGAGCAAGGGTGACTGTTTGTGCAGTGACCAGGATGGAGGGAATATGTGCCAAATATGGCCTAAATCCAGAGCTCTGGAGGGTTGTACAAGCTCAAGTGATGGATTTTGTTGGAATTTCGAGAACATCCCAGAAGAGAAAAAAGAAATAACTGCCTTAAAAAAATGATTTTTTTTGTTGTTGTTTGCCTTTCTGGAATATTTTCTTTCCTAATTGCAAAGATTAGGACCTGTGGAGCACAAAGGACCTTGGAAAAGGTGGAATTGTCCCTTCAGCCCAGTGAGGTGCCCCACTCTGGGTGGGCACTGACCTCAGTGAAAACGTGTGGAGGTTCACCTGGACTTACCAGGGGCACTGTGATGACCGAGATCCTTAATTACTTATTTTGACTGAGATCCTTAATTACTTATTTTGGCTTAGAAAGAACCTATATCAGTGTCTACCAAAAGATTTCCACCCCGTGGTCTCACCACCCACAACCAAGTGCCAAAGGAGAGAGCATTTCAGAGCAAGGCACCAACAATAAACTGCAAGGACAGACATTTCCCTTTGGCCAAGGAGAGGATTTGGCACATTTTGCTGCTGAGTTTGTGCCATTCATAGAGGTATCAGTGCCATCAGGATCCCCCCTGACCTCACTTGGAAAAAACACCCTCCCAGGGCAAAACTGCATAAAGAATGATGTCTTTTTAGTGGGATGCTTTCTACTCCAGCTGCAGCCCTGTGGAATCAGTTTGTGCTTTGCACAGCACCCATCACTCACTGCCACCCTGATCTAAGGCTGCACATACATCATGATTTGCCTGGGCCATCAAATGTTGCAGCTTTGTTAATCTATAGCAGAAAAATAATGTACAGCAGCAAATACCAGCACAGAACCTGGGAGAGGAGGACTCACAGGACAAAGACTTGCCATGTTTATGTTTAATATGGGCCTATCAGAAATACAGATTTCTAGGAACAACTGCTGGAGTGGGATCAGTGAAATACAGTCATGTAAACTGGAATAAAACTGGCTGGACCTGTCCAAGGAGAAGGCACTTTTCCTTCCTTCAAGTTTTTCCTTTGGAGTTATTTAGCCACAATAAGCCAAACTGGGAATAATTAGCTAAATTATGATTTATGGGTAAAGTTATGAAGCACAAAAATCTCCTTTATACCCTTGGCAGGTTTATAGGAACTCTTGGAGACAGAGGTGCAAAAGGTGCTGCTGTAGCCAAGCACACTGAGCAGAAAGCCTGAGAAAGGATTCTGCAGTCTTAAGAAACTTAAAATAATTTTCAAAAAAGCATCTAACAAGTACTCTTAGCACTGTCATAACCAGATCCCTGCTAAGATGTGAATAACAAGTATTTTGAAAGCTATTATATGTGTTAAATATATATATATTTGTCCTTATATAACATACATACCTATACCAAAATATCTACTGATGTAATTTCAGCCTTAAGGGCTCAGAAATCTGGGAAGATGATCTTAGAGGTATTTTCTCACCTCAATGGTTTTATTATTCTATTATTCCAAATAAGAACATATGTGGGACAAAGAAAATTTAAAGGCCATGAGGAGGAACAGCTGGAAATAGGAGGAAGAAAATCATGTCTTAAAAGAATACTGACATATCCCTGAAGAAAATTATACCAAAATGGAGAGTCAAAGAGAAACATGTCAAGATTCTACTACCCAGGTAGGTACTATCTTGTCACAATTAAAGGGAAAAACACCTTTTTATTTGGTCTACACATGGATTGCTGTGTTCACCCACCCCTTTCGGGTGTGGAGATTAAACCTGGATGCAACCAGGAAATGTCCAGGCATCCCAAACCTGTCTCTGTCATTTGCCTTATGATATTCAAGAACCTACCCAAATTATCACACTGGTGGATGTGATGCCAAGAGTAGAGCAGAAAGCAGCCCACAAAAAGCAGGAAGGTACCAGAGCTCATCTCATTCTAGCTGGAAACAATCCCACTAAGCAGGAATTGTACACCATCACAGCTGGAGATTAATAGGATGAAAAAAAAACATAACTTGAAATTTCAGAAAGCTGGGGGAACTTTCTGTTTCCATTATTCAGTAAATGAGGGGGGAAAGTGGTTCCAGAGTTACATTATCTATATATTTATATTACACATATTTTTTCAGTTGAGGAAAATCTTCAAGCAGCTGGTGGGTTTCTGCCCTCCATCTAAAGAGCCAGAGGATTGCAACTTTGCATCCCTGGCTGAAAGCAGAGTGTTCAGAAAATAACTGTTCAGAAAAGCTACCCTGACAACAGACACCAATAATAAAATTGACACCAACAAAAATTAATACAGGAAAAAAGAAGGGGAAAGAACCAAAAGGAAGGAGAACATTAATCCTTGTGTGGGCAAAGAGTGAAGTCACCCAAAGCAAGGTAAAAACTGCTTGAGCTGCAAAAACTGGAAACATAAGTTTTTCTTGTAATTTTGAAAGCCTAAAAATTCTCATTACATACCTGTTGGATGAAGAAGCTTAAGTGCAAGGAGATATCTTGGATAAATAAAAAGAGCTACTAAAACTTTCCTTTAAAGGCAGCAATCCAAGTTGTTGCAATTAGTTGACATTAATTCAGAAATGGCTTAAACCAGATCTAAAAAAAAGTTTCTAAACAGAAATATGCTAAAATAAGAGGGACAGAGGGGTTATGAACTTGCAGGAAGGATTTTGCTCCTTGTTGCACTGGATTTACTGGTCATTTCTTTGGTCATTTCTTTAACCTCCTGTAAGGCTTCTATATCTATAATTCAACCTTGTTGTGTTATTTAAGTGTGAAAGCTTTGAAATTTAAACCAGAAGGATACAAAACACACCCTTGATGTTTTTTTTCCACCTTCCCAGTTAGTATTTGACAACTGGCTCTGAAGGCACTGATTTGAACAGAATCCAACCCCGAGTACTTCGGGTACCTCCCGTTCAAAGCTGCTATTGTGAAGCAACTTCCAAATGGCAATTTTCCCATGCCAACCCCAAATTATTTGTAACAGTCCTTTGGCACAGTGTGTGTCTGCTGTATCATTAGCATGGTAAATGTTTTGTTTGTTGAAAACCCACTCTCTGTGAACCACTAAGCCAAACACTCTGTATTAAACATCACTGCTCACGCTGGTCCCCAAGCAAGTGCTGCTGTTGCACTAATGGATTCAAGCACATTGTTGCAAGCAGCAGAAAATTAGTTACTGCCAAACACTTAAATATTCCCTTTTTAACCCAGCTAAGAAGATCTTATGGAAACTGGCTTGTTTGGGAGGTTTGATGTCCCTGTTAAAGGTGCTTCTGGCTCTGCAACCCCCTGACAGGAGGGGGGAGCCGGGGGGGGTCGGGCTCTGCTCCCAGGGAACAAGGGACAGGAGGAGAGGGAACGGCCTCCAGCTGTGCCAGGGGAGGCTCAGGTTGGACAAGAGGAGGAATTTCCTGCTGGAAAGGGTGGTCAGGCTTTGGCAGGGGCTGCCCAGGGAGGTTTGGAGTGCCCAGCCCTGGAGGTGTCCCAGGAAGGCCTGGCCGTGGCACTCAGTGCTCTGGGCTGGGGGACAAGGGGGGCATCGGGCACAGGGGGGACTCAAAGGTCTTGGAGGTCTTTCCCAACCTCAGTCATTCTGTGCTGAGGTGGCAGCATTGCCACTGCCTCCTTGTGCACAGGAGACACAGAGCAAAGAGCTTGTTTTGGGGTGCCCCACTTCCCAAAGGAGCCAGAGCCAGCCCAGCCAAGAGGGACATGTGACAGAGGACAGACTTTGCCATCCTTCTGATCCCCACCACCCTCTTCAGAAGCATCAGCAGGGCAGAAGGATGGCAGAGGGAGCTGTCAGGGATATTATCTTTCTGAAGAAGAGGGAGAGAAAAACCAGGTTTTTCCTGAGCATTGAGGGAGAGCTGGGTAAAACAGGAAAACCAGTTTTGTCTCTCTACTATATTGTCCTCCATAAAAATTAAAAATAATGATTAAAAAAAATACAAACAGGAACTGTAGTGGAAGACCTTAAAAGAAAGGAAAGAAAAACCAAACCACACATCACTTTGGCTGATCCATTCCCTTCTGGAAAGGTAAACCTGAACGTTACTTCTCTTTTGGCAGGAAAGGATCCTTTTAAACATCCATAACAAACACACTTCACTGCTCCACACTCGGCTTTTCTTACCTTATAAACCCATATATCCCAAGCCAGCAAAGACCCAGGAGGAGATGCAATTCCAAGCTCTCCCTGGCTTTTAAACCTCAACATAAAAAAAGATATCAAACTTCTCACCAGCACGACAATTCACAGCTAAACCATAAATGTATTCAACCAAGTCAGCCTCTGAAAGTTTTCATTTACCCCTACAAAGATGAACAGTAGATCAGCATTTTCATTAAAAAGAAATGTCACGGCTCATTCCTTTCTGTGATTGAAGAGGAAGCAGCAGCATCTTTCAAAACTCAGGAGAGAAACATATGCTTGCAATAAAAAATAAATAAAAATGTGATTGTTGTTCCATTAAATATTTCAGTCTGTGATTATAATTACTTCCTGATTGGGAAGAATTCCCATGTTAAAATCCCCTATGTAATGATAGCTCAGGTAGATCAAAACAGGGATCAGCCAGGGACAAGGTGCAGGGACGGAAACTTAACTGGTCTTCACATATTCTGATTTTATTATAATCCTGCAGCTGAAGAAACTTTCACCCCTCATACTCTCTGTTTTCTCTCCAACCCATAATAATTTAGCAAAGACCTGGAACAAAACTGCTGAAATACCTTTAAGTTACAGCAGGTTTGGGCTGAGGCAGGTCAGAAATTCCTTCCACACGCAGTTGTAGAGGAGGAATAATGTTGATGGCCCAGAGGGTGGGCTCCAAAAATGGGGCTTTCACTGCCCTTGCAGAGTGTTCTGTGGGGAATGACCTGTGGCTACTAAAATATAGACCACAGAGTAAATAGAGAGCAAAGCAAATGGGGAGGGGTTTGGCAAAACCTCTTCCTTCACTGCAGATCTTTTGAGAGCAGAACTTTGCACTGGAGGGTACGAGTTTCAAGGAAAGAGTTGTCACAAAATATTTCCTCAGGACGAAATGACTGGTTGGAATGAAGGGCTGAGGGAGAAAACGAGTGAGTGGGAAGGAGAAAGAGCCTCAAAAAGCAGTCTCTGACCTGCCCAACATTATGAGCTCTCTGGTATCTGGTGTATCTGCTTCAATCATGGCCCAAAGTGGGAAGAAATATGGAATATGAAAAGCAGGAGGTGCAGCAGTCACAGCTCCTCTGGGCAACCTGAGCTGCTGGGTGTCATGGTGGGAGTTCAGCCTCCACATCCCTCTTTTGGAGAAGCAACAAAGTAGACACTGAGAACTGGACAAGAACTGGTGAGCAAGCTCAGGCCAACATACAGTCCCAAACTTCATCCTTTTCTCCCTTGTACTGAAAGCTTCTTGCTCAGCTGGTGTGTGAACTCCAGCCAAGAGCAGAAAACACCCGTAATCTTCCCAGAGCATCTTCCTGCGGGGATCCAAGCCCAAATTTGCAAACCAAAGTGAAGACCTGGCAGAGTTTAGGTTGTTTAAACAGCACTGTCCTCCAGCTCTTTAGTACCACAATGTAGTGCACTAGTAATTTAACATAACTACATAACTGTACATAAAAAGTATACACAGAACCACTCAAAAACAGCATCCCAAAAACCCCCAGACAAGGAGCTGGAAACCTTTGGTGTTGATCATGACTACCTTCTTTGTGTTAACTTTAAAATAGTAATGATTTCCTTTTATCTTAAATACATGAACAATGAAGTAAAACAATGTCAAGTCAGATGAGAAAAGCCAAAGTCGCTTCAAACAATTGAGATCTGACACGTACTGTAAGTACAGTTCTGCTTTCAACAGATTAAAGTACTCTCAGATCTATTTTTTGTTCTAGTCAAAGGCACACACGTTGCATAAAACATCAGGGGGTTTGCTTTGATCAGATGCATAACTTTACATTTCTTGTTAAACAGTTATAAAAATAAAAAGGCCTTATAAGAGGTAAACTCAGAGGATATTTATACTTTCCGAATGACAGCTCAGTCGGGGTCTTGAATTTAGCACCACTTTCAGGATGTAAAAATAAGTATTTGTAGAGCAAGTTTTCAAGGTGCATCTCTAGAGGAGATAAAGGAATAATCCACAGCTCTGTGCAAAACAAGTCCCACTTGGAGGGGCTTGTTGCCTTCATTGAAATAAACCTCTGCTTAATATCACTGGATTAGAATAGTGAGAGTTTCTGAGCATTAATAGGGCCTTTTTGTGCCACTCTGGAAGTCCACAGGAATGATAAAACTGTCTTAATTAAGTCTAAAGATTTTCTCAGCATAAGAGACTATCCCTGGGAGAGGCCTCCAGAGCAGTTCTTTGTCTTCCACAATTAGATCAGATCTGAGGTGTGAATGGCAAAGCCCAGAACAGGAGCTTCTAAAAATAAAGCCTGGCAAGGACAGGCTGGTGCTCAGCCTCAACCTATAGCCTTGTTTATTGGGGGCTTTTGGAGGCTTTTCCAAAAATAAAACTTAATTTGAGCTATCCAGTTTTTATATTGATTTTCCTCCGTGTCACGAAAAAAGAAGGTTAATCAACTGCTGAGGAACTGGAAGGAGATTAACCATAGGAAAGAACTTGTACTGCAAAGGAAAATGGGGCTGGTAAGACCCTCATACTTAGGGTGAGATAAAAGCCACGCTGGAGTGAAGGTTGATTTCTCCACCCTTTTTTTACCTTGCAGCTCTGCAGACTTTAACACCCAGCAAAATAAATCAACCCATGCAGTGAAAGGCTGCTTTTCCTTGGACCACATTTTTTGTGGGATCACCAAGTCACAGTGAATGCAGGGAAACAGTTTTCCTTTTCTGTGTTACCTTGGCAACTTAGTTTTAACAGTCAGAGCAAGGAGAGAAGGAATTCTTCTTAAAACATCAAAAAAATCAAGCAATATTCTGGCGCATCAAAGGAGTTTTATCCTCATTTATCTAAACTGCTCCCCATCAAAAAAGAGATGTAGGTCAGCTCTCCTGTCCTTTCTTGAGTCATATCTGCAGCCATGGCAGGGCAACCACTTTGAACAGCATCATCTCAGTGGCTGTTTGCCAATCCCACCCTCAGCTCACAAATTTGAGCTTCCATCAGCTGAGACACTGTGCTTTAAAACAGCACTTTTTTTTTCTTGCCACAGCAATATGTGACTACCAGGTAGCAGCTCTAAAGCCTCGGTCTTTCAAAAAAAATGCTCACTTGTTACACAAATAAAGGTCAGCTCAGGAATTTCTGTGTTAATGGACACAGAGCCAGGGATTCATACACTTTTCTCAGATTGTAGAAAGCAATTTCATCCTGATTTGCAAGAAAACAGCTCAGAGTTCACAGAATCATAAAAACATTAGGGGTGGAAAAGACCTCCAAGATCATCGAATCACCTCCTCTGTGGTCCATCCTCTGCACAATGTCTCCCTTGTTCCACAGGATGTCCAAAGGTGTAAATACAGCATTAAATTCCACCTCCACCCGTGTTAAAATCACACACAGGTACCTCTGCTGTGTGTCTAACAAGGTATTAGTTATTCTCCTTCCCCAAACTGGAATAGATTGGGGTTTGGGGGGTTTTTGAGGAGGTGCACAAGAAGCCTGCAACATGGTCAGAGGGATATTCCATACCCTGGAATGTCATGCCCAGTATAAAAACGGGGGGACAAGACCAGCAGGGACCAAAGGCTGCTGAGGGATGGATTCACTGGGCATCACTTGTCTTTCTTGTTGCTTTCCTCTCTCTCTCCCTTTCACTATGATTGTTATTATACTTTATTTTGTTTCAATTATTCAACTGCTCTTATCTCAACCCAGGAGGAGGGGTTAAACCTCAAGAGATATTTTTGTGTGCAGCTTTGATATTCTCAGACAAGACTGTTGGCAAGATGGTTAATCCATGTCATCCTTTGCAGGACATTTTCCATGTCACTGGGGTGAGGATTTGCCCACTAGGAAACCCACTGAGGCTCACAAGTCACCTCTCAACTGTGTATCCAGCATTTAAGGATAAGTATCCACCTGGTAACCAAACAGATCTGGCAGCACAGCTTGGCAAAAACAGCTCTATAGTGACAACTTCCAATATCAGATGGTCTCTCCTGTCCGTGTTTGTGCAAAATAACCTGCAGAGATCAGGTGAATGAGAAGAAAAACTCTTTTGTGCATTCAGAGGTCTCAGTGTGTTCTTTTCCAGCAGTTCAGGGTGGCTCTGTGTTAAAATGTTAATGCCAACATTTGCATAGTCTGCTTGAATAATAAATAGTGAGTAACAATCACAGAGTGGTTTCTGTGTCTGCACCAATGCCCCCGGTGTGGATTTTACAGTCTCCTTTGCTGGTTTCAGGGCATTTCCTTGTTTCACTTTCCTATGAAACCTCCAGCCACGTTTTGTTTTTATTCCAGTGCTTGTACTCCCTGTCATTTATCCTTCTTTGCACTGAACCCCCCTGTGTGTGCTTATCCACTCACCAGAAAACATCTCTCCACTCTCCATGGTTTGATTTTCACACTGCTTTTGAGTTCAAGGCCAGGCTGGACGGGGCTTGGAGCAACCTGGGCTAGTGGAAGGTGCCCTTGCCCATGGCAGGGGGTGGCACTGGGTGGGCTTTAAGGTCCTTTCCAACCCAACCCATTCAGTGATTCTGTGATAGCTTCAATAAACACCCACTTTCCAAGTATTAAAACCAGTCCAAAGAGGAAATTCTGTCCATAGTACTGAGTGATGGCTGGAAGGCACCGAGAAGGAACTCCCTCTGCCTCACAGCACTGCATCCATCAGAGGTGACAAATGGGCACATGTTGGCAAAACAACCATTATTTGGACACAACAGCAGTTCCACCAACCCTGGTCTTTCTCAGTTGGCTTTTGGGGCCTTTTCTCTACGAGTGGATGAAACTCCATCATGCAAATAATGTATTCGATTCTTCAGTACAATTATGCAAAAACAAATCTACAGAGAAAACTCTGGCTCTAATTTTGATATCAGAGAAATTTTCTAAGCTAAAAATGCAATATGAAAAGTTAACACAGCTCAGCTTGAGCCCTGGTTAAATCACGTGCAGAGAAGTTACAGTTTAGAGAAAATAAAAGGTATTGCTGCCATCAGCACATCAGAGCCAAAGCTGCTCAGTCCCAGGACTGACTGGATGCTTGATATCACCCAAATGAGGGACAGGAATGGCCAACACCTGCTGCATTATTGATCTGGATCCTCTTCTTTTGAGCCTGTGGGCATCATTTGAAATTTCTGTTCTGTTTGTACCAGACCAAAGATTCCTGTCAAGGCACCATCTGTAGCAATGAAACCCCTATCCAGTTCCAATTCCTGACTCAAACCAAATGAAAATGAAACCTGTAAAACACCTACACGAAAGCACACAACTTCAAAATATCAAAGGCCTCAGCTCTCACGTTGTATTTACACCCTGTGTAAAATGCCTTCTGGGATGATTTGGAACAGCCACAGCCAGGAAAAGCAAAAGAACAACAATCTGAAAAAGGCTCACATCCCCAAGGCAATGTCCAAAACTGCTCCTTTTGTTCCTTTGGGAGCAATTGGGAGTGTTTGAGTGAGTCCAGCAGCTCCAGGTGTGCTGGTCCCAGGGGACCACGAGCACCGTGCAGTCAGATCGAGGGGAGACAAGCACTTAGGAGTTAAAAAGGGAAACGTTTCTCATATAAAAGAGCAGCTCTGAACTGCTCTATTTTCTTTCTTCTATTCTGTGATCTTCTAAGGGAAGCAAGTGACTGGTGATGGGCCGAGATCCAGCAGTTTTGCATGTTTGTCTTTCCCAGGAGCATTCAGAAGGGAATTGGATTCTCAGCCAGGTAGCAAAAATAGGAATGAACATCCTACAGGGAGTAAAAAATGAAGGGTTTTCAACACTTTTCACGTGTTAAGCTGGGACAAGGCACACCACAGAACATGTAAACACAGAGACTTGTTCGCAATCCTGGTTTGCCAAGCTGTGGTAGAGAGGAAGGGAAGGTGTTGTAACAACTTACTCAGCTCCTGCCAGAGCCATTGTACAACTCATTACTACAGGGTGGAACCAGTGGGATCGTGCTCAGCAGTTCCCTCAACTCCATAAATATTAATTATTTGGGGCTGGTAACGCAGCAGAACTGTTTGACAACTGTAATTTTCTCTGTCCTTTTGAAAGGAATTTAAGAAATTTGGTAGCACTAATGGTGACCATCGACTAAAGTTCATCCTAAAGTTACCCCCAGGGAGGTTAAGCTTCAAGGCAGCAGAAGAGAGACCTGACCTGCTGGAGAACCTGGGAAGTGGGAGTTGAAAACATTTCAGGTAGAAGAGAAAACTGTACCAAGGTCTCCTGCAACTTGGATCACCACAGAGTCACAGAATTTACATTAACTACATTTTTATAATTTTTTATATATTTTAATACATTTATACATTTTTATTACATTAAATATTATAATTAATTACATTAATTAATATATAATTACATAACATTAGTTTAGAACTCTCTCCTAACATTAAATAGTTCCTTCAAGAGACACAGTTGGCTTGGTCAAGCCGATTTCTTGAGCTGTTACCACAGACAGTTAAAATTTATGAACAGCTTCATGTTAATTAGACTGTATATAAACATTTTAAAACCCTGCAAGCAGAAATGACTGGAATAACTCATCCACTGGGATTTGCTTTGAAAAACCTGCGTTTTTCCTGTGAAAACATTTACCTGTGGCCACAGGTTTTATACCACATATATGTAGTTGTGGCTGCTGAGGGAGACATTTTGTGGCCTTTGCCCAAAGTTGCTTTGAAACTGCTTTGACACAAGCCCTGTCCTCTGAGGAGCTGGATGAAGGGTCTGTTGCACATGTCTTTTCTGACCTTTGAAAAGAGCATTCAGAATTGCACACAACCAGCTCTTCCACGGCATAACTCATCTATTATTAATTAACACTCGTGCCACACTCAGCTGAGCCCCGGAGCCCTTGTCCCTGGTCACTGCATGCACGGGTAAGGAGGGGAAGACTTGCTGTGCTGATTAAAAAGTCAAAGAGGCGAGGCAAGGCAAGGCTGAGGCCACCAGCAAGTCCCTGGCATGGGAATCTGGGATTCAAACCCCTTAACCCTGCAAAAGCCAGTCCCTGAACAGCCTGAGAGGCCGTTGCTGCTCCCTCACACTTCAGTTGCAGAGTCTGCCATGGGTTTGTGATTTAAGGATAACCCAAGAGATATCACCTTCCTGGACCTGCAGGCAGCCTGAGACAGCTTTTGGGTCATTCAACAGCATCCATGGATGGTTTACCCTCCCTAAATTCTCCAGTGTGAGAGTAAACTGGAAGCCTACTCCTGACTTTCTGCACTGGGGTGTTTTGCTGAGGGTCTCCCAGTCAGATGGAAGGAAACAGGGTAGGGTCAAGCCTAAGAAAACTCAGTTTGACAATTAATTAGGACCCAAGGGAATGGCTGGAGCTGTGTCAGGGCAGGGTTAGGTTGAACCTCAGGACAAGGTTCTTCCCCCAGAGGGTGGTTGGCACTGCCCAGGCTCCCCAGGACAGTGGGCACAGCCCCAAGGCTGCCAGAGCTCCAGGAGGGTTTGGACAACGCTCTGAGGGACAGGGTGGGATTGTTGGGGTGTCTGTGCAGGGCCAAGAGCTGGACTGGATGGTCCTTGTGGGTCCCTTCCAGCTCAGGATATTCCATGATTCCATGATTTTATCTACCAGATCAGCAGTGCCCAAAGCAGCAGCTTCACTCCTGCCCCCCTCACTCCAGGAGCTGCTTCCCGCTGTCCCCAGCCGACAGCTGGATCTCCTGCAATGCCAGTGGAGAACAAACTCCCAGGGAGATGGAGATGGGATCCTGTCTCCCACCTCCTAGTCCTTGTCTACCACAGCACTCCCTTCTTCAGCAGAAGAATTTATTTTTCTGGGTTGGTTTTCTGTTGGATTAATGATGCCATGAGTGAAGTGCTGGAGCTGGTGCAGTGGAACCACAAGTGACACAACTGAAACAGGGAGACAGGCTTGTCCTAACCCTCCTTATTGCCTGTATCCTTAAATAAGGGGAAAGAGGGAAGAAAAACACCCCAAAAGAGATGCAAAGACACACCAATTCTCTTAAAAAATAAATTTTCCTAAGTGCTGAGGTAACAAAACAACAAGAGATGAAAACACGAGAACCCAAAATTCAAACTAATGCCAAACTTCACAACATATTCCTTTAGTCCCTGTACCAATAACAGAGCCTGTGAAGCTCAGTAGAAATTCCTTGCAGGACTGAACTCGGACTCAGGGAAGAGTTAAAATGGGCAGCCTTGCTTTTGCAGTTTTGCTCTCTGAAGTGTTGCCATGTACTGGGTGCATTTAATGTGCTCAGAAGAAGGGCGAGAGAGGTCTCTGCAACTGGAAGATCTCGAAGTAAATTGTCACTTTCTGCTCTTAAGTGACAGTTTTGTAAATTCTAGATGTGACAGTAACACTCGAGAAAGTAAATTATGGGAGGGGAGGGAGGTGGTTGGTGCTGGGGAAGGGTTTGGCACGGCAAGAGCTCCTCAGGAAGAGCTTTGCTCAGGAATTTCGTATCCCTGCCGTGCTTGAGTCCTGCAGAGCACGGGGAGCATCTAGTGGATGTGAGGGAAACTTCCACAGCAGGGAGTGTTGGGAAGGGGAACAGATTAAAGGAGAAAATAAGGATGTGCCTTTATCCTTCTACCACTTTTTAAAAACACATGCACACACCTGCTTAGACAGCCCCAGTCAAAGCTCATTTTGCCAAATTTAAATGGGATATTATAGTCCAAAACAGGAAACTACATGAAGAAATGGATATGAGGAAATTTTTAACATTCTAGAAAACTGAGTGTTCAGTTTGTATATTTTCATTAGTCTCCTCTTTTCTTATTTCGTTACATATTTACTAAAATTAAGAGCTCATTTTTTGCCCCAAAACGCAGCAGCAAAAATCCAGACAGATTTCAGCCAATCTTTACCTCTTCCTTTGCTGGAAGTCCACCTAAATGTACAACTTCTGCCCAGGGAGAACCAGAGCTCCACTGTGGAAAAAAAAAAACAAACAACAAAACCCAGTTGCCTCCAGCCCACTTGTCCAAATATTAACATTTTTGAGAATAACTTCTCTTAATTATTTCGTGAAATATCTCGTTTTAACAAACCATTCGTACCCAATTTTTCTGGAACATCACAAAAAGGCCCTTTATCCATCATTCATGTTGTTGCACTCAGATTTTATACCAGCCTTTAAGGGCAGGTGACCTCCCCACCACCTTCCCAACCCACCTGAGCCAGAGGAACACACTTGATATGCAGGGCCAAGAACTTATTGATCAGCTAATTAAAGCCTCGACAGCCTAATCCAAGAATTATTATCAGTGCAATTACAAGGACAGGAACATTTGTAGTGCAAAGCAGCCAATTTGCAATGCTGACACAATTACAGACCCTGCTGGCAAAACTTGCTCACAGTTCCCCCTTTTTCTGGGATCTCCCCCTGTCTAGCTCTTCACTCACCTTCCTCACCAGGATTCTAGCACTGACAATGGAATTTCTTCCTCCTCCTCCTGAGCCCATGTGGGTGATTTTTACGGCTTCCTGAATGCTTTGCTTACTTGTTCTTTCCTCATTGATGTACAAATTCCATGTTATATCAAGTTGTGCTGTGTTTGGTAGAGTTACTGTATGTTCTTGTTCTTTGTTCTCTTTGTTATTCCTAAAATCAGCTTTATCCAGTGTTCTTGGTACATCCCTTAACACCCAGTCATGGAAGGTGTGGACAAGCAGTTCCCATTCTTTGTCCCACTCCCTCCAGTCCTGCTTTGATCCCTCTGCTATAATCTTCTATTTTTGTGTGCTAATAAGTCATCAGCACAAGGTATTTGCACAAACATCCTTGTTTCAAGGTGCCACTGAATGATCCACTCCAGCAGAGATGCAGGGAGTAATTCAGAGAGAGCTGGTTTCATGTGTAAATGAGAGAAAAGTACCAGCACCTCTTGATATTACTTTCCTTCATTTTTTTGGCGTTTTAAGATATCCTTTTTCCTCACTCCAGATCACCCTCTGAACCTTTCAACCAACTGTAATTAACTTCTACTTTAAATTTTATTTAAAGAACTAAAGAACCAAATCTAAATAACTCAGGCCACCCTCTCTGGGGCAAAGATTTGGGTTCCTTTGTTCCTCTTCCTAAATGTTTGTTATTGCCCACTTTAGGTTTTGCTCCAGCTCCTGCAGTGAAGTTTCCATCTGTGATAAAGGAACAGAAAGTCCTGAAGGGCTGGTATCTCCTCCATCTGTGTTTTACCAGGATTAACAGCTTCTCCTGAAAACTGGACCCCACCTATGGTGGTTTTATGATAACTCTTAAAGACATCAGGAACTGGGAGCTGATTTTGCCAGGAGTCAAATCCATGGTGGGATTTGATTTACCGTAGTCTGCTTTTCCCATCAGCTCAAAACACATTTAGGTGCCTTCCCCTTCCCTCTGCTCTCCTGCTGTCATCTCTGAAATCACATTAGACCAGCTCTGAATAAGTGATTACTACTTTTTTTACGTTTCCCAGAGGTAAAAAAAAAAAAAAAAAAAAAAAAAAAACACAACAACAACACAACTCATTAAGTTTCCCACTCCATTTTTCCTGCGGGGAATAGACTAGAAGGGGCATCCAGAAATAGAAATCAGGAACTCCAGAGCATCTCTCACCTCCTCGGGAGGTACCTGCCCAAGCAGGGGGCTCTGGGGACCCACTGCACAAACAGGATGGGCCTGGGGACCTCCCGAGGATCCCAAAAAAGGGGCCAATAACAGCACCGAGGGGAAAGACTCCGTGGAGTGAGAGACACCGGGAAGAGTCTGCTCCCTCTCCCACCTGCCTCAACAAAATATAAATTGCATGTACAGTGTGCTGACCAAGCAAACTGCAGGCAAATCTATTCCTGCAGAGTTCCTCCACCACCCCGCCCCTGGGAAAGCAATAAAGCTTTGTATCACCTTGGAGGCCTCGGGTAGTTCATGCAGAGCAGGGGCTGACTAATAACAGAGCCTTGAAAGCAAAATTCCCCTGCACTTCATTTCAGGGCCATCTGACTTAATTATCAGGGTTCTTCAGCTGAAATGCTTTGCAGCCCTGAGGGACAGCAGGGTGTCACGTTATATCTTTTAGCTTTAAGGACAGATATGATCTCCAGAAGTGGGTAAGTTCTCTTTTACTGTAAGACCAATTTAACAACATAAATGCACAATGAGAATTTCTCCAACAACATCTATATCCCAGTATTCAGCACAGGCTTGTTAGACATCAGCATCATTCCCACCTTCATCTCTCTGATCCCCTCAAAGAAATGAAAATGCCATCATTAACAGCAGCATTATGAGCTGGCATTACCCATAAAAGACAAATTCCTAAAGACTAATTCAGTTTGTTCCTTCCTGCTCACCCGGATTGCCTCTCTCAGTGCTAATCTAGCTCCTCTCATTTATTGTGTGCATTAAAATAATGACCCACAGTCAAAGCTGAGGTTAAGGTTACATTTCTGACTGTTTTGTACATGCACACGCATTGACTTCTTGGGACACACCTTTCAAAACTCAGCTTTTCAAGGTCAAAGCACTAATCAGTCAAATTGTCCTTTGCACCACTTGCAGATTTTCCTGAGTCCTTATAGGAATAAAGGAGTGGAATAAAATTTCAGCCTATATTTGGTTGAGAATATATGCCCAGCCTTCCAAAATCCCATATTAGCTGACTTCCTCAGTCTGTGCCTGGACTCCCATTTGCTCAAGACAGACATTACATGGAATCACAGAATCAAGGAATGGTTTGGGGTGGGAGGGACCACAAAGCTCATCCATGGGCAGGGACACCTTCCACTAGCCCAGGTTGCTCCAAGCCCCATCCAGCCTGGCCTTGGACACTTCCATATTACATAATTGTTAAATTTGCCTGACATTTCTATTTCAAATGAAAATTCTGCCTTTATGTAGCTTTTTAATGTCCAGGTTAAATTATTATAATTAGTAATTTTACTTCAGCTTGATTCCAGGGTCCTACTAAAAAGGAGTGAAAACAGGAACCACTTTTTTTTAATTATTTTTAACAAACTGAGGTTCTACCTGGTTTTCTTTTCTTTCCCCTGTCTTTTTCTCCAGGCACCCACAGACACACGGAAAAACCTGGTCATAATCTAGAAAAAGAAAAGAACAAGGAGATTCGATGGAATAATTCCAGTTTTACTGCTCACCACACAGGAGCTAGAGGAAGATAAACTCAAATACTCAGAAATATACTGCAGTCTTACAAGTCTTATCTGGGTGCACTGATAGATGACTCTGAGCCTCCCAACTTCTGACTGTACCAGCCAGCCAAAGATAATCCAGGTCCCTGGGACACCATATGGAAAATGGGCAATGGTACACATCCTAAAGGTACCCAAGGTGAGGAATGATCCCTGGAAGCTCCTTTCTGTTGCTGAAAGCTGGTCTGCAATTCACATCTAATGCATAATCCACTCACAACCATTGTAGTTTTAGGGAACAAAACTGGGCCCTTAAATTATGGGGGCAGCAGGAAACAGTAAGAGAACATTTTATAGAGCTGACAGTCATCATTATGCACTTGAAACCATAGAATTGTTAAGGTGGGAAAAGACCTCTAAAACCATTGAGTCCAAGAGTCAAAGCCCCATATTTTGTTGGGGAGGGGATGGGGGCACAGATCATCCAATTTGCATTTCAAGAAAAAAAAATTTAAAAATAAATAAATTAAAATAAGCTCTGCATTCTGTTTTCCAGGGTTTTACACACAGTGATGGATAGATCTGAGCCCCTCACCAAACCAGCACCTTCAGAGCACACAGGAGGTGGTTTGTGACCTCTGTGATTGCAGGTCCAGGAGAGAAAAGACAGACAGAGGATTTGTAGGACTGAAAGCAATCGTCTGTATGGAATTTTGGGAGTTGGACTGGCAGTTTCAGCACAGGGCTGAAAAAAAGCAAACAATAGCCCTTATCCCCAGGAAAGAAAGTCTGGAACCTTTAGGTATCAGGTGCACTTCGTGGGCCAGCCTGGGCACTCCATGGGTAGCAAGAGCTTTCTGTCCTGGCACCTTTCGTCTGGGAGGAATCTTCATCCCTATGGAATTTTGGGAGTGGGACTGGAAATTACAGCACAGCCCTTTCGCCCCAGGGTCTCCCCCAGTCACACCAACATCTGCAAAGATGGCCCAGTTCACAAGCTCAGCTTTTGCTGCTAAAGGATCCTACTTTGGGCGTGCTGGAGCCCATTCCCTGCCAGTGCACGGCCCCCATTGCTCTTGCATCAAGTGTTCTGCACCTGTGGCAACATGTGTGCCCTGTGTCCGTGCGAGAGCAGCAACTGGCAGAAGATGTCTGCTGCCAGCACTTGTCTTGGCTGCTCCTGCAGGAGGCCGGCACCTTAGTCAGAGACACGGAACAGGTTTGCATCCCTGAGCTCTCCCTGTCCCCTTCCCTTTCCCCAATGCCCTGGAGATCAGCTGGGAGTCACAGCCAGACATGCAGAACCTGGAACTTTGAACATCAGACTGGGCAGCTTTTATTTTGCAGAATGCAAGAAAAAAGCCCAAAGAACACAAGGAAACTTGACAGGATGTCTGACCAATCTAATCTTCCTGTAAAACTCAGCAACCCAGGGGACTTTTGTGCTGCAGCTCATCACTTGCCC
>NW_021940744.1:1735862-1737456 GCF_001715985.3 Manacus vitellinus | reverse complement strand
GCTCCCAACAGCCCCCTGCAAGAGCACAGACATCAGTGCCCATTGGCTTTGGCTGCCCTGGGGCAGAGAAGTGCCCCGGGGACACAGCTGTGTGGGGCAGGAGACGGGCACCAGCCCTGCCAGGACTGGGGGCGGTGGCAGGTCTCCTTGGGCGAGGACTTGCCAGAGCTGCTGATTTTGGTGCAGCCCCGGGCAATGGGGTGGGAGCAGCATTGGTGCCCTCGCCCCCACGTTCCTTCTGTGTGTCACAGCCCCGTGTTCGGGAGGGCCACCAGCCGGCACTTCTCCCAAGGAGCCCGTGCCAGCAGGGGAGGGTTTGCTTAGTTTTTCAGCTGTGCCTAAAGTTCATGTCCAGCTGTCTTAGATACTTTGCAGAACGGACTCCTTCCCACCTGGGGCAGGTTGGCCGGGCTGGGGGAGCCCCCAGGGCACGTGGCAGTGTGTCACGGGGCCCTTTGTGACACGATGGGGTGGCACTGGGCAGGGTGTCACAGGGCCCTTTGTGACACGTGAGGACATAGTACTGGTGGGGAGGTGGCCACGCCTCAGTGCTCCTCGGAGCCGGCGACGGTAGGACGGACGGAGCTGTGCTGTGCGGAGCCCCCACACAGCCAACTCCTTCCTTTCTGACCGGAGCGTTTTGGTGGATTTCCCGTGCTGCGAGCGTCCTCGAGGCCGGACCGCGGGACTTGGGGACACGGAGCTTCTGCAAGGTGTCCCCAGTCCCTGCGGCAGCTGCCCTCGAGGCCGCAGTGCAGGACTTGATAACCAACACTGTTTTGTAGGCTTTTCTCGTTCAGGTGCCCTCGAGGCCATACCACAGGATTGGTGACCCGGAAATTTTCCGAGGCGTCTCCAGTTCCTGCGGCAGGTGCCCTCGAGGTCATTCTCTGGGACTCTGTGCCCCAGAGCTTTTCTCTTGCGTCTCCATTCCCTGCAGCAGGTGCCCTCGAGGCCCGACTGTAGGATGGCGGAGAGACGCTTCAGCCTGTGCAGGTTTCTCAGGAGGAAGAAAAAGAAGGAAGGTCCTGAGACTGCCCCTGCACAGCAGCCTGAGGAGGCAGAGCAACCCCAGCCCCTGCAGGAGGGTGAGTGGCACAGCTGGGCCACAGGGCTGGAGCCTGCAGCCAGATGGGGCTCTTCCCATCCCATCCCCAGTGGACATGGCCAGGGAAAGGGAGGGGGGATGAGGGCCCATGGCCTATCCCCTGGCAGCTCCATGCACTGGGCATCCTGGGTCTGGCCCTGCCTGTGGAGCGCAGGGCTGGGCCTTGTTCTCCGGCCTGTCCCGCAGCCCCTCAGCTCTGACCGCGCTCGCTCTTTGCCACATCCAGGACGGGACCGGACACGAGAACAGGACCGTGCCCGTGGACGCTTCCGCCGGGCAGCACAGGTACCTGCAGCCACGGCCCCCTGGGCTGGGCCTGCTGTCCCTGCTCAGCCTGGCACCGCTGGCAGAGCTCACCATGGCACATCCCTTTCTTCCCTGCTCTCCATTCTCTTGCAGGCCTTTCTGACATCCCTGGCCATTCGGCGGAGAAAGACCAGGATCACACCAGCTGAGGTCCTGGCACAGCCTGCCCCCACACCGAGT
>NW_021940744.1:1734262-1735489 GCF_001715985.3 Manacus vitellinus | reverse complement strand
TGTGTGGGCCCTCAAACTGGTCTGCTGGGCCCCCACAGCCTTTGAGGCCAGCACAGTGTGGTGGGAAGGGAAGCACTTCTCAGGGGAAACTGGGCAAGTCGCTCCTTCTGGCTGCCCTCCACGTGCATCCTCCAGGCCAGAGATTGGGACTTGGTGAACTGGAGCTTTTCCAAGGCATCTCAGTCCCTGTGGCAGGTGCCCTCGAGGCCAGACCATGGGACTTGATGGGCTGGGGAGTTCCCAAGTCTTCTGTTGAAGGAGCCTTCAAGGCACAACTGCAGGACTTGGTGACCCAGAGCTTTTCCGTGCCATGTCTCCTGCAGGAAGCCATGGAGCCAGACAGAGGCATGGAGCAGAGACCTCCCAGCGTGCCCAAGCAGGCCTGGGTGAACGAGGATGAGGAGGAAGGCCCTGGGCCTGCCCCATCCCAGCAACCTGAGGAGGCAGAGCAGTCCCAGCCCCTGCAGGAGGGTGAGTGGCACAGCTGGGCCACAGGGCCTGTGGCTGCAGCCAGATGGGGAATTTCCCATCCCATCCCCTGTGGACATGGCCAGGGAAAGGGAGAGGGTAGGAGGGCCCGAGACTGTTCCCTCGGAAGCTCCATGCACTGGGCATCCCGGGGCTGGCCCTGCCTGTGGAGCGCAGGGCTGGGCTGTGTTCTCCGGCCTGTCCCGCAGCCCCTCAGCTCTGACCATGCTCACTCTTTGCCACATCCAGGACGGGACCGGACACAAGAGCAGGACCGTGCCCGTGGCTGCTTCCGCCGGGCAGCCCAGGTACCTGCAGCCACGGCCCCCTGGGCTGGGCCTGCTGTCCCTGCTCAGCCTGGCACCGCTGTCGGAGCTCACCATGGCACATCCCTGTCTTCCCTGCTCTCCATTCTCTTGCAGGCCTTTCTGACACTCTTGGGTATTCGGCGTAGAAAGGCCAGGACCTCACCGGCTGAGGTCATAGCACAGCCTGACCCCACACCGAGTGAGCTCAAGGCACACCCTGAAGTCGGCACCGCGTCGACTGACGGCACAGCAAACTGTGACAGCGCGGTGACCGATGATGGGACAAACTCCAACCCGGCGCTGCCTGAGCTCAGCACGGAGGCTGACAAGGCAACGACTGAGGGCATGGCAGACACTGAGAGCACACCCGTTCAGTGCCTGCCCGATGCTCCCAGTCTGCATGTTCCTGAGGAGAGAGTTGTCTCTGCTCAAGTAAGCAGCCTGTGGGCAG
>NW_021940744.1:1725774-1729746 GCF_001715985.3 Manacus vitellinus | reverse complement strand
CTCTGCTCAAGTAAGCAGCCTGTGGGCAGGGACTGTGTGGGCCCTCAAACTGGTCTGCTGGGGCCCCGCAGCCTTTGAGGCCAGCACAGTGTGGTGGGAAGGGAAGCACTTCTCGGGGGACAGTGGGCAAGTCGCTCCTTCTGGCTGCCCTCCACGTGCATCCTCCAGGCCAGAGAGTGGGACTTGGTGAACTGGAGCTCTTCCAAGGCATCCTAGTCCCTGTGGCAGGTGCCCTCGAGGCCAGACCATGGGACTTGATGGGCCGGGGAGTTCCCAAGTCTTCTGTTGAAGGAGCCTTCGGGGGACAACTGCAGGACTCGGTGACCCAGAGCTTTTCCATGCCATGTCTTCTGCAGGAAGCCATGGAGCCAGACAGAGGCATGGAGCAGAGACCCCCCAGCGTGCCCCAGGTGGCCTGGGTGAAGGAGGATGATGAGGAGGAAGGCCCTGGAGTTGCCCCATCCCAGCAGCCTGAGGAGGCAGAGCAGTCCCAGCCCCTGCAGGAGGGTGAGTGGCACAGCTGGGCCACAGGGCCGGTGGCTGCAGCCAGATGGGGCTCTTCCCATCATATTCCCTGTGGACATGGCCAGGGAAATGGAGGGGGAAGAGTGCCCGGGACTGTTTCCCCGGCAGCCCCATGTACTGGGCATCCCGGGGCTGGCCCTGCCTGTGGAGTGCAGGGCTGGGCCGTGTTCTCCGGCCTGTCCCGCAGCCCCTCAGCTCTGACTGTGCTCACTCTTTGCCACATCCAGGATGGGACAGCGGTGCAGACACCGACAGCAGGCCCTCTCAGAGCAAGAGTGGTGCTCCCCCTCCGGATGTTTCTGAGGAGAGCGGTGTCTCTGATGCAAAGCAAGTAAGCAGCCTGTGGCCAGGGCTCAAGCCCCCAGGGATGGTGTGGCCCCTCTAGCCAGCTCTCCTGGGCCCTCTCAGCCTTTGAGGCCAGCACAGTGTGGTGGGAAGGGAAGCACTTGTCAGGGAAGCTGGGCAAGTTGGCAGCTCTTCCCCCATGCCTCCTCCAGGTGCCAGCCTTTGTCAGGAACATTCACCAGAGACTGACAGCCAGCGCGACTCCAGACAAGAAGCTGCTGATGGAGTTTCTGAGGGTTACTGATGAACACCCTGCTGATGCTGTGGTGACCCTCCTGCGCTGTGCCCCATCGTGTGACAGGTACAGGGCGTTCCTGCCTTCGGGGCTCAGGGCTCACCAGCCTTCAGAGCCCATCACCCTGTCCATCCCGTCCCACATGGTCTGCCAGAGGGACGGAGAGTTCCAGGACCATCTGGAGCCTCTGTTTCCCAGCCCTGCCATGTCAGCCCCCATCCTGCTGCCATGGTCCCTCCCTGCTCCTCAAGGCACTTTGGCCAGTGCCCCCCTGACACAGAACTCTGGCCCTGCAGAGCTGCTGCCATCATGTGGAAGACCATCACCTCATCGGGAAGGACAGTGCTGAAGGTGCTGCCACAGCTGCTCCGTGTGATGGAGAACTGGCCATGGCTGAGCATGTCCACCTCCGACGGGGACGAAACAGATGTCTTTGCCCTGGCTGTGAGTTTCTGGAAAGGGCTTTTGCTCACCCCCAGGTCACCTCTCTGGTGGCTCTCCATCCTCCCCCAGCACTGCATCTCCCTGCCTCAGGCGCTGGGCTGGAAATGTAGGTTAGGGGCAGGTTCAGGGGCACCAGGCCAGGTGCTCCCCCTGCATCCTCCTTGGCATCTCCCTGCCACGCTCGGGCCCTGCCACATGGACATCTGGGCACTGAGAGCTGTGTCCGGGTGGTTTATCTTTTGCAGGCAACCAGGGTGATCTGGGAGACTCTGCAGACGTTCTGGTTCGCAGAGTCATTGACAGAGTACTCCCCCCGTCTCCTCGTGGTGCTGCTCTTCCAAGTCCTCATCAGTACAGAGCAGACGCCCGAGGAGGTCGACACCTTCTGGAGGGGATGCTGGCAGCAACACAACCTTCCCACCCAGCCCAACAGGTGCTCCATCCCAGTCCTCCCCTGCCTTCTGTGCCCTTGGGGCTGCTCAGGGCTCCCAGCATGACCCGGGCTTTGCTCTGCACCCAGGTTTGCAGTGCTGACCGTGAAGGCTCTGCTTTGCCACCTGGAGTGTGAGGAAGTTGTGCTTTCAATGGAACGCAAGTGTGGCTGGGACACGCTCCTCAGTGCTGACACCCACCACTACGCAGTGGGTCTGCTGGCCAGGTGAGACCCCCTTGTCCCCACTGCCCCTGTCATTTCTGCCTCTGCACGGGGCACCCCACACAGTGCCCGTGGTCGTGGGCCAGAGGGCCTTGTCACCCAGGGATGGGCAAGCAGAGTGGAAAAGGCTGGGAGAGGCGGGTGCACAGGAGGAGCTGCCTCCCAGGGTGCCCTTGTCCTGGGGAAAGACCAGACCTATGTGAGTCCATCCCAGGAGAGGTTGGCCCACCGGGCTCAGGGTCAATGGGTGCCTTTTTCCCCCTGGCAGGGAGAAGCGCCACGTCTCCAGCCCCTTGTGTTCCCGCATCACACTCCACCTGCTGGAGCTGCTGAGCAGGGAGGAGCCGTGCTGGGACCTGCCTGCCATGGCATTCCTTGTGGAGGTGAGCCTGATGGCGAGCGCTGCCTGGCCGAGCTGCCTTCACCTCTCTGCCCTCTTGGAGGGCCCAGTCCTGTGTGGGTCTGGGCTCCTGCCAGCGGGCACCCCGTCACTGCTCTGTGCCTTTCAGGTCCTGGACTGCCTGGACATGAGTGACTGGGGAGGCAGCATTCTGCAGAGCCTTTCAAGGCACCTCAGGAGTGAGTGCCCAGAGATGCGTCGCCTGGCGCTCCGAGGCCTCCTGGTGCTCAGACAGGATCCCGTGATGGTGAGAAGGGGCAGTTGGCTGAAGCTGTGCTGGAATCCTGGGGCTGGGGAATGCAGTCACTTGGGCTTGGCTGGGCTTTGGGAGCTGTGGCAGCTGCTCCCAGCTCTGCTGCCTCCCTGTTCAGCTGCCCAAGTCCCTCGGCACAGGCCTTTGGCCTCCAGGCCCTGTGGCAGCACGTGGGGCTGCCCCACTGCAGCAGGGTTGGGGCTGCAGCCATTCATGGATTCACAGCACAGCACTGCGTTCCTCACAGGCTGACGGTGTGCAGAGCCTGACAGAAAGCCTCCTGGAGCTACTGTGGGATGCAGACGGAGAGCTGGTCTGGATGGCCCTCTCTGTATTCATCAATGAAGTCCAGGACAGAGGCATCCCAATCTCCACCCCCACTGCCCTGGAGCTGGCTGAGGCACTCCAGACACTCTTTGGCTACGTAAGGCTCTGTGCCCCCCACCCCAGGCGCTGGGTGCTGCCAGGAAACTGTGACCTGTGGATTTGCAGGCCTGGGCCTCGGTGGGCCTGGAGCAGCTGGTGCTGAGGTCTTTTCCTCTTCCTTTCCATCAGGACAACATCCATGTGCAGCTGCTCTCCATTTACCTCTTCGGAAAGGTGTTGAAGTTGGTAGTGGAGGAGGGAAAACAACCCCTGCAGACGCACGTGATCCAGAGCCTGCTGCCACTCTTCTTCCTCTCGCATGATGAGGATGAGCACCTGGCAGACGTGAGGACTTTCTGGACTCTGGTGTCCCTGTGGGAGGGGGCCGGGCTGCCTCCTGCCCTGGCACCTCCCGGGCTCCAGCCTCCTCCTGATCTTGGTGTGGGGACAAGGGTCCTGTGCCCTGGGCCGTGGTGCCATGTTCTGGTCTCTGTTGCTCTGCAGGCCTCTTGGGAAGTGCTCATTCGTGCACTCAGGTTCCTGAAGAGAAGGGATCTCAAGAACCTGCTGGAGGCGGACAAGCCGTGGTGTTTCTTTGACTGCCTGGTAAGGATGGCCAGGAAGGCCCAGCCCCAGGCTAGGCCAGCCCCCAGTCCCCGATGCCCAGAGTGTGGGGCTGGCACTGTGCCCCTGCCCACTGCTGCAGCCGCCTGTGGGACAGCAGCCTGCGCCCCACCCGCTGCTGCCTT
>NW_021940744.1:1724301-1725375 GCF_001715985.3 Manacus vitellinus | reverse complement strand
GGTCCCTCCCGCCCCGCTGCAGCTCGGCCCCAGCCCCGGCTGCTGCAGCGGCAGCAGGATGGGCCCAGGGATGTGCTGGGGAGCCCCGAGGGTGTGTGGCCGGGCCGGTAGCGCTGCCAGGGGGGAGCTGTGCCACTGGGGCACTGACGGCATCTGTGTTCCCAGGCATCGCCAGCAAGTACCTGAGAAAGGGGCAGGAGGAGGACGAGCTCATCACAGAGGTCATCACTGACAGTGAGTGCGGGCAGTGGGCTGTCAGCAGGGGCTGGCAGGAGGACCACAGAGCCTGGGCAGGGAATTGCAATCCTGCCCCAACTGTGCCGGGCTCTGCTCCCTGCATGGACAGAGCAGAGAGAGATTCCAGGGGCACAGGGGGGATTGGTGGCCAGAACCTTCTGGCTGATTCCATTGGGCCCTGCTCCCTCCTGGCCACAGCAAGAGCTGGGTGGGATGGCCCTGCCAGGAGGGGCTCCTCGGGTCCCTGCAGATGCTGGCTCTGATCTTGGCTCCGGTCTTTTCTCTTCTAGCCCTTCAAGACATGACTGCTGACAGCCCTGCCATCTCAAGGCTGGCAGCTGAAACCTTGAAAATCATCAAGGGTGTCCAGAAATCTAAACCTTAACTGACACCGAAATCTAAATCCACCAGATTCCAGTAGCCTCCATTCCTCTCTGTTCCAGCCCTGAGAGGAATGACCGATGACCTCAGACTCGCCATCACAGGCCTGGCCATCCCAAACTGTACATGCTAAGAGCTGCACAAACAGCTCCCTGCTCCAGACTCCAGCAGCTCCAAGACTGGCTCTGGAGAGGAAAATGCCTCTTTTCTGCAAAGATGGCCATTTACACCAGCACGGGAATATCAAATACATCTAGACATCTTATGAAACACAGAGGCCCAGCAAGTTTTTTTTAGTCCCTGGTGTCCATGGAGGGGAAGAGGGGAAAAGGACCCTTGTGCTCAGCAACCCTTGCCCAAAGGTGCAGTGGGGAAGGGGAAAGTGCCCAAAAGGCCCTTGGCCTTGGAGGGTTCTGCTGGAGCCTCAACACTTGCAGCAGAGCAGATGGGCAGAGC
>NW_021940744.1:1718399-1722282 GCF_001715985.3 Manacus vitellinus | reverse complement strand
TTTTGGTGGATTTCCCGTGCTGCGAGCGTCCTCGAGGCCGGACTGCGGGACCTGGGGACACGGAGCTTCTGCGAGGTGTCCCCAGTCCCTGCGGCAGCTGCCCTCGAGGCCGCACTTGCTAACCCCTAGTGTTTGCTAGGCTTTTCTTGTCTTTCAGGTGTCCTTGAGCCCAGACTGCAGGACTTGCTGACCCATACCGTTTATTAGGCTTTTCTTTCTTTCAGGTGCCCTCGAGGCCAGACCGCAGGATTGGGGACCCGGAAATTTTCCGGAGTCTCCAATCCCTGCGGTAGGTGGCCTCGAGGGCAGCCTGCCGGACTTAGTAACCCGGAGATCTTCCGAGGTGTCTTTCTTTTGCAGGTGGCTTCAAGACCAGGCTGTGGGATGGCGGGAAGACGCCTGAGCCTGCTCAGGCACTTTCGGAAGAAGAAGAAGGAAGGACCTGGAGCTGCCCCAACCCAGCACCCGGAGAAGATGGAGCAGTTGCATCCCCTGCAGGAGGGTGAGTGGCACAGCTGGGCCACAGGGCTGGTGGCTGCAGCCGGCTCTGCCTCATCCCACCCCATCCCCTGTGGACATGGCCAGGGAAAGGGAGGGGGGAAGAGGGCCCAGGACTGTTCCCCCGGCAGCTCCATGCACTGACCATGCCGGGGCTGGCCCTGCCTGTGGAGTGCAGGGCTGGGCCGTGTTCTCCGGCCTGTCCCGCAGCCCCTCAGCTCTGACTGTGCTCACTCTTTGCCAGATCCAGGACAGGACCAGACACGAGACCAGGACCGTGCCCGTGGACGCTTCCGCCGGGCAGCCCAGGTACCTGCAGCCACGGCCTCCTGGGCTGGGCCTGCTGTCCCTGCTCAGCCTGGCACCGCCGGCGGAGCTCACCATGGCACATCCCTCTCTTCCCTGCTCTCCGTTCTTCTGCAGGCCTTTCTCAAATTCTTGGGCATTCGGCGCAAAAGGACCACAACCAGACCGACTGAGGTCATGGCACAGCCTGACCCCAGCCTGACTGAGCTCGAGGCAAACCCCGATGTCACCACCGCACTGACTGATGGCACAGGAAACTGTGATACCCTGCCAGTTGTTCACACAACAAAGTCTGACCCTGCTTTGACTGCTGCTACAACAGACACTGACAGCCCATCCATCGATGGCACTGCAATCTCTGACATCCCACTGACCGAGGAACCCACAAACTCTGGCGCTGCACCGCCCGATCTCACTGCTGAGGCCGACACTGCAATGACCGAGGGCACTGCAGACACTGACCTCGTGCCCAGGGAGAGTGTGAATTATGCTCCCACTCCAGATGTTTTTGAGAATGGTGTCTCCAGTCCAGAGCAAGTAAGCAGCCTGTGCCCAAGGCTCAAGCCACTCCAGGGGCTTGTGGCCCCTCAAGCCAGCTCCCCTGGGCCCTCTCAGCCTTTGAGGCCAGCACAGTGTGGTGGGAAGGGAAGCACTTGTCAGGGAAGCTGGGCAAGTTGGCAGCTCTTCCCCCATGCCTCCTCCAGGTGCCAGCCTTTGTCAGGAACGTGCACCAGAGACTGACAGCCAGCGCGACTCCAGAAGAGAAGCTGCTGACGGAGTTTCTGAGGGTTACTGATGAACACCCTGCTGATGCTGTGTTCACCCTCCTGCGCTGTGCCCCATCGTGTGACAGGTACAGGGCGTTCCTGCCTTCGGGGCTCAGGGCTCACCAGCCTTCAGAGCCCATCACCCTGTCCATCCCGTCCCACATGGTCTGCCAGAGGGACGGAGAGTTCCAGGACCATCTGGAGCCTCTGTTTCCCAGCCCTGCCATGTCAGCCCCCATCCTGCTGCCATGGTCCCTCCCTGCTCCTCAAGGCACTTTGGCCAGTGCCCCCCTGACACAGAACTCTGGCCCTGCAGAGCTGCTGCAACCCTGTGGAAGACCATCACCTCATCGGGAAGGACAGTGGAGAAGGTGCTGCCAAAGCTGCTCCGTGTGATGGAGAACTGGCCATGGCTGAGCATGTCCACCTCCGACGGGGACAAAACAGATGTCTTTGCCCTGGCTGTGAGTTTCTGGAAAGGACTTTACTTGCCCACAGGTCACTTCTCCAGCAGCTCTCCATCCTCCCCGAGCAGAGCATTGCATCTCCCTGCCTCAGGCACTGGGCTGGAAACCTGGCTTAGGGGCGGGTTCAGGGGCACCAGGCTGGGGGCTGCCCCCGCGTCTTCCCTGGCCTCTCCCTCCCACACCTGGGCTCTTTCACATGGACATCTGGGCACTGACAGCTGTGTCCGGGTGCTTTATCTTTTGCAGGCAACCAGGGTGATTTGCGAGATTCTCCAGGTGCTCCGGGGCCCAGAGCCATTGAAAAAGTATTCCCCCCACCTCCTCGTGGATCTGCTCTTCCAGATTTCCATCAGCCCAGAGCAGACTCCAGAGGAAGTTGACACCTTGTGGAGGGAATGCCAGAAGCAATACAACCTTCCAACAAACTCCAAGAGGTGCTCAGTCCCAGTCCTCCTGACCTTCTCATGCCCTCAGGGCTGCTCAGGGCTCCCAGCATGACCCGGGCTTTGCTCTGCACCCAGGTTTGCAGTGCTGACCATGAAGGCCCTGCTTTGTCACATTGAGTGTGAAGATGTCGTGCTTTCAATGGAACAGAAGCATGGCTGGGACACACTCCTCAACTCTGACACTCACCACTACGCAGTGGGTCTGCTGGCCAGGTGAGACCCCCTTGTCCCCACTGCCCCTGCCCTTTCTGCCTGTGCACGAGGCACCCCACACAGTGCCCGTGGTCGTGGGCCAGAGGGCCTTGTCACCCAGGGATGGGCAAGCAGAGTGGCAAAGGCTGGGAGAGGCAGGTGCACAGGAGGAGCCGCCTCCCAGAGCGCCCTAGTCCCCTGCTGGGGTGCTGGGGAAAGACCAGGACTGTGTCAGTGAGTCCCGGGAGAGGTTGGCCCACCCGGCTCAGGGTTGATGGTGCCTGTTTCCCCCGGGCAGGGAGATGCGCCGTGCCTCGAGCCCCTTGTACTACCCGATTGCCCTCGGCCTGCTGAGGCTGCTCAGCAGGGAGAAGCCCGGCTGGGAGCTTCCTGCCATGGCGTTCCTTGTGGAGGTGAGCCTGATGGCGAGCGCTGCCTTGCTGACCCCCCTCCACCTCTCTGCCCTCTCGCAGCCGCAGCTGCCGGGGACGGTGCCGTGCCCTGTGCTGCTGCCTGGGCCCAGCCGTGTGCGGGTCTGGGCTCCTGCCGGCCGGGTATCCCGTCACTGCTCCGTGCCTTTCAGATCCTGGACTGCCCGGACATAACTGAATGGCGTGACAGCGTCCTGGAGATCCTTTCCAGGCGCCTGTGGAGCGAGCACACAGAGATGCGTCGCCTGGTGCTGAGAGGCCTCGTGGTGCTGAGCAAGGCTCCTGGGATGGTGAGGAGGGGGCAATTGGCTGAAGCTGTGCCGGCAGCCTGGGGCTGGGGAGCGCAATCGCTTGGGCTTGGCTGGGCCAAGGGGAGGTTTAGCTTGGGGAGTAGGGAAAGGTTCTTCACTCAGAGGTGAAGGGTGCTCTGGCACTGGAACAGGCCCCACTGGGAAGAGGGCACAGCCCCAAGGCTGCCAGGGCTCAAGGACAACACTCTCAGGGACACGATGGGATTGTTGGGCATGGTCCTGTGCAGGGCCAGGAGTTGGACTCAATGATCCTTGTGGGTCACTTCCAACTCGGGATATTCTAGGATTCCATGATTCGTGGCTTCACAGCACACCATTGTGTTCCACACAGGCTGACAGCATGCAGAGCCTGACACCAAGCCTCGTGGAGCTACTGTGGCATACAGACAGAGAGCTGGTGGGGATGGTCCTCTCTGTATTCATCAAAGTCCAGGACAGAGACATCCCAATCTCCACCCCCACTGC
>NW_021940744.1:1713780-1716518 GCF_001715985.3 Manacus vitellinus | reverse complement strand
CCTCTCAGCATACACAGAGGCTCAGGAGTTTTTTTTGGTGCTCGGTGTCATCAGGGCATCTGGGAAGAGGGGAAAAAGGGCCCTTGTGCTCCACAACACTTGCCCAAAGGTGTGGTGGGGAAGGGAAAGTGCCCCAAAGGCCCTTGGCCTTGGAGGGTTCTGCTGGAGCCTCAACACTTGGAGCAGAGCAGATGGGCAGAGCATTGAACTGTGGGGCTCCCTGAGAAGCTGGTCCTGGGAGGTGGCCACAAGCCCTGTGCCAGCTGGGAAGCAGCATCTGTGGCCTGTCTGTGTGTTGCTGTCTGGCTTGCTGAGGGCTGGGAGGTGCCTCCTGAGCCAGCTCCCGTGGAGCTCCTTCAGGGCTGCGCCGCTGCCGGGCCGGTTGTGGGGTCTGGGGGAGAGCCTGAGGGGACAGGGCGCTGGGAGGCCCTGAAGGGCTGAGGGGCTGCGGAGGCCCTGCCGGGACAAGGGAGTGGGAAGCAGCGAGGGGAATGCGTGAGGGGGTGGGTGGCGGGAGGCTGCAAGGGGACAGGCTGGGCAGAGGAGGCCCTGAGGGGACAGGGTGTGGGTAGGGCTGAGCAACTGGGGGGCAGAGGCCATAAGCCCCTGCCCACTGCTGCAGCTGCCCATGGGACAGCAGCCTGTGCCCCACCCGCTACTGCCTTGCCTGGGGCATGCGGGCTCCCCTGCAGGCTGCTCTGCCCCGAGTCAGGCTGCCATGGAGCCCTTCTCCCCAGGAAAAAAAGCCTGGAACCTTTGGGTTTCAGGTGCAGGTTTTGGGCCAGCCTGGGCGCTCCATGGGCAGCAAGAGCTTTCTCTCCTGGCACCTTTTGTGTGGGAGGAATCTTCGTCCGTATGGAATTTTTGGAGTCAGACTTCTGGCTGTAAAATCCACCACTCTTCTCAGATGTGATGAATGGGCAACTCACAGAATCCCAGAGTCGTTTGGTTTGGAAGGGATCTTAAAGCTCTTCCAGTTCCAACTCTCCTGCCATGGGCAGGGACACCTTCCACTAGCCCAGGTTGCTCCAAGCTCCGTCCAACCTGGCCTTGGACACTTCCAGGGATCCAGGGGCAGCCACAGCTTCTCTGGGCAACCTGTGCCAGGGCCTCACCACCCACCCTCACAATAAGAAACGTCTTCCTTCTAACATGGAGGGAGTATTTACACCGGATTTTCATCAGTGCAGCTTAATTCATTCCTTCAAAACTTTTTCTCGCTCTCATTAATGATTCTTTAATACCTGATTAAAATAGACTGCTTTTCCAAACCATCCCACAGTCCTATAAACCCATGTTGTTATTAGTTGCACTGTTCCCTCTCTACCTCCTGGCAGTTAATGTTGTCTCCCCCAGGTAGAGCCAAACTGCAAATAAAGAGGAACATAAAAATATCCAAGTCCCATCCATTACAAAAGGCAGAGCTTGGCACCCCTTGTTGCTGGAATTTACAGACTGCTTTTTAGTTTTATCATTTTATCTCCCTTTAATGGCAAAAATCAGCTAATCCTGGGTGGCATCATGAAACCTGCAAACAGAAGCAGACCATAAGTCATTCCTGAAGCGTTGAGGCACAAATCCCTGTTGCAAGAAGCAGCAGCAGTTAACTCCTTCCACTCCTGCTCCTCTTCAAGGACTTCAGACAGGCTGCAAAATGGTAATTTATCTCATTAGCACCACTAATTATGATGCAATCCCCACCCTTTAAAGGTAGAGAGTGGCCCAGAGGCACGAGTGTCTTAATTAGTCAGTGAAGTCCATCAAGGTTTAGAGCAGGGGAAGGTGAACCTTTTTGATGAGGAGGCTCAGAGGATGAGGAGACTGGAGGGCTCAGACACTGCAGGCACAGGGTAGGGAGGTTCATTTTCAGCTGAAACACTCCCCTGCCATCCCACCTGTGGTTCCACAGACCTCCTTCATCTGTCCCTCAGATAACACTCCCGAGAGCCACTCAACAGGAAGGAATTAAGGAATGAGTTTTCATCCAAATGTTAAGGCAGGATCCCCAGGGAAAGCCATCACCATCTGCTCAGGTTTCTCTCCACATGCCAAGGGGGCTGGCAGACCCTCCTGTAAAACCCTCCAACAGGTACCATGCTGGGAAAGCTGCTTTCTTGAGAAAACAACAAAGGAACAGGAATGCATTGTCTTAACCAGTTACTGAAACTTTAATCAGTTGTGTAAGAGTCTGGAGGAATGAAAAGAAAGGCAGTGGAGAACTGCACCTGTGCTTCTGTGAGTTCATGGAAAGGATGCTGAATGCCATCCTTTGATGTTTTCACATCAGACTTCTGTCTCCCTGAAGGGGATAGTGGGTTTGTCTGGAAAATCTGGCATGGGCTAATCATAGGGAATAAAAACCCCCACAAAAATAATAATCAAAAGTAAAACATCAACAAAACCTAACTAGACAAACGTGATCTGACCCAAAACTTTAGATTCTGTTTCAGCTCACAAATGTGGGGTTCACAGGGGCAGCTTTGGAACTGGTTTCAGAGAGGCAGGTATTTCTTACTTCCTTGGATGATGTTACTAAACTTCCAGCTGACACTGCAGGGATGTTCCAAATGAGCTGCTGCCCCTCACCCTCATGACTTTCCTCATTAAAGAGCAGAACCCCAGAGCAGAGCCCTTCTATCAGCCCCATGTTCAAATGCAGGAGACCTGACATCATCATCATCATCATCACAGAATCATCACAGGGTGGTTTGGGTTGAGAGGGACCTTAAACTCATCCA
>NW_021940744.1:1712106-1713533 GCF_001715985.3 Manacus vitellinus | reverse complement strand
CCATCCCTTGTCCCCAGTCCCTCTCCAGCTCTCCTGGAGCCCCTTTAGGCCCTGCAAGGGGCTCTCAGGTCTCCCTGGAGCCTTCTCTTCTCCAGCTGAACCCCCCCAGCTCTCCCAGCCTGGCTCCAGAGCAGAGGGGCTCCAGCTCTCGGAGCATCTCCGGGGCCTCCTCTGGACTCTCTCCAGCAGCTCCACGTCCTTCCTGTGCTGTTCCCCAGGGCTGGAGCAGCTCTCCAGTGGAGGGTCTCACCTGAGGGGCAGAGGAGTAGAAAGATGTGCTGAGATCAAGGAACCAGGATCCAGCATGGTACAGAGAACCCCCAGAGCAGAAAGATGTGCTGAGATCAAGGAACCAGGATCCAGCTCTCACCGACCCCTGCAATCCTTGCCACCAACCTTCCCAGGAACGAGCCACCTGAAGCCCGTGTTCTAGAGCTCTGCTTTCAACCAAACCCTGAGCAATGTCCCGTTCTCCTTTGCATTACACTTACTTTAATACTATTTCCTGGAAAAGCCCGGTGTGCAGTGAGTAGGGAGCGTGGAAATCACGAGCTTCCAGCCCGGCAGGAGGAACGACCAAGAGGTGGCGCCGGGAAACCAGCAGATGCTGCCTGTGGGACTGGTTTGAACTGGGGGAACCGCCCGGGATCGGGTGGAAACAGAGATGGCAACCTGGTAGGTTCTTGGTACACTATAAAAAGAGGGGCAGCCCCTTCCAGCCTCGATTCCCAGCTTTTGCAGCTCCTCGTCCTCCAATCACCTGCAGCTCAGGAACTGCAGCCCTGACCAGCCCAAATAACCCATTTGTTCTTTCCCCACATCCTCGTTGATTGATTTATTCAAGGCAGACCCTCGGCTCCTTCTACTGCCCCCAGCTTCAGTTTTATACACCCTTTACGAGAACGTTTTGACTCAGTAAATGCAAAATTCCATAGCAAAAATTCCTATCACATTTTCAGTCCCTTTTTCAGTTTCATTAAGCTGAAATTTCTCAGCTTTAAAGCGAGAATTAAATATACAATATTCACACTTTGAGCACGGACTGCTGAATGGAGAAAAACCTTTCAGTGTATAAATTACAAAGCTAAAAAGACCCAAAGTGCAAGTCTGTCATGTCTTGATCTTTCATGATACGAACACAAGCTGTTGATCAAAAATACATTGAAACAGAAAAAAAGATATTGTGGGGAGATACTGGTTAAAATTTGTCTATGAAATTCACTGTCAAGAGATTTCACTGAGGACAAGACATTATAAGCATTTAAAAACAGATTTTTACAAATAAACACAATATTTGCAGCATTTTGAGAGATTAATAAGCCAGTTCCTCAGAGAACCCAGTCACTGACGGAGAGCTAAGACTGATACAGCTGCAAAAAAAGATATAAAAGTGTATAACTGGAAGATACATTTATATATATATATAA
>NW_021940744.1:1683061-1711957 GCF_001715985.3 Manacus vitellinus | reverse complement strand
ATATATATATAATGTAATGTGAAGATATTATAGGCTGATTTTTCTATAGCTGATGTATTAAAGCTTTTCTGAATGCAAATGAAGGATACCTCAAGCTTAACCCCAATTAGCAGCAAGGAAAACATCCTGTAAATCCACCTCATGGTTTTATCAAGGGAAAGGAGCTGAAGATGAAGTGATCTTTTAATAACTTCATTAAATGGTATTTGTCTACATCTGTAGCCTGACCAACCTGGTCTAGTGGAAGGTGTCCCTGCCCATGGCCAGGGGTTGGAATAAAATGAGCTTTAAGATCTCTTCCAACCCAAACCAGCCCGGGATTCCATGATTACTCAGAGCTGTCAGAAAAAAATGGGGCTGGACACCACCAATATTTAAAGGTGTTTTGAGACAACTCCTGGAGATTCCGTCCTGCCCTGAACACAACGGACCCTCTTCTGTCTCTTGAAGAGGGAAAGGGAGCCTTGGAGGTTTCACGCTCTGGAATTCATACTGTATCCACCTGCTCTAAAGCCCTGTTCCATCTGAGTGTTTTAATTAAACCATTTTCATGGCCCAACAACAGCAAGACACCAGAGCAGCGAGGTCAGACCCAGCCACGCAGCGTTTCCTTCACACGTCATTCCTGCCAAGCCCACGGGTGGCTTTTCAACCTGCTGCTCAGGCTTTTCCCCTGCCTGCACGGGGTACATTTTCCCCCTTGGATTGCCCTCTCCACCGAACAGCAGGATGACAACAGGCTCAAAGCCAGCTCAGGTGTGAGCAGCCAGTTTGCCAGCAAGGTGCTGGAAACTCTGCAGAGGGAAGAACATATTTATTCTCCCCGTGAAGCTTAACAATATGCTTGAATTATTTCACTTGAAAAGGGAGCTTTTCATGCACATATTAATACAGCAAAAGCCTATTCCATTCCCCTATTCCTTATAGCACATTTTTTTTTGACTGATGTCTGAAGTCACCTCCAGCTGCCTTTGCAATTTGCTTGATCTGCTTACTAGCAAGCAATCAGTGGGAAACTCTGCCACTTTCTTTGTCTCCCACATTTTTCTCCTAAGCATAAATTACTTTAGGAGAGCCCTCTCCATCTTCTCCATGAGATTTTTCAAGCACAGGAAAATTAACCTCTTACCCAACCCAGTGCGTGCTCTGTATTTATTTACCCCATTTATTGTGAGTGCCAAGCACTGGAACAGATCAACAAATTTCTTCAAATTACTCCCAAATTTCTTCAAATTACTCCCAAAAATGAATTTAAACACTGCTAGAACGAAAAGCCTGTACAGTGCCTGGAATGACATATTTCCTCCCACATCACTGTCCGTTTTAGAGCTAAACCTGACCTTAATCAACACTTTCACTGCCACACCAACTGTTGTCCACGTGGCTGAACCAGCCTCATCCTCAAGGACCTGTAAAAGTAACTCAGGAAAAAGTTCAATATGTTATTTTCCCTTCCATGGTCTTCGCTGTGGTTTAAGTGTTTGCAGAACCTCAACAACGTGGGGTTTCAGCACCAGGCCTTGCCCTCAAGTGCCTGATGTGCTCAAACTCCTACCAAGAATATGGAATTAAGACCTCCCAGAAGTGGAACTTAAAGTTACCCGTTTTTGCACCGACAAAACTTTCTCTGGAACGTTTTTCGCTTTTCACATCAAAGAAAAATATCCTGTATTTAATTCTCAAACCAGGAAGCGTCAAATGAATTGTTGAAATTTCTAACCCTTACAAATTCATGACCTTTGGAGATATTTCAAGTAGGTTTTAGACAGTTCTGAAAGTTTCCCTAAATTCCAAAACAACCTTCAATATGGCTTTATGTGGTGAATTCTGAAACAAATTTATCTACTAATTGGAGAGAGGTGATTTTGGATAAAAATACAGACCCTGGTGCAATTGTCTTTAATCAGAATCCAGGTGAATATGAGCCACAGTCTGAATCAATATTTTAGTTGTCTTCCAGCCTCAGGACTTTGCAATTTGTTGTCAGGAAGACAAAATAAAGCAGGTAACTATTACAAGAGAACCCGTGAAATAATCACAGCCTTACTCACATGGGTGAATATTAACCAAGAAGGAACAAAAAGTTTGTTTAGTTCTGGGTTAAAGACTCAAAACAATGCTGTACTCACGGGGGCTAATTGGTGTTCCAGTGTGGCTGAGGGATCAAGGAGCTTGGAAGTGCCACCAGCCAAGAAAAGGAGGAATTTTGTTAGTGTTTTGATGGATGTGCAGCTCTTAGAGAGGGATGTCTGTGGCAATGTGAGGGGAAGAAAGGATGACATTTATTCTCTCTTGCTCAGTTGACCTCCATTCCTTTTGCTCTTCATGGAATCCCAGAATGGTTTGGGCTGGGAGGGACCTTAAAGCCCATCCAGTGCCACCCCCTGCCATGGGCAGGGACACCTTCCACCAGCCCAGGTTGCTCCAAGCCCTGTCCAACCTGGCCTTGGACACTTCCAGGGATCCAGGGGCAGCCACAGCTTCTCTGGGCAACCTGTGCCAGTGCTCTTCCCTCATCCCTGTGTCTGTGGGACTCCCCCTACTATGGAATTCTGACAAAGTAGATATTTGAGATTTTCACTCGCTGCTTACAAAGTGCAAAAAGCCCCAAAGCCCAAGAGGTGGTGTGTGCAACCTTGTGGCCTTCACAGGTTTTGAAGCAGGGCAAATAAATGTGGGAGATGAGAGTAAGCAAGTTTAGGAAATAGTGGCAGGGATTTTTGGGATCAAACCTCCCATCACATTATCAGTGCGTGTAAATAATCCACACTGCACCTGAACAGACCTCTAAAATAACAAACAATAGGTCTTATCTAGTGGAAGGTGTCCCTGCCCAAAGCAGGGGGCTGGAATGAGGTGAGCTTTAAGGTCCCTCCCAGCCCAAACCCTTCCGAGATTTTTATGGATGAATGTGGGGAATGCCAACAACAGCAGTGGATGTACTGAAGTAGAGCACACCCAGAGAGCATTGCCCAGAAGCCACAAAAAGCAGAGTTCCTTCACTATCTGCTGTTAAATCTGGCATGTTTTGAATGTTTTGTTTGGTCTGTCCCTTTTAAACAACAAGTGCTATAAATATATGTATATTTATGTTGCATATAAAATCCTTACATGTCAAAATTAAGTCCAGGTACAGAGTCTTGTTTTCTTTCTTGCCTACTCAGATCAGAGTGATACATAATTTATCAACCATTTATCTTACTTATTTAGGTCTTTACAGCTGAAAATACCTACGGGCACAGAGCAAAATATTCGAGACACGTGAGGATCACACGCTGCAGTTTCCAACCACAGGGCCAAGGTCACTCTGCTGGGCAGACACTGAGTTACTGTAATTCCTACAAGATAAAAGAAAGGGTCAACCGTTCTTCCTTGGCTTGTCAGCACCACAAAAGCACTGGAAATCTGAATTTTCCTACTTTTAGAAGCAGAGGTTAATTTTCTTTTTGTTTTTACACCCTGTCCCTGCTCGTTACATGAGCTGCAGGGCTGGCATAGGGTTTTATAGGCACAGAACCTCTAGGAAGTGGGTGGTCTGATATGTAAATCACTTAGCAATTAACCATGAATTAACTAACTAAACTTAGGGTCTTGAACAGCAGGACCAGGTTAAGCTCAGAGGCTCAGGGCATGGAGGCACTGACAGTGTCTTCTCCATGTTCTCCTTTACCTTACCTAGAGAAGCCTAAAAACACAAAGCTGCTCAACAATTACTGTCCTGTATCCATATACAGAATTACACTGCAAAAAGAAATGAGTAGACTTACAATTATTTTTACTGCATTACCTGTGAAAAGTAGAGAAACAGAAAAATAAAGTTTTGGGGGTGAGAAAAATCTGGTGACAAATTGGCAGCCATTTGTTACTTTAAAGGAAGACTGAAGCCTGTTCAGTTCTGCATGTAAATAATTTCTGTCCCAAGGTTAATTAGCCCTTTTGCAGCTTGATGGGCTGGTTGTGTCTGATGTGACTGATTTGGTCACAGCTGGGGGACAACCAAGTTGCCCAGAGGTTTTAATGTCCTGCAAAAAGCGTGTCTGTGCATCCAGGAGGAATCTCAGGAATCATTGAATCCCCATTTAGTGAGCTCATACATCACAGCATTCAGCACCTGGGGAAGGGCTTGATCACCTCTGTGTGCTGGGGGAGGTTTGAACTCGCCCAGGTTTCAGCAGAGCAGCTCACTGATCCCTGGGACTGCCCTTCCTGCTCTGGATTCCATCGCTCTGCTGAAGCCCCCCAGCCCACAGCAGCAAGGGGGAACTGGGTGGGATGTGAACACCCAAGAACCCAAAGCATTAGGAAGGCACTTGAGCGCTGTTTCTTCCTTCTCCTGGGAGATAAAAGTCGGATTTTCAAATTATTGTTATTTTTCCTAAGCAACCCGTGTTTATTTAGACGCCAAAATACCGTTGCTTGGCTCTTACCTGTGGATTCATAAGATGAAGTTTTGTGTTTTGCAAGAGCTTCTTCCTTGGTGTCCCACCACACAGGGAACTGGGAAAATATGAGTAAAGGCTTTTTCCACTGCAAGGATTTGCCCTCAGAAAACTGTGATTCAGTAGCATCTTTTAAGCCAACACAGTTTTGTTAAGTGCATCTTACAACATCTGAGCAGTCATGAAAAGCCATTTCAATGCAGTTGAATCCTTCACTCTGACATTTATTACATTACACAGCAGAGCAGGAGAGTTTGCTTTTGTCACACAAATGTTGGGATTTTACATTGGGGTAAAACATTAACACTTCACCAAACTGAGCTGTTTAGACCCGGTCCAACTACTGGGCTCTGCTTCCTCGTTCTGATTTGAAAGGAAATCAAATTTAAAATAGCAAATTCTCTTCAAGTCCATGTGCAAGGCTCAGGTTACCACCTTCCTGTGCACTCTGTGCATGTTTGTCCAGCTCAGCCACCACTATTTTTGCAAGAGGAGCTTCGGCAAGGACAAAAAAGCATCAGTTCAAAACAGGGAGAGGTTACTGGAGGCAAAACTACTTAACTGGTGTTTTCCACCAGCTTTATTGGACCGAGGGGAATGTGCTCACCCTGCACAGGCTGCGGGGGGCTGATCCTTCCCAGCCCCAATCCTCAGCTGTGAGCGACATCAGAAACAAGCTTCGGGGACTGCCCAGAGCACAGGCCCCATTTTGGGTTCAAACCTCCCTCCCTTCAGCCTCTGCTCCTGCCACATCCCTCATCCCACCACACAATCCGCTGGCTAACGAGTCACAGTTCACAGCCAACAGGGAGAGCCCCGGGGCTGTGGATGGGCACAGAGACCTTCACACCCACACCCGCCGGCTCAGACCCAACCTCAGCTCTCTGAGCTGGGTCTGTGTCTGTCGGGATTAGATAAACAGGGTCTGACCGTCACACAGAAATGGCCTGGAGCAAATCCCCGGGGTTTAATGAAACCAGACCAGAAGGAATGGCACTAAATCCACAGCTGCAAAGCATCAGTGTTTCTGCTTCCCAAACACGCTGGCAAAACACTCCCCCCCGCTTTCTTTTAGAGTCGTCACGTTGATTCCGGTTCGTGTTTTCCAGCACACGCCCTGAACTAAACGTCTGGAATGTGTTAGGCACAAGTGGGATGCAGAAGGTGCCTCCTCCTCGCCTTCAGTGCTTCCTGACCTGACTTACACAAGCCCCATCCCCTGCACTCAGTGCTGGCCCAGCCATCCATCCTCACCATTCCGTCAAAACCAAACCTGATGGGGAACAGAAATAAAGCTGAATTACAAAATGACAACAAACTGTATCACTTTAGAATCATAGAAACGTGGAACGGTTTGGGTTGGAAGGAATCAAAGATCACCCCATCCCACGTGGCCCTGCCATGGGCAGGGACACCTTCCACCAGCCCAGGTTGCCCCAAGCCCCGTCCAACCTGGCCTTGGACACTCCCAGGTCTGTGAGATGCAGTCTTAGTGATGGAGTTTGTTCTGCAGTGGCAGAAGTTACAGTTTCACACCCAAAATAAGATCAGAGTTGCCTATTTCTTCCCTGCTCACTTTTGACTTGGTTAAAAATACACATCTGGATGAGAATTTGAGGGAAACCCAAAAGCCAAAATCACCTCATAGTCCTCAGGTTTCCGTGACCAGTTTGGCCACAGCCTTCAAGGAGGATGCACTGGGAGAGCATTTTTCTGATTAAAGGCAAAAGTACAAAGCTGGGCTGTGTTAAATTCACTGAGGTTTTTCTGGCAGGCCTTGGGATGGCCTCAGGAATGGGGCTGCTGACTCCAGGTGAAGATGGAACCATGGAGAAGTCCCAAGCACTGCTGAATGGTCCCCCACTGTGCAGACATCAGACACCCCTCCCACCCAGCAGCCTCATCACAGTGGGTTTCCCCTGAGAGCCCCTCATTTGCCCCCACCCATTCTGGGACCCAGCTGTATTTGTGCCATCCCTGAGATCCAGGTCTCTCCTCTCACTCCAGGATCCCCCCCAGCTCATGCTGGGAGTGCCTGCTTTGGCACTTCTATTCCCAAACATTTCCTGATCAAACCTAGAGACCTGGAGTCTTTCAGCTTGGCCTGTGCTGCCAAATTTCTGCTTGAGCCAAGTTTGTGGGGCTTAAATGGCCACATAAGGAATTCCTGTTCCTATTGCATCCAATCTCGTGGGTTTGGGTTTGTCTAAAGGTTGTTGAGGATTCTCCCTTCCTTTCCTTGCCCCGGTGCCTGCCCTTCGCACGCACAGCAGTGTGATGATGTTTGTGTTGCCATGGGGAATTCCTGACAGCCTCTCCTTTTCACCTCTCGTGAGAAGGGCTGGTGGATGGAACTTAATGGGATGAGTCACATCCCTACCCAAACCTGTCCCAGTGAGTGCCACAGCAGTAAGAGTGATGGGGGGGGATTTGCAGCTTCAGGAAACACAAGTTATGTAAATACAAGTGCTTTTTTCACCTTGCAGTTCATGTACTGGAGGAGTCTTTATAATATATAGCAAGAAAATGTTTCATTTTTTAAATTATATTTTCAGGGTAAGTATAAAACTCAACCAAAACTCGTAACCCAGTTTAGAGTCCAAGTGTCCAAGAAGACACCTGGGAGATGCTGTGGAACTATTATCTTTCCATCCCAAATGTGAAGTAAAGACCCCAACAAAAGGAGTGGGGGAGGAATATCCTTTTTTGGTTGCTAAACAAAGAGAATGAACAGGAAGCTGTGGAAAAACTGAGTTTTATGGCACATTGCATCTAAGTTCTTTGTGCTTGTCTTTTAAGACTAAATAAAATAGTCTGGAGACATTATCAAATTCACAATCCTTCTGGGACAGGAATTGTTCCTGATCAATGATAACTGACAAATTCAGCAACTGAGCAAGAAAAATGACACACATTGGGAGCCCCTCCACAAACTGCTCTCTAATATAGCCTTGGAATGGTTTCACCCTTTGAAACCCCTGTTTATCCCAGCAAAAAAATCAATCAGCATCCACAGAGAAGTAGGAGCTGACTGGTTAAGTTTCATCCCACAGACAAAACATGCCCAGGGGAATGAGGAAGAGCACTGGCTGTGGAACCATCCCCTGCCAAAAGGAATTTTCTTCTCACTGCTGCAAGCACGAGGTCAATGCTCCGGTGCCCTCACACTTGTCAGGTCAAGGGGATTTTATTCTGAGCATCTGCTGGTGAAGAAAAAGGCAAGCAGAGATTCCCAACGTCTATCCCAGCAGCTGGAGCCTGCCAAAAGGTCCAGGGAAAGAACACGAGCTCAAGGCCAAGCTTAGTGTGAGACAGAGCCCAGCAGAGCTGAGCTTACCTATCAGAGTCCTTCCCACTCACTCCAGGCCTGCCTGGTGGCACTTCCATACCCTTCAGGCAGAAAGCACCTTCCACATTCTGCACCTTAAGTCAGGTCTGACATCCAAAATAATTCATTCTCTACACTCACCTTTTACTGCCTCCTAGGGAATGTGCCCTTGGTTGGAAAAAAGTACTGCAGGAATAAACCAGATGGACTGAAGGGAGGGAAATGAGAAATGAAGGACTAACTTTCTAGGCCAAGGGAAAACTCTGCGTGTTTGGCTTCACATCATGTGTCAGAAGAGGTTTTTTCCTGCATTATTCCTCTCTTTTCACATTATTTTTAATATAAAGTATGGCTAAGGCTGTAAGGCCCAGTGTTCTGCTCTGCTGAAGAACAAAATAAGAACCCTTTTCTAAGTTTCTGATCATACAGAGATGGATTTTTCCATTTGAAATTTATGGATGCAGATTTAACAGAGGTTTTTTTTTTTGCAGACTGCAGTGAAATCACAGCTATTAATTTACAAAGGAGCTTCTGGGGAGCCCAAACCACTTCTAATGTCTGAAAAATCACAGAATCCCAGAGTGGTTTGGGTTGGAAGGGACCTTAAAGTCCATCCAGTGCCAACCCTGCCATGGGCAGGGACACCTTCCACTAGCCCAGGTTGTTCCAAGCCTCGTCCAACCTGGCCTTGGACACTTCCAGGGATGGGGCAGCCACAGCTTCTCTGGGCAAAACCTCAGAGTGAGGGGTTTTGAATGATTTTAGCAGAGGAAGGGGGGCTCTGGCACACAGACAAAGGGGGAACCCCACACCAACAACCCCACGAGGTCCCAGCAGTGGCAGGTCGAGAGCTCAGTGCACGTGGGGACACTGTCACCCCTCCACAGACAGTCCAGACCACCAGTTTTGATGTACCTGCAACCCACAGCAGCACCTGCTCCTGCTTTTCATGACCAGAATCAGCTGTTGGATCCAAACAGGCCCGGAGGAACTTCCCTTCTTCCCCTGCTTTTTAAGAAATCCAAGATGAAAGGCAGTAAAGACCCACCACCCATAACCCACAGTGTCATCTGCCCCACACCACCCAGCTGTTCCACGTCTCTTCACAATAACAGTGCAAATACCACAGAAATTATCAAAATAAACTGGCTGAAAACAGCAGGTGGCAAATATAGTTTTATTTGTTATCGTCTGATAACTCTGTGATAATACAAACTGTATAAAGCATGATAAAACTCTTCCATAAAATAGAGTAGGTACATATTATAAAATAAAAAATACAAATATTACATTCCCAAAGGGAAATATAACATTAAAAAGAAAATATTACAATATATAATGGTACCAGTTCCTTCCTGTATTCCAAAATTCATGGAAAATGTTTAAATTATGCAGCACTAAGACAAGTTACTTTCATTTTCTTGCTTGATTTTAAACATGCACTAATTCAAACAGAAATAAAACCTATTGATCAATGCAGAAAATGTTATTTAATCACAGAACACTGCATGTAGACTTAGAGCAACCTGGGATAGTGGAGGTGTCCCTGCCCATGGCAAGGGGTGGAACAATGTGAGCTTTAAGGTCATCCAACCCAAACCATTCCAGGATTCTGGGATGCAGTGGCTGTTAAAATAAATGCATTTTAATTACTTCCCTTCCCGTGGACTTACAGATTTTAGCAATTAAAGTCTTTGGAGATGCCACTGCATTTTCTGTGCATTTGCAGAGTTACCTCAACACTTGTTGAGATGGGACTGAAACAATCTGTGGCTCTGCACCATCTTTTATTATTTACAGGACTCAAAAATATTATTTCAAATAACCCTTAAGACATGAACTACTTCACATTCTTACCTGGGCACATTTTATCCCTCCCCAGTAAACATTCCCCTGTCCCTTTGCAGAAATGTGATGGTTCAATCATGGTCAAATGCAAAAATCACTGTCAAGTTACATATAAACATTTTGGTCAGGAATACACAAACCAACAATAATTTAACACACAGGTGCCAGTAGCTCAAGGATTCAAGCAATGTAATTTGGAGGATCAAAAAAAGAAAATGTAAGAGGTTTGGGGTTTTGCTAAGTGGTACAGACGTTGTTAAACAGCAGAAAGGTGGATTTCAATCTTATTTCTTTCCAATCCCATCTTACCTTTCAAGCTACGCCCAGTTTACATCAATTAAAAAAAGACCCTGAACCCGATGATCTCAAAAACAACCCCCTAACTGCACATCTGTTAAAAATCAGGATCTCAGCACACTGAAATGTGTTTAGTTTAAAAAACCAGCAGTACAAAACGATACTGAAACTCGAGAAGCCCCGAGAAAACGTGTGGAGGAGCGGGTGAGGAGCTGCTGGAGGGGCTGTGGTTCCAGCTGTAGGGGCAGGAGCAGGACCCAGGCACGGCCTCTACGTGTGGTTGTTGTTGAGGTGGCTCTTGTTGAAGAACCTCCTGGCCTCCACACTGCTCAGGGACACCGAGCAGCGCGACGGGTTCTCCTTGCGGTACTCGATGCTCTCCAGCACGGCCTCCCGGATCACCTGCAACACAGGGACAGCTTGGAACACAGGGAATAACAGGGATGGACCCACAGAAAAACCCTGCTTCTGCTCCACCACTGGGCAAAGGCACTGAGGAGTTTTATTAAAAATGCTATTTCCTGACTGCATAAAACGCTCATCATAATGGGGTCGGTAAAGGTACAAGGTCAAGTCACACAACAATGTCAAGTCACACAACAAATATTTACTAACTGACAGAAAAAGCCCCTTCTGATGGGAACAACTCTTGCTTCCATTTTTAACTCCTTTGAAAATGATAAATTTTATTAAAAATGCTATTACCTGACTGCATAAAACGCTCATCACAATGGGGTCAGTAACGGTACGAGGTCAAGTCACACAACAAATATTTATTAATTGACAGAAAAAGCCCCTTCTGATGGGAACAACTCTTGCTTCCATTTTTAACTCTGCTCCACCATTGAAAATGATGAGTTTTATTAAAAATGCTATTACCTGACTGGATAAAACACTCATTTTAATGGGGTCAGTAAAGGTACAAGGTCAAGTCACACAACAATGTCAAGTCACACAACAAATATTTACTAACTGACAGAAAAAGCNTCACACAACAATGTCAAGTCACACAACAAATATTTACTAACTGACAGAAAAAGCCCCTTCTGATGATAACAATTCTTGCTTCCATTTTTAACTCCATTAAAAATTATGAATTTTATTAAAAATACTATTACCTGACTGGATAAAACACTGATTTTAATGTGGTTAACAAAAGTATGAGGGAGGCCGCTAATGTCAAAGAAGCCACACAACAAATATTTATTAACTGACAGAAAAAGCCCCTTCTCATTGGAACAACTCTTGCTTCCATTTTTAACTCTGCTCCACCATTGAACAAAGTATTTTTAATAAAACTCATCAATCCCTATTACTTGACTGTATAAAACACTGATTTTAATGTGGTTAATATAGGTATGAGGGAGGCCATCAATGTCAAAGAAGTCACACAAAAATATGTGTTTAAAAAAAAGATCAGTGTAAATACAGCATTTACACTTGAGTCCCAATGAAATTCAGAAGGGTAAATCAAAGCATTGAGAAAATCCATATTTAAAGGATATAAAAATAATTATAGAATATAATTATTATTATTTAAAAAAGGATAAATAAAAATAAATATCGAGAATGATTAAATCTTTACTTTTGCTTCCTTTGTCCTGATGTAACCATTTTCTTTACTATATTGATAATCCCCTCCCTTGTGTCTTTATCTGGGGTGATCATTTACACTTTTCACTCTGCAGATGTTGGGATCACTATGTTGTGTTGCACCTACTATCAATTACAAATAATTATTATTGAGTTAGAAGTAGAACTGATAAAGAAATCAGTAATAAATCTTAATCAGCAACTGATAAAGAAATTTCCAATTTCCTCTTTTTCCAGTTAGAAAAATCAACATGCTTAAAAATCTGAGTATAAAATTCTGAACATATTGTCTCCACCCCAAAGCCCCTTTTGCTCAGTTACTCTGAATGGTTTGGGATGGTGAAATGGCAAAAACAAGACAAGAACCAAATGAGAAAGTCAGGCAAACACTGAAGCAAAGGCCTGTATGGAATATTTAGGGTTTTACTCACATCACCCATTCCCCCACTGAACAACCTTTAAACCCTCCCAACATACATCTATGTTATTGAGGGTGTTGAACTCCATCAGGTCATGGAGCCTCTTGAAAGCCTCGTTGGGATATTGGAAGTTGAAGGTAGAGAAAGGTGTATTTGGATCATCAAAAATGTCAAAGTCTGCAAAATCCTTCTCTTCCTGTGTTTCCCTTGGAACTCCTGCACAGAACAAACACAAAAACACCACCAAAATGTTAGGCCTGCTCATCCACCACCTGATTTTGGAATGGCCCTTTTGGATTCCCTCGGGGCTGCAGACACATTTGGGAGTTATTTGAGAGCCAAAGCATTTGTGGTGCATAACCACCATGGCATTCCAAAGGAACAGGGATTCAGCAGCAGAAACTGTGCTCACCTGGAGCTTTGTACTTCCTGAAGTCGATGTTGGCCAAGACAAAATGGATTATGGTGGGACAGTCCTTCTCTGAAGAGGTGTCCTTTGGTTTGAACACATAGCACTCCTTCAGGCCCTCTCTGTCAAACACATTGGGGTCTATTTTGGGGAAAGGCAGCTTGTTCATTCGAGCCCATTTCTCAGCCAGCAGAATTTCCTGAAGAGGTACAAAGATTCAGGTCCATGAAAGCATCCACTGAAAAGTGAGGAGGTTTGGAGAGACACGGGGCAAACTGGTTGGTAGAAGCAATTGATAAACTATTCAGGGCCCAGGAAGGACATGGAGCTGTTGGGGCAAGTCCAGAGGAAGCACCAAGATTATTAGAGGGAGGAAGCAATGAGGAAAGGCTGGGAGAATTGGAATTGTTCAGCCTGGAGAAAAGAAGGCTTAGGGTGACCTAATTGTGGCCTTGCAGTGCCTGAAGGGGCTACAAGAAACATGGAGAGAGATTGTTTACAAGGGATGGAGGGACAGGACAAGGGGAAAAGGCCTCAAGTTGCCAGAGGGCAGGGTTAGATGGGATATTAGGAAGGAATTGTTGGCTGTGAGGGTGGGGAGGCCCTGGCACAGGTTGCCCAGAGAAGCTGTGGCTGCCCCTGGATCCCTGGAAGTGTCCAAGGCCAGGTTGGATGGGGCTTGGAGCAACCTGGGCTAGTAGAAGGTGGGATGGAATGAGATGGTCTTTAAGGTCCCCTCCAACGCAAAGCATTCCATGATTCTGTGATACAAAGGACTGATCAAATCAATCTCTGATTGATGACCCAGAGTGGCAAACTGAGCACCTCCTTCAGCCTCTCAGTCTCCACCACCAGCGCTGATTCATGGCAGGCAAAGAGCTGGTCTGGCCCACAAAACTTGGAGTGACTCTACAGAGGGAAAACCATCCCTAATTTGACCTGCAAATGGAGTATCAGCACTATGGAAACCAAGGAGAGTTCACAAACACCAAGCTGTGCATTGTTGTGCTCAGAGTCACATCGCAGCCCAGAGCGGCGTTTGAAAGCACACCGAGTGCAGAGAGCTGGAAAACAGGCTTTTTTCTTCCTCATGACAACTCAGTAAACAAAATAATTTGTAAACAATGACTCAAGAGCATGCAATGAGGGCGTGTGAGAGGGAGGAGAGGGAAGGTCAACAACTTTAATCGTGGTTTTCAATGAAACAGGACCCTTCTTCGGGCGACTGTCTGAGATACGCAGGAGATGAAAAGATAGTGGGTGCAAAATGATAAACCAAGAGTGGAGTCACTGAGCTCAGCTGGCTAATTTCCCCAGCAAAGCACAATATTAGTGCTACCATAGAGACAGGCCCACTCTTGAAGTGGCATTTGCTCTTTGCAATGCAAGCAGAACCAGTGGGACACACAGCCAGCAAACACAACTGGTTCCTGGCCTTGAAACCATGAGCACAAAGCCTCTGCCTCTGGACTACAGCTCTTCTTCTTCCACACCTCTTTGTGCCTCAGGAACAACACTCCATCCCCTTCAACAGTGGCTTCAGGAAAACAAAGCCATCATTTCTTTTTCCCACCGTTTTTTCTTGTATCAAAGGATTTTTTTGCCTTTTTAAAACTACAGTTTAGAGAGAACTCCTCAGGATGCCACTTGACTTCCAACCAATCTCTCTCCATGTCCCCAAAACGACACAAAAAATTGCTGCTGATGAAGACAATGTGTAGGGTAAGGGTAACAGGGATGACCATACACAGCCTTTTGCACAGGGTCCACGTGTGGAATGTTAAAAAAGGGAGGAAAAAGAGATTTCAGAGAAGATGGCAGTGCTGTGTCAGCAAATTTAGCTGATGGGGAAAATATTCATGACAAAAAAGGAGATATATTCTTATGCAAATTGAATAATAAAGGAAGAAACACTCTGGGATTCAGTGAATTAAGGAAAAAAGGAATTAAGGATCTCAGCACTAGGAAGAGTCTTCTCAGTGCTCTGTTTTTCCCAGTAGCCCCAAGAGACCTAGAGATTACAGAAATTACTCCTTTTTATTCTCCTGAAACTTGTTTGTCTTTGCATTTGACAACACTGATCTCGAGCTCATTTTGCTACTGCTGTTATTTCCTAACATCCTCAATATTAAGATGAAGGAAAAAAAATAATCTGTTTGTTCTAATTGGAATTTGTCTGTAAAGCAACAAGCAACGTCAGTTGTTTTTCAAACAGAAATATTTTCTGGGCTTCCTTGAAAATTCTTTTTGAAATCTTCTTTGAAATAAATATGGCCTTTTTTGAGGATCACAGAATCACTGAGTTTGGAAAAGACCTCCAAGATCATCAAGTCCAACCTTCAGCCAAATTCCACTGTGCCCACTAAACCTTATCTCCAAGTGAGAACCTCACAGTAGCCTCTGAAGTGCTGGTTTTTTCTGTATCAGTTACCAAAATGACCCCATGCCAAGCCTTTGGGATGAGAAGGAGCTCTGTGGATGCACAGGTTGTACAGGTACAGCTGTGCTTTCCACACCTGCTACACAAAACAACCGTGTCCTTTACTCCCTGTTTTTCTGGTGCCGTTTCGCTCCGGCCTGAACGGATTTAAGAATCCTGCTGACACCAGTGCTGGGATGGTCCCAGGGAGATGTAAAGGGACAGCTAGCCCTGCTTCCAAGAGGTTATTTAGCAATACCAGAGTGAGTAAGATGATGCATTTCTGCAGGATGATGACATTCATTTACATCACAGCACACAGGGAGCAGCTGGACAGAGTTAGAGCACCAGGGCAAGGACAACTGACTTCATTGTTTAATACTGACATAAAATAAAACTCTGCAATCAGCATGAAAGCAAAATTTCCATAAAAACAACTACTTCAAATGAATTTCCTTCCTTTGAAATAGCCTTCTTTGTGTTAGTTGTGCCATGTAAGTCATGTAAACAGGAACTGAGACACAGGGCACTATTCTGCTTGACGTGGAAAGAAATATTCTAGTGTTGTAGCTACAGCAGCACCTTCTGGGACCATGAAATGTGGGAACAACATGACTGGAAGAATACAACTGAGTCAACTTGAGCTCCTGACCCCAAAGGAGGGGATGGTCTGTCTTACTTACCTTGAAAGGAGGGCTGGAATCACTTGGCCTTGCTGAGAAATCAAAAGAGATGATGAGATCGACGCCTCTCTGAGGCCTCAGGATGAGGGGGTATGGCAGGTTAAACGTCAGCCCACTGTCCACAATGTGAATCTTCTTGCTCTTCACATCCAGTGGCTCATAGATCCTCTCAAACTCATCAGGATCTGTGCAGAACACAGAGAAACCAAAAAAACCCCCAGTATATACGAGTTAAGAACTCAAGTTTTGATGGGCTTTCCAGTGTTTTCCCAAGGACTGGAGATTGCAAAGGATTTAAAATGTACAGGACATCCCAGCTAAACATACCACGAACTCAAGTGTAACTCAAGCTCTTAACAAGTGGAGAATGAGGTGGGAAAAAAAGGAGCTAGAAAGGCCCTGTCCCAATGCACAGAAATGGCTCCAGGCAACACTGAAGGGGACAAATGGCCAGGTTTGATCCCAGCCTTTCCACCTTCACCCCATCAGCTCACACACAAAGGAAAGAGTTTATGGGATGTTAAGAGACAGAATCCAAATGCCCATCTGGCAGTGCCAAGAGGATGGTCCCAGACCCTTTTTGGTGGTGCCCAGAGACAGGATGAGCAGCAATGGACATAAACTAAAACACAACAAGGAAGAACTTCTTTCCATGGAGGGTGGCAGAGCCTGGAACAGCTGCCCAGGGAGGGCCTGGAGTCTTCCTGTCTGGAGACATCCCAAACCCACCTGGATGCTTGCTTGTGTCCCCTGCTCCAGGTGACCCTGCCTTGGTGGGGGGAGGGTTGGGTGGGCGATGCCTGAGGTCCCTTCCAACCCTAACAATCCTGTGATCCCCTCAGTGTCCTGTAACCCCTGCCCAAATCTCTTCCCCCAGGTTCCCTCTCCCTGTCCCTCATCCTCCCCAGCTCTTCCCCCTAAGAAGCCTCGACGTGGCTCTGCTTTGGTGTGATGTTTGTCCACCACCTGCTTCTGTCCATTACATTGGGACTATCAAGTCTTGTTTTCCAACTACACCAAATCTGGTGACCTCACACTCACTACTCCACCAGGAAGAAAAAGAAACAGTGACCTATATCCATATCTGAGATTGCAGCAGAATTCCCTGTGAGCCACTCCCTGCCAGTGCTGTCTCAGAGTGGGACAAACCAGCCTCCTCTCTCAGCCCAGCTGAGGGCTGAAGGAGATGATGCTTCCCCTGTAACCCCAATATTCCCTGGATGCAGCTCAGGAAAAAAACAATCGATTTTTCTGAAGTCTCTTTGCACTTATTCAAGTCTCTGGATGCCCCTAAACAATCCCTGCTGGACTCAAAACTTTTCCCATGATGGTCTTTTCTTGCTCTGGATCTTTTCCAGTGCATGGTTTTGCTTTTTGACTGAAAACTAATCCTTGTATCTGTAGAGGGCAGTGTGATCTAAGGAATGCTGGATAGGATAATATAATTATTTCTGGTGTAATTAAACTTCCCAGCACCTGCTTATTTGCAATAGAAGTAATCTGAAAAAAAAAAGAAGACATTTTAAAGTGAAGAAAATCCATCCAAAATAATTCAAACTCTTATTCCTATCACTTCAGGATCCGTGAGAAAAATTTACTGCTACGAGCAGCAAAAAAAAAAAAAATCTCAGAAGAGATGCTTTCACTTTTTATCTCTGTTGTTATTTATTAGAGGACACTTTTCTAAGAAATGAGGCCTCATTGTTCTACTATTTGCCTTGATTTCTAAGGGAGAGAACACTTTTAAATCACTGCCTATTGCAAAAGGGCTGTGTTTATAGCCCTGTTTTAGAACCAGATATATTTCATAATAATGACTTAGCATAAATCTATGAAAATAAATTAGTACTTATCAAATTCACCATAATTAAAAAAATGGTAAAAATACACTTAATACATTTCCTTTTAGCACAAGCAGAAAAGTTTTGATTTCCTCTTCTTGTTTAAAGACATTTCAAAAGTAATTAAATCCTTGTTCTCTATAGAATTTCTAAAAATTGTGGAAACATTTTTGTTCATGTTTTGCCTTTTCTTACTTTACAAAAATTGGCCTTGGACACTTCCAGGGATCAAGGGGCAGCCACAGCTTCTCTGGGCAACCTGTGCCAGGGCCTCATCACCCTCACAGAGAAGAGTTTCCTCCCAACATCATCAATAAATTTATAATGACCACAGATTGGCTTTAGTGATTATAGGAGAAATTTAACTTATGAGTTTATCTCATGCAGAGACAGATAATAAGAACTGTTTGGAAATAAAAACAGAGACCATGTTCTAGAGACCAAATTTGTCCCAAACAGCAGCTCCAGTGGAAATATGGGAGATGAAAAGGGCATTTGCTTCTGACGTGCATCTGCCATAACAGTTTCCATAAACACTGAAATAAAGGAGCAGAGATCAGGGGTTATTTTTCCCTATTGTTTTCATGTGGCATTTTCTCAAGTCACTTTGGTGTGTTGTAACATCAAGTAAAGAAGCAGAATAAACTCTGAGCTCACAATGAAATCATTGAAGGGGGGTGCAAAGCTTTGAAGTGCATTTGAGATGAAATAAGGAAACATTCAGCATAAATAGAATCTACAGAAAAGCAAATCCAAGGGTTTCACTTCCAGACCAAGCAGTTGGGATTTCTGCTGCAGGCACTGCAGCCCCTAAATTCAGTCTCAGGAATGACTGTAACATCAGCTTAGGCCAGCCACAGTTCATCCTCTGGGAAGGTCTGGCACAACTGGAGACGTAAAGTATTATTTATATCCTTTTAGAGTCACTTATTTCTCCTTTGGAATGTCTGGTAATAAAGGAAAGTCAGTCCTAAAGCATTACAGACTTCTCTCTGTACTCAAGCTGACAGGTAAACTGCCAGTGGTAGAATAAATATGCAAAGCTTAAATGCATCCAGTGCCTTGGTAATAGAAGTATTTTAAATTTACACCAAAGTTTCCTTTCTATCTATCTATTTCCTTTCTATCTGCTCCTCTGGGCTCCTCAGCACTTGCAAGGAAAATTCACAGCATTAAAGTGCAGATACACTTATCACACCACTGAATGATTAAATTTTACAGTAACTGCTGAAGCTTCAAGGGGTTTTTAACTATTCTTGACTATAATATTGCAGCTACTCGTAGCTGTCAGTTTTGTGTCTTCAGCTGACACTAAAACAACTGCTGTTATGTGAAACTTTTCCCACACATTTTAACCCCAAGAAGTTTCAGGCCCTCCAAAGTAATTGTCTCAGAGGTGAAGGTTTGTTTTGTCAACCCAGAATTTTATTTCCATTGAAATTAAACCCCAGGAAGTCAATAGTTGATTCTGAACATTATCCACATGTCTTAATTATGCAAAATTCTCATCGACTGTCATTTTTTCCAACCATAAAATTTCCCACCCGCTTTCCTGCCTCTTTTACAACTACTATAAATATTAAGACTACCCAGTTGTAAACATCTCTGAGATGATGAAAATATTTAGAAAGTGGAGTCCAGATGGAAATGACTATCCAGCCACTCGGAGGGATTTGTTACATTAACAAATACACATCAGAGCGCGGCTGCTACTTGAGCTTGTAAATGACATCTGGTATTTACTGCTGCAGAAGGAGCAGTTGGGACAACCTCTGAGCAGAAAATAAGGGCTGAAGTGATGACTATTGTTACTGGGGATGGGTGGGAGAGCTGTGGTGCTAGAGCACGGAAGGAACACGACCTTCAGAGAGCTGCAGCTCCTCGGTTTGATGGAACACAATCACGGAATGGTTTGAGTTGGAAGGGACCTTAAAGATCATCTCATTCCATCCCCTGCCATGGGCAGGGACACCTTCAACTAGCCCAGCCTTGCCCTGAACAGCTCCAGTGAACACAACAGTGTCAGAAAAATACTAGGAAACTAATTGATTGTCACTGAGAAGGCTGCAGTGAACACTGCACAGCAAAGCTTCAAAATCCAAATCAAACACGATCCCTAATTCTTCACAGCTACTGTCCCAAACACCACATAACCTGTGGAGTGGGGGAAGACTTTGAACTTCTATGGCAAATTAATATTTTTCTGAAATTCTTCTCTTCCATCTGCATTCCTGCTTAAGCCAACATGAAACATCTGCACATCAGTCACACAGAAATGTGAGTGGCTGGTCAGGTGCATCCACACTGGGAAGAACATGGTGCCAGCAAAGCAAGGATCTACAGGCTGTGTCAGGGGAGGTTTAGGTTGGATCTCAGGAGAAGATTCTTCCCCCAGAGGGTGGTTGGGCACTGCCCAGGTTCCCCAGGGCAGTGGGCACAGCCCCAAGGCTGCCAGAGCTCCAGGAGCTCTCAGGAACCGGGGAGATTGTTGGGGTGTCTGTGCAGGGCCAGGAGTTGGACTGGATGGTCCTGTGGGTCCCTTCCAGCTCAGGGGATTTTATGATTCTACAAGTGCAGCAGTGTGTTGCCCCCAGAGATTTTTCAGAAGACAGCTACAAAATTGTGGCAACAGGGAAGCCCTGTAGGAGAACAAGGAAAAGTTTTATCTCATCAATAAGAGACGGAACAACACAGGACACCCTTTGGAGAAGGCCAAGAGAGTGAGAAAGTGGATGTAACGAAGGGCACCCTACACAAAAGCAATTTGGTCACCTCTGCCAGCAATTCTCTCCAAACAGAGAGCCACTGTCCCTCCAGAAGGGACTGGCTGGGGACAGAGGAGGGAGGCAGCAGATACGAGTCACTGCATGGTGCCCTTTGAGCCCCCCAGTCACCTCACAACCTCTGCTGTCGGTCAATCCTCACAGGAACATTCTCCTGCTCCCAGTACATGCTTTTATAAACCTCCTGGTGTGAACACCCAGCATTGTCTGTGAACTGACCTGCAACGGCCGCGTCGAGCTCGTCCTCCTCCACGGACTCCTGGGTGAGCAGCTCTGCCAGGGGGGACAGGGGGTAGCAGCTGTTGAGGTTCAGCCCCAGCATGAAGTTGTGCACCTTGCCAGCACGGCCCTCCCGGGTGTTGAAGAGGGCACTGTCCCCCACCAGGGCCATGAGCATGCGCTGCACCCAGCTCTCCTGGCTGCTCTCCTGCTGCTCCGGCCGGGCCTCGGCGCTGCCGGTGCCTGCAGGGGCAAGGACAACACCCCGGCCAGGGTGAGCACAACACCCCGGCCAGGGTGAGCACAACACCCCGGGCAGGGTGAGCACAACCACCCCGGGCAGCGGTGAAGCACAACACCCCGGGCGGTGAGCACAACACCCCGGGCAGGGTGAAGCACAACACCCGGGCAGGGTGAGCAAAACAACACCCTCCGGCAGGGTGAGCACAACACCCCCGGGCAGGGTGAGCCCAACACCCCCCGGGCAGGGTGAGCACAAACCCAGCCAGGGTGAGCACAACACCCCAGCCAGGGTGAGCACAATTATCGACACCCCAGCCAGGGTGAGCACAACACCCCAGCCAGGGTGAGGCACAACACCCAAGGCAGGGTGGAGCACAACACCCCAGCCAAGGGAGCACAAACACCCCCAGCCATGGGGCAGCACAACACCCAGGCCAGGTGAGCAACCCACACCCATCCCAGCCAGGGTGAGCACAACACCCACAGCCAAGGGAAGCACAACACCCCAGCCAGGGTGAGCACAACACCCCAGCCAAGGGGAGCCCAACACCCACAGCCATGGGAGCACAACACCCAAGCCAGGGTGAAGCACAACACCCAAGCCAGGGTGAGCACAAACACCCGCAGCCAGGGTGAAGCACAACAACGCCCTGAGCCAGCGGTGAGCACAACACCCCGGGCAGGGTGAGCACAACACCCCAGCCAGGGTGAGCACAACACCCCAGCCAGGGTGAGCACAACACCCCAGCCATGGTGAGCACAACACCCCAGGCAGGGTGAGCACAACACCCCAGGCAGGGTGAGCACAACACCCCAGCCAAGGGGAGCACAACACCTCAGCCAGGGTGAGCACAACACCCCAGTCAGGGGGAGCACGACACCCCAGCCAGGGGGAGCACAACACTGCTGGGGCTGCTAAAGCAAAGGACCTGGAAAAACAATGTCACAGCATCCTTTCAGCGAGCTGTGGGCTCAGGGAGGGAGCTTTGCTGCAACCATTTCAGAGCAACAGAGAGAATCCAGCCTCAACTGTCCATCTGCAGTGTAATAGTGTGGATGTGTCCCTCAGGAAAATACACTGGGAACTTCTTAGATGACCTGTCTGGATGAGGGCAACGAGGCTTTCTCTGTGCTGGCACTCAGAATGCAACTCTCCTGGGCTCAGGGACAGACAGATCTGAGTTGCCAAAATCTGTGCTCTGTGTAGACCTAAATTCTTCTGGATGTGCATTGACAGCCTTCTCCACCCTTTGATGGTACCCAGAAACCCCTTTTTCCTTCAGAAGGCATGAAAGAATGCATGGAAACGCTAAAATAATTAAAATTAAAAATAATTAGCACGGGAATTCTAAAATATCTGAAAATACACTTACGGTAAACTGCAGACTACAATTAATATCTGGTTTTAATTAACTGAAGAGCACAATGAAGCAATCAGACTTGTATGTCTGCAGCTAGAGCTCACAGTAAAAATTACCTGGATTGGCACCACCTTGCATTCATAAACTGTCAAAACTTAAATTTTTGGGATGTTTTGTATAAGAAGATAATTCAGGCTCCAGCTTGATACTTTAAATCCAGCTTTTAAATGTGCCTCTTTAATCCATGCCTTAATGGAGCTAATTTTTTATATTAGTAGGGAGAAAACAAGCACCATAAAGTGTAGAGGTTCAGTATCTGTACAACATTCTATGGAAGTGAGAGGGATTGCCAAGTGTTTGCAGTCACAGATTTGTAGGTAGTTCACTATGGCTACAAACTATGAGGGAAATGGAGTGTTTGGTGCTGGCTGTAATGATTAAACAGGAAACCCACAAATAAACACAAGATGTGGTACCACCTACAAAATTATTTTACACATAGGGGGAATTGAAGAAGTAATCATGGAACTGAGGTAGTGACATAATTCCCTGTCTCATGACAAAGGATTTTCTTTTCTTCCTGTAGATCCTGAAATCACGAACAGCTGCATTCCCATCTTTGTTTTGGTTGTTAAAATTATAACCAGGGGTTTTTTTCAGTTGAAAATCATTGTTGGCCCCAAAAACATCATCAGAAAGCATTACTAGGCTGAGACTGAGCCCCTGACTAAAACCACAGAAATCCCCAGGTGGTTTAGATACTTCAAGATAATTTTCAATCAGATCTTTTCTTCCCACTCCCAACACTCCCTTTGTGGTTGTGCCTGTCCTGGGAAGCTGGATCTGGGCAGTGTTACAAACACTGAGCCAAGCTCTGGGAATTTCCTGTATCAAATGTCATTTCTACAGGTGCTAGAAGACACCTGTGAATGCTGGAACCACAAATTAAACCATTCTCAGGTGAGTGTTTGATCAAGAAACCCTTGAAAACAATGGAAAGTTTCAGTTTGCTGGGCTGGTGACAATTCCAACGTGGCTCTGAGCTCAGCTGCTTGCTGGGAACACACCTCTGGAGCTCACTGGCTCAGCAAACCACATTTTGGGGTGGATGTGGAACTCCAGAGCTCTGGGAAGCCCTGCTGAGCTATACAGAAGCTGCAGAAAAAAAAGGAAATCAGGAAATGAAAACTGATCATTTCCTTACCTTTTGGATGCTGTGATTCATCTTCACTGTCTGAGCTGTCATTGCTTACGAGGTGCTTGAGCCTGATATTTTCTGTTAAAAGAAATATAAAATTCCTTTAAACTGCTGGGCTTTAACTCTCAAAACAGCTCAGAATTTCACAGCAATCTGAGTCACAAAACTGGCCCAGTCTTTGCAATAGAAAATACAGCTGAAAAGACTGGATCTGCTGAGGACATTAGAGCAGCAGATATTGGCTTTAGCCTCCAATTTTGGGGCTGAGAAAGCAAAATGTAATCCCAAAGCAGTACCTCTCACCCCCCTCTGCACCACGTGTCTGACACACTTCATTCCCTGTGATTAAAAGTTAGATGTTTAGCTTCTGTCCTCTCAATAATTCCTAGTGAACTAGGAAGAAAACACTAATCTCTGTTAAGTATCTGCTTTTTTTTTTTAAAAAAAGGAGGAATGCTTAACATCATTCATACACATATGAATGGGTACCCTTAAAAATAGTGGGAGAAAAAAAGCCAAAATAATATGAAAGTTTTGTTGGAGTGTGTGTGAAAAATAAAGGCAGTGCAGTTAAACAGGTAGAAAATATGGTTTGCATCTCAGAACATCAAGTGAGAGAAACAAAGCCAAAAATGAGTGAACTTCCCTGGCAAAAATCTGCATTTCGGGAGGTTAATCTTTGGTTTTCAAAGGCAAAATGAACACTGACACAGCAGCACATTCCACTCCCCAGGTCAGCTTTGCAGGGGAGGTGAAATCAGGTGAGAATGGATTTTAGATTGGCAATTTTATAATTTTCATTAACTGTGGAGGGCAGCCTTTCTTGAAATACAGTAGATTCCCAATGTTTTAGGAGTGGCCTCATCTTGGAAGCTTTTATCCTACAGAGACTGGAGCCAGGCACTGAATTCCAGTGAGGAAAATGTACCCAGGGGAAGACTTTTGAAGACTAAACCCCTTTTTTCCCCAAGTAAAACGTATGTTAGGAATCATCTCTAATAGAAATGTCAGAGAATCATTAAGGTTGGAGAAGAACTCCAAGATCATTAAGTCCAACCACTTGAGGCCAGTTAAAATAAACTGAATGTGGGTTGTTTCCCAATGAAAGTATTATCAATTACTTGATTTTTTCCATTAAAAAGTGAAAATAAAATAAAATAACACCTTTTTTTTTCCTCTCACAGAAGGATAAGTAGATGCTGGTGGCATTCCCATTCTTTGGGCTGCAAATTCCAATACAGGTTGTAATTTCTACCCAGTGCAGTATTAAAGCAATGGCAATTACATGTTGCACTTTTTTGCTAAGTCTAAATTTAATTCCTCTAAGGTGAGAGAGAAAATTGAAGACAGAGTCACTGTAATATCAGGTGTATAAACCCACAGCTTCATTATGCTTGGGAATGAATACTGGATACAGATGACCAGCACTTGAAATTATTTTCTAAAGAGGGTTAAGCCCCCTTAGATTTACATCCCACACTCCAAAAATCCCCACAAAAAAATCACAGAAGCTGAGTCATTACATTTTTCCTTCACTAATTTTACTTGTCAGCACTCAGTGGGTCCTCAATGACTATTCAAAAACACCCTCAATGGACAAACACCCAAAAATTCCTGAGCCACAGCAGAGGAGACAGGTCAAAACAAAAATCCCTGACCAGAAATGGAGGCTAACAAAGCCAACAAATGCATTTTTGTGGATATCAAATCATCTCTTTACAGCAACCCCCATGGAAAATTCACTATTTACCCTCCCAGGTGTGATTTACACATCATCCTGTGGGCAGCACCAGCTCTTCTGATGTCCCCTGGAATTCTGGCCTTCACTTTGGTGGTCCCAAGGTGTCACTGGGACATCTTCAGCTCTGGGGTTGAAGCCACCTTAATATTTTCAGAGCTGATCCCACTTCCCAGGGTGTTTTTAAACTGAGATGTGAAATGAGTCAGAGATGACAGGTAACATTCTCTCTCGATATCTTTAAAAAGCAGGAACACACTTTTCCATGATCACATTTATGGACAGGGATCCTCCAGGAGCAGGTGTTAACACTCATCACAAATAGGAACCCAGAGGTCTCATTTTCATCCATAAATAAGGAGGTTATCAAGCAGCTGAATTCCATCAATTAGGAGACACAGACACCTAAGGGACAAGTGTGGGCTTTTTGTTGGGTTGCTTTCTCTGGTTTGGTTTTTTTTATAAATCATCTCAATATCCACTTTCTTTTCTTGCTCTTCAGAAAAATCTGGCTGCCAAGTACAATTTATTTATTGGCCAGGCCCTTCCTTGTAATGCTGCCCTCTGAATGGGAAACAGAAGTGTAAAAACCTTTCACCATTACCTACATTCTCGAATAAAACACAATAAAGTCCATCTAAACCAAGCTAAAATTCTTTCCTTCCAGTCATCTTACCATTTGTGTGTGGAATGAAACCAAAATCACTAAATCAGATACCAGGAGGCTGTGGGCAGAATGGAACATTAACAATCCAGAGATGATAAAATTTAGGACTATTTTAGTAATCCCTTGATTAAACAGTGCAGTGTCAAGAGACTACATAAGTGACTATTAAGTCCTTGCCAGCTTCTGATCTCCAAAAATCAGCATAACATAAAAAGAGGAACTGGATTCTAAGAACTTCCTGTGGAGAGCTGGATATGTGTATGTAATGCAGCATCACTGAGCAGAAACAAAAGTGAAAGGAAGAAAAGAACACTCCTAACCCTCCTTCCCTACCTCTGCAGCATCTTGCAAGGTCAGCAATTAAAGGTAATTAATTAAATGACTCCCAGCAGTGCCATCCTCCCACAGAGGGAGACTGCACTGAATCCTGGCAGTAATTGCTTTGCACAGCAGAATTATTTACTAATATTACCTAATTCTTCTTCCATGGTGGGACCTTTATTCTGAGAGTTGGAGACACCAAGCACTCTGTTAAATAATATGGAAAATGCACTGCCCCAAACACCTGGAAAAGGGAAATAAATAATGAATGGAGGTCAGTAGAAGAAAAAAAAAACCAAAACACATATTTTAATAATCTATTTAAGCAGTTGGTTGCTCTCTGAACACACCTCTGATTTTGGAACATGCTCAGATGTCCAAACCAGAAACAAAACAAGAAACAAAGAAACAAGAAGTGCCAATCCATGTCTGTGAAATCTTTCCAATTAATCTCTTCACACTTTGTGTGACTGCATTTAAAAGCCCTTGTCCATGAACTACTGAAATTATTTTTATTTTTAAGCCTCTTTCTGTCACATACTCACCCATGAGGAAATGCAAGGGATTTTCATTGTACTTCTTCACCACTGTCCCCATGAAAAACTTGCTGCCAAACAAATCAGGAGACATAAAAGTGCCATATTTGGCCATACCAATCTCATAGGGACTGAATTCCACCCAGTCTGCAAAATCAGAAACAAAATTGGCCTTAGTCAGCAATCTCAACCTGAACAGAAATGAGAAGGAAAACACAGAAATGAATGAAACCTCTGTGCAAGCAAAGAAACTGTAGTGAACTGAGAAGCTAAATAACCAACAGGAAGGCTTTGAAGAAGCCAAAATGCTGATTTCAAATGCAGGACAGTGATGTCTCAACAGGGAAGGAATTCTCAGTCTCGTTTTCTGTTATCACAATCAACCTGGTGAAAAAAAAAAGAGGCTGTAAAACCAGAAGCATTAAAGGAGTGATCACGAGTGAGAAAAACACAATGACATCTGGTTTCCATCTCAAGCCTCACCATAATTCCCTGCCACACCAAGTGTAACGTGGGTCTGAGGGCCAAGTTTCTTTTCTTTCAGTGTGATTCTATCAAAAATGTGAAAAGCAGGGATAAAAGTGGCAGAAAAATGATTGAGTATCACAGAAGTTGTGAAATATTCTAGGAGAGGTATTTGGATTCCACCCAAACCTAAAGTTTATGGTGAAATCTAAAATGCAAAGGCAAAGCTGATAAACTTATGAATTCTAACACTGCCAAAAATATTTTTTAAATCCTTTTTTATTGAACAGAGCTCAAGAAAAATATGGAATATTTCATATTCAATAAACCAGCCCCAAATCTTCACACTCGCTGGAGCAGAAGGGAATTCCTTTGAAGACCCAGTGCAGGAATGGCACAGTACTTCCCTTGAGCTGTATAAACACGAATGGGCCAATATTTAGATATTCAGAACCAGGGGGTAACAGAGCTGAATGGAGAATTAGAATTAATTTAATCTTTGAGAGTCCACCTTGTAATGACTGTCAAGAACAAACCCCCAAAATCCAAACCAAACATTAAATTCCACTCCCTCTTTAACCCTGGATACCAGTGTCTTCAGGTAATTTTTTTATCATTACAGAAGCTGTCATAATTAAAGTAAAGAGCTGTCTTTAACTAAATTACTCTAATTTTGTTCAGTTAAAATGGTGAGTGCAGTTCTGGGTAGGCCATACCACATGGGGTCCCAAAAGCTCTTGGTGAGGGGAAACAGGAGATCTTGTTATCTGATATAATTAACACATTCCAACAGGGAAGGCCTTGCCTCCAACCATAATCAAGTAAATAAGCAAGTGTAAAATAAATATTTCTGCTCAAAACTTACTGTATCTTTCACATCAGGAAAAACTGTTCAGTTCTATAAGAGGGGGAAAAAGCCTAAAATAGAAACAATAAAATCCAGCACCCTACAGAATGATATAGATGACAACCCAAAAAAGCAAACCCAAGATCCACTGCCAGAGGCAACATCTTTTCTAGACCAAAGTAAGGCCTTCAGGTGCTTCTGGTCTTGCTTAGACAAAGTCATTCTTAACTAAAGATGTTTTTAAAGCAGTAAATAAGTAATGTAGAAAAACAGCAGCTCATCTAAAACTCAATATACTTCTATTTTCCAACAAAAAGGTATCAGTTTCTTAAGCAGGAAAGTTAAAGACATTTTCCCATGACAAATTTAGCCTAATTTACACCTCGTTTTCCATTACAACCAAAGCTTTGAGAGCAACTGTTCCTAATAATCATTTTAGGAGACACAATGACTTATAAACCTTGGGCAAGCCACTTGATATTTCCCTTCTCAGTCCTGTACAGAATTATACATAGACAGACACATCCTTTGTGTAGCATCTTGTACAACTGGACCCACTCTCAACTGGGGTTTCTAGATGGGATTAAAACCTGTGGATTAAATAGGAGCAAAAGCCACTCCTGCATCACTAACAGCAGTTGACACTGGGCAAGAGGTAAAAAACAGGCAATATATCTAAATTGTTTGTTCCATTTCAATCACAGCATCACTCAGGTTGGGAAAGACCTCTAAGATCATCAAGTCTAAGTGTTCCTTTCACCCTTCTTAGAAAGGGGAATAATCCTGTATGACTGAAGACATTTCCCTTTAGGTTTTTGATACATTAATGTTAAGCAGTTTTTCCCTGTTGGAGACACCAGATTCCTTTTTATCCTGACTCCTGCTCAGCTCCTTCAAGGGGAAGGAATATTCTTTGCAACTGCTAGGAAATCACTTTTTTAACATATAGAGAACAAAACCTGGCCACCACTTCCCACTTCTCAGGGCTGTTACGGTGTCAGACTTATTTTCAGGTTAAAAAAACAATGGGTTTCCAAAATGGTCTACGAACAAGTCTCCAAATCCAAGAATGATAGAGAAATGAAAGGAGCCATACCTGCAAACATCAGCTCTGACACGTCTGGTTTCACATGGAGACACGTAAAGAGTGGCAGAGCACACTGGGCATTATTGGTTTTCTCTTTCATGTTGCTCAAAGTGGTGTTCATTCTCTGCAGGAAAGAAAGATCAGTTCCAAACAGA
>NW_021940744.1:1680132-1681861 GCF_001715985.3 Manacus vitellinus | reverse complement strand
CAAGATCCCTTCAGCATCAGAATTCTGTATATCTGTTACTAAGAGCTGTGTTGCCTGTTTTTCAGTATTTTAACTGTTTAAAGCCTAATAACAATTTACACTCATGAAAGACACAAGTGTATAAAACACATCTGTGACTCCATTTATACATTTCAATCTTGCCATAAGATCACATCCAACTGCTGCTCACCTGACACATTTGGACTTGCATTTTGTGTGCCTGATCTAGGCAGGACTGTCCAACCCTAACTGACCCAAGCAGGATAGTTGAATAACAAAATACAACAGTATGAAGCTCTCCTGTTGTCTCTTTTCTCAGAAGAACACATAAAAATAGACAGAGATGTGGATCTTTCACCTTGAAATTAGTACTTTGTTAAGCAAATGCTGCTTTTCTTATAGCAAACTGTGCATGAAGAGGTCACACCACATTGTAAATTTTGTTGAAATGGTTTGAGCAGGAATTTTAATGTTGATACACAATGTCAAGAGCTTGCTGTAAGTACTCAGAGGTCGAGTTCATCCCCCAGAGCAAGGAAAGCATTTTACAAGTGTCTTATCCAGTATCTGTCCGGCTATAACTTTAAATATTCCTATTGTTAAACACGTTTTGCCAAACGTTACCAAGGTCATTTTAAAAAAAAGCAGTAACAGTGGTTACTCTGCAATAATTTCACAACCCTAACAGTGATAAGAAAAGCCCAGAACTCACATCATGGATAAGTGTTTCCCCTATCAGCATTCCAAAGATATCTGTGAAGGTGACAGGCTGCCCTGAACTCTTCTTATTCCACAGGGCTTCGATGTAGCGTTTGACTTTCTGAGGAGTGAGCAGCAGGAGGGGGTTGTGGCTCACAGAGTTCATCAGCTCTTCATTGATCTCTTTTGGGCCCTTTGCTGGAAAGTCTGGGTGTGAATACAAAGTTGACATGTACCTGCAATGGAAAACAGGCCAAGCATCAAACCTGCTTCAGTGGCAGTTGCCTGAAAGCTACAATAAACTCATAAATAATTTGATACAATTACTGATCAAATCAGGTTAATTTACTTACCACTTACACAGTAAATTGTCCCTTCTTTTTTCTCCAGGCACAGAAAGCTAAACCATTTGTTCTACATGTAAGCACACAATCCAACATTCAGCATACACTGCCATATGTGTATGATGGAAATGATTAAAGTGTCCTCATTTATCTGTTTAAGGGATAACAGAAAGAATCCCCCTAAGCTGTAGAAGGAGCTCCTCAAGTCAGCACACTGAAATCTGGCAGACTGGAGGTCCCAGAAGTAGATACACACAGTTCTTTCACTGTAAGGTGTCCCTCTCCAATTCACTATCATTATCCAAAAATTCCTACAATATCTCAGTATATCACGGAATCCTGGAATGGTTTGGGTTGGAAGGGACCTTAAAGCCCATCCAGTTCCATCTGAGCAAAGCAGCTCAGATATCCTCCAAACACACTCCACTGAACATTTTAACAACACTAAATGCTTTGTCAAGACATCTGCACTGTTTTGGGATCCAGGGGACAATGTACTGTGTGGACTGGCTGAGCACCACACATAGGAACATCAAATCATGGAACGGTTTGGGTTGAGAGGGACCTGAAAGCTCATCCAGTGCCACCCCATGCCATGGGCAGGGACATCTCCCACTAGCCCAGGTTGCTCCAAGGTCCATCCAACCTGGCCTTGGACACTTCCAGGGATCCAGGGGCAGCCACAG
>NW_021940744.1:1670009-1678892 GCF_001715985.3 Manacus vitellinus | reverse complement strand
TCAAATCCAACAGTTTCCAATATCTGTTTCTGACTGAAGCAGTTCAGATAATCTATTTTAACACAGATTTTATAGGTTTACATTAGATCAGCTACGTCTCCACAACTGGGTTTTCCCAAAAAGAGACCTCAGAGCTGACGTCTGTTCAGAGTGTGGACTACAAACCCTTCCCTACAAACACACTCCATGTTTCTCACACTCCATTGCTCTTCATCCAGCCAAATGATGTCTTATGCTTTTCACAACTCTGAACAAAGTACATCCAGGCCTCTCAATGGACAGTGATAAATCTGCCCCCACCACTAGTGACAGAAAACCCAGATTCAGGGATGCCAACCTTTTATGGTCCAATCCAAATGAGAAAGTTACTCTAGTTCATAGACACTCCTGGCATTTCAAGACCTCCTGGCATTCTGAAAGCTTCCATCTAGTCTGGAATTGGGGAAGCAACCTCCAAAGAGTGGAAAATAACTGACAAAAAAACCCACACAAGGAACAGGACTGGTCATTATCTGTTTCAAAGAAATTAGTAACTCTTGAGGTTAAGATGTGTGGAACCAAAATTCAGGTGCTTCCTTAGCGTTAAACCAGGGGATAAAACTCATCCCAGGCAGATTCCCTGCTCACTTACACTAGGCTACTCCAACAAAAAAGTCTCTTCCTCTCAAAGAAAAGACACAGTCACATAACCTTACAATTTAGACTGGCAGGACCCTCGAGGTCTCTACTCCAACCTCCTGCTCAATCCAGAGCCAATTTAAGTCAGCTCAGGTTGCTCAGGGTTCTGTTCAGTCAAGTTCTGCTCTTGTATGAGCATCCCCTGAGTCAGACAGAGAGAGGCTGACACCAAACCCAGCCTAGTCAAGTCAGGATGGGTCAACACATTCCAGTGCTTGGACACTCTCACTGCAAAATGGATTTCCTAATGTTCATCAAATTACTCCTTGTCCTTTCTCTGTGTCTCCAAAAAGAGTTTCTCTTCTTTACAGCTCATCAGGAAGCTGAACAGTGAGATCTCCCCCCACCACTACCTTTGCCTTTAATCCAGCTGCCCCACTTCCTCACATGCTCCAGTCCCCTAATTGCCTCAGTGGTACTCTAATGGAATTAATCCAGTTTTTCAATACCTTTCTTGTACTAGGTGGCCCTAAATCAGATTGAGATGCAGCTCCAGTTTTCCAACTGGTCCAGTTACAATAAAATCCCGTTTTGTGACATTTGGGACACGTTTGACACATATTTTTGCCTTAAAAAGTTCAAAATTTTCTTAGGATGCAAAATCCTCTACTGCAAATTGGTCCATTGGCATTAAAACCAAATTTTACAGCTAGTCTAAAAGAAGTCTGCCATTTTTCACCGAATGAACAAAGCGTGATGGTAAGGAGTTGAAACTGAATTTGTCAGATGTTTTTGGCTGATGAAAACGACACACCTTTAAAATATGTTACATCATTTCAGCTCAGAAACGTCCAAACAAATAGTTTCAATGTTTGTAATAAGATGCTTTGTAATAAGTGTAATTTGGGATCGTTTTTGTAAGAGCCAAGAAGGTGAAAGGCAACAGGTTCATAGCACTGGGCAGGGAGAAGAGAAACCTTCTCAGTCATTAGTGGTTGAGGCAGACAGGATTCTGGGGTTCAAAGCATTTTGCTGCCTGCAGGCCCCTTTCACACACTGACATCACTCTCATCTTCTCCTGTGGATGTTATTCCTGTAACTGGGCTGCAGCACTCCATGAGTCAGACACAGGGACATCATACCTGCCTCATTAGGGCAGCCTGATCGAGGCATCTGGGAAGATCTTCACTCCCATCTGACTAAAAACCAATGTAATTTCTAAATTAAACAGTGGCAATGGGAGTGAGACAAGGCAATCCATAGTGGGATGCTCTGAAGCATGGCAGTCATATCCTAGGCATTCCCAGTAAATCCACTAAGAAGGGGACTATTGGGTCTGAAATGGAGCAAAAGACCTATCAGAGAAGCTCTGAAAAGCCCTCCCGAAGTATACAACCCATGTTGGATTGACTGAGTCATCAGCTTCAAATCATAAGGGATTTTTTTTTCCACATTTCATCAGGAAAATAAAACAACACACAAAATATACTTTGGGTTTGTTCGGACAGCTTGAATTCCTAATATTTTGGTTATGGAGATGAATGAATCAGTTACACAGTCCTGGTACATGCAGTATTGGGGGCTGACACAGAAATGAGGGTGTGTATGTGTGGCACCTCTTTCCATCCATTGTTGCTCTCAAAGCTCTTAGGAAGATCACCTGGATCCTGAGATGTCCTCACCCTTCAAGGCATTCTGAAACACCTCCACACTTCAGAGAATCCCAGACTGGTTTGAGTTGGAAAGGACTTCAAAGATCATCCCCCTGCCATGGCCAGGGACACCTTCCACCAGCACAGGTTGCTCCAAGCCCCATCCAACCTGGCTTTGGACACTTCCAGGGATCCAGGGGCAGCCACAGCTTCTCTGGGCAACCTGTGCCAGGGCCTCACCACCCTCACAGACTAGAACTCCTTTCCAACACCCAATCTAAACCTACTCTCTGTCAGTGACAGAGAGTACTGCCCCACTCTGCTGCAAAAGAGTGGTCTCTCTCTCTTTTCCACACTGACAGTGCATGTTTAGAATTTGCTGTTGATTTTAACCACAGAAATAAGTCAACCCTCATGAAAATTCATTCTTGAACCTCCTGAAGAAAACCCGAAGCAAACCAAAAGACAGAGTCCTTACCAGGTGGATCCAGAGAGCCCAGCAATGTAAGTGGCACAGTCCAAAACTCCAGATTCATAAAGTGCTTTCATGACTCCAGCAAACCCCACCATGGCACGAAATCCACCTCCTGAGCCCAGGATTGCTATGACTGGGACCTGCAGAGAGGAGAGGAACAGGGTATCACCATAGCAGCTCCTATAAACACTTACAAGTGGTAAATAAACATTATATGCCACCGAATCACAGAATGTCCTGAGCTGGAAGGGACCCACAGGGATCATCCAGTCCCACTCCTGGCCCTGCACAGACACCCCAACAATCCCACCCTGTCCCTCAGAGTGTTGTCCAAACCCTCCTGGAGCTCTGGCAGCCTTGGGGCTGTGCCCACTGCCCTGGGGAGCCTGAGCAGTGCTCAACCACCTTCTGGGGAAGAACCTTTTCCTGAGATCCAACCTCTGTCCTGACACAGCTCCAGCCATTCCCTGGGTCCTGTCCCTGCTCACCCAGAGCAGGGATTGGAGTTGCCCCTCGGGAGGAGCTGCAGACCCTGGTGAGCTCTGCCCTCAGTCTCTTCTTCTCCAGCTGAAGAAGCCAAGTGCCCTCATCTGCTCCTCCTATGGCCCCTCCAGACCCTTCACCATCCCCATGTCCCTTTGTTGGACACTCCCCAACACCTTGAGATCTTTCCTACACTGTGGCACCCAGAAGTGCACCCAGTCCCCGATGGGAGGCCACGCCATGAATCTGTATGTCATTAACTAACAGCCCCTTCTTCTTCCCAAATTGCTGGATGACAGGAGCACTCTTGGACTGAAGTAGGGGATGAAAGCTCTGCTGATCCTGAGCAAGGGGAGCCAGGAACCAGCCAGCAGCATGAAAGGTTCTGCCAAGATGGACAAGACCGAGAGGGGCAGAGCAGACTTCCTTCCAGCCCCCTCCCTATCTTGCACCAGCAGCACTCAGGAGGTGCAAACACAAGCAGGGGAGATCCTGAGCAGATGAGAGGGGCTTTGCCCCTCTTGGAGAAAGAAGGAGGGGCACAGGTGCCCAAGGCTGCAGCCTGAGGTCTTGGTCTTTCTACTCTGGAAGAGCAACAGCTCAAGCAGATGCTGTCAGGCTCAAGTGGTGACACCAGTGAGACCCTGGGCTTCCTGACCACAAAGCCTAGTTTGCTGATGGAGGTGGTCCATGGGAAAATAAAGAATCCACCTGACCAAAGTGAAGAACACCTTCATGAAGAGACTTGCCTAATTTAATGAGGAAGATTTCAGACATCAGGATGCAACCAGAGACACTTCTTCTGGGGAATATCTGGGTGGTGGTCAGAAAGAAAATATCACGAGGGATTTGTGCCAGTCAGATTCAGACTGTGGGATGAAATGGTTTTCTCTGAAAACCAGAAGTTGTCTCCTGATCTGCCTGTGGTCCTCACAAGAGGGATTTTAATCCCCTGCTGAAAGGGGGAAATCCCCCTGTGCAGACTCCTCCTATTCAGGTTCCTTACAGGCACACAGAAGTAATGTCTGATTCTTCTGGTCAAGGAGTAAAATACATGGTGAGAGTCAAATACTGTCATTCTGACCCTCCTCAGCTTCCTGTCTGCTGCCAAAACATATAGAATTTCAAGTTCAGTTCACTTGTACAGATTTGTGGCACTGCTTCAGACCTGAAAATACTACCTACAAATTGAGTGACTAATCACATCAGGTCTCAGCATCAGTAAGTTGTAGCCCCCACAATGCCCTTTTACTTACAACTTTAATTGCCTGGTATCTGAAGAATTAGAATTTATTTGAAGAAGTCACCACTTGTAGCAAGATTTCTAAACCAAAACATAGTCAGAATTTCTTTAGAATGTCTGTCCTCCTTATCCATAATCCAAAATAGAGAAGATATTAAATTTAGTTATTAAATAAACTATCTGATTACAAGATCACAAACACTTTTAAAGCAATTCTAACACCAGCTTTAACCCAATTCATATCTTTGTGACAGAGCCAAAAGCAGTGAAAGTTACTAATCAGAAACAGAAGAGAGACAAATATTATTTTGGCCAGGAGTTTAAAACGACATTTTGTAATAAAAACATCTGATATTACTACATAGCATGAAGACAGTCTCAAATTTACCACTACCTTGCAAAAAACTACCAGAGAGGTAACAGGAATTTATGTGGATTTGTACAACTCCTCAACTACCAGGAGAGAGAGACAAGCAGACATGGTGACACCATATTAAAAATGTATCTACAGGGGTTTATTTTCTACTTCTTTCCTTCTTACTTCCCAGCCTGACTGCAAGGCTGTTCCCTTCCACTGCACAGTTTCCCCAAGTATCTAAAAAGAAGCAAAATCGGACAAAAATTCACTTGCTACCACTATCACGTGTTTTGGCCTGAGCAAAGGGCCCATCTGGTTCCCAGTTTCCAAAACCCAGAAGAATTTTCCACTCTTCAGTGGTAATAAAGCAACAACCTCTTGGTGGTTACTAAGCATTAAAAGAATGGCACAGCTGGGCAGAAAGGCCCTATCTGATCAAACTGGTAATCTGTCAAAAATCTCCCCGAAAGGCAATTTAAGGTGCCAATAGATGGGATTAGTTATAAGAAAAGATCCACGTGACTCCTGAGTTCTGCTCCTTTCTCCAGACTCCACACTCCAAGCCATGACACTCCCTGGGGACTGACAACGCACTGTCACAAGGACGTGACCATGAACAACAACTAAGGAAGTTGAGAGGCTTCCAGTCCCCCAAAACTGCTTATTCTTGATGCAGTAATATTATTTGATCACCCTCATAAGTGTTAGTAATAGAAACCACAGGTATTCCTTGGCACCAGCACTCATCATGAACAGAGAGATAGATATCTATCCAAAAAATGACAAAGCACAGGTAAGGATTTAGGATGTGCCTGTTTTGTTAAGCCAACACCCCAATAGTGGAGCAGCTGCTTTGAACAGAGGAGCAGAGTCAGTAACCACACTTTTAATAATGTACCTTAGGCTCTGAAAGCTCTTTACAACCAACCACTGCCCACTCAACCTGACCAGACACATCCCAACAGGATGGAGATGTTGGTTTGCAGGTGCAAGCCTGGAAAACCCATGTAAGAGCACTTCCAAAGCACCACTGCTCCACCACTCTGCTCGTGGGTGAAGAGGCACAGGCACAAAGGAAAGTCTGAGTGTTGTTCAGGATGCAGAGAAATCCGTTATGGAGATGAGCAATGAACGGTGAGTGAGGAGAGTCACCAACATCCTGACTGCAAACACTTCCTGTAAGCTGGATCCAGAGGAACCCTGGGCACCACAGAGCCCTGCAACGGGGAGGGTGGACACGGATCAAAGAACCATCACAGAATTGTTAAGGCAGGAAAAGACCACGTTCACCACCAAACCATGTCCTCAAGTGCCACATGGTTTTTGAACACTTCCAGGGCTGGGTACTCCAAACCTCCCTGGGCAGCCCCTGCCAAGGTCTGACCACCCTTTCCAGGAGGAAATTCCTCCTCCTGTCCCACCTGAGCCTCCCCTGGCACAGCTGGAGGCCGTTCCCTCTCCTCCTGTCCCTTGTTCCCTGGGAGCAGAGCCCGACCCCCCCCCCGGCTCCCCCCTCCTGTCAGGGGGTTGCAGAGCTCAGTCCCCCCTGAGCCTCCTTTTCTCCAGGCTGAGCCCCCCCAGTACCCTGGGCTTTGCACAGTAAATAAAACTTTTAATTGAGGAAAACAACTAACTGAAGAGAAGCATCTCCTGCACGTTTAATTCATTTATTTCAGCCCACTGAATAAAGTTCACTTACAGAATAAGTCAAGTGATGAAGGTTCAGAGTTCTTTCCTGCTTTGCAGAGGAAACAGGCAGGTTTCTTAAGGCAGCTTTTTAGCTCCAATTCAGTTTCCAACATGTTTAAGGGCATGAAATGGTAAAATTTGAAATCAAATACACCAATCCTACAAGTTGCCCTCTAGGACAAAGAGGGCAGAGGCAGGGGGAAGTGGCTGCAGCCAGAGCACACAGGGCAAAGAACCAAGAAGCTACCTCACAACTGAAGAAGGGAGAAAAGAGAGGATACCAAGGCACCCACACTCCTCCACAGACATGCCCTGAACCCCAAGTCCTTTGTACAGAACCAGTGAAACTGGGGCAGAGGTACTAAACCCATTCCAGCACATCAGTAAATTCCAACCAAAAGGGTAAGTGACTCATGTGAAAGTGATGCCATGAGTCAACAGCAAAAAAGGGAATTGAATCCAAAAGTCTTGGAGACAAAAGCCCAATGCTCTAGTCCCTGGCCACACCACCACCCCCCATTCTCCTTGGCTGTGCCCATTTGGGAACCACCAGAACCACCGTTTCCTACAGCTGCTCTGCACAGCACAGTGCTGAGGGACACAACCAATTCTGAGCAAAGCAGCTCAGATATCCTCCAAACACATTCCACCGAACGTTTTAACAACACTAAATGTTTTGTCAAGACATCTGCACTGTTTTGGGGTCCAGGGGACAATGTACTGTGTGGACTGGCTGAGCACCACACACAGGAACATCAAATCATGGAATGGTTTGGGTTGAGAGGGACCTGAAAGCTCATCCAGTGCTACCCCCTGCCATGGGCAGGAACACCTTCCACCAGCCCAGGTTGCTCCAAGCCCCATCCAGCCTGGCCTTGGACACTTCCAGGGATCCAGGGGCAGCCACAGCTTCTCTGGGCAACCTGTGCCAGGGCCTCTCCACCCTCCCAGCCAAGAATTCCTTCCCAATCTCCCATCTAACCCTGCCCTCCTTCAGCTTTATCACTCCAGGCCCTTGTACAGCTCCCCTTCAATCAACAGGCACCTCATCTCAGGTGCTGACTGCTCCACCACCAAACTGGGCAGCAAAATGGCAAGGATTGGGAAACAACTTATGTTTTAAGAAAAGCAAGCCCTGAAAAAGGCATCTCAATCTTATCTTCCAGTAATGGAGCAAAAAAGCTGAGCCATATTAAATCTCATTTTGGGAATGAGTGATGCAGATGTTTTTATCCAAATACCCTGGAAACACAGTGCACAAAGTCTGAATGCCTGTGGTAGAAAAAAATGCCATAGGGCATAGAAATGATTATTAAAAAATTGTTCTGCAAATCCAGCCACAGAGAACTGTATGATTTCTTTAAATGATTACAGTATCTTTAGAAAACTGCTCAAAGCAAGAAAAAAGAAAAATAAACTGAGCAATAACACAGGTACAAGAAATCTCCTCCTCTGTGTTTGCAGAATGTGCCTCAGGATTAAGGAAGGAAATCTGGAAGTAGTCACTTCCCCATCCAGGGCTGTCTAATTAATTGAGAGGTACTGAAGTTGCTCAGCATCCCTGCAAGGCACACATGGAGCTACTCACTGAGGAAGCAACCTGGGTGGACTTTGAATAAGTGACTTGTTTAAGATTCATCGAGACTCACAGACAGCTAAGACTACTCAACATGTTCCCTGACTTCATGTTAAGACTCCAAACATCCTATAAATCCTCCTGCTATCTTCTACCTGTAGCAATAAAAGTAAAACTACAGTTTAATTTGAACAAAAAGAGGTTTTTTCATTGCTAGAAGCAGTTAAAAATTCTGACAAGTCAGCTTAGAAATACAGGCTTGGCATTTGAAAAATGGGAGGATCCCACTGCCTCAGTCCTTCCTGGGGTTGATAAACCTACAATTACTGTCTGGGAAGATGCAATTTAACTGATAAAACTTCAGTATTTGAGGCAGTGAGGGATACCAAGGGAAGAAGAGGACAAAAAGAACATGAAATCTTAGTTGGCCTTTACAGTAATTCACACACATCACCTGAGGCCCCAAGTATCACTCCAGTTCTAACTGGATCCTGGCAGAATATCCACATCCCTTCTGAGAAAGGGACTATTCTGCTATAGAATAGACCAGTGTCACATTGACAAATACCTACTCTGGTAAGATCTGGATGTGTTAAATAAATAAAATTAGATAAAAATAACTGAAGTGAAAATTAAGAAACCTTGAAAATGTTCCTTCACAATACAATTTATCTCACTACAAATAAAATATGTCCAATACTTGTTAAATTCTTTCATCTTCCTCCGAAAGCTCACACAAGCACCATTTTACAAAGCAAGACAGAGTTGGCAGTTCAAAAGTATACAACA
>NW_021940744.1:1658750-1668765 GCF_001715985.3 Manacus vitellinus | reverse complement strand
TCAAATCCTTCCACCTCACACACCTCAGTCACTCCTCTGAAAGGCAAATGCAGCATTCCAAAGGTGATGCTAAGACTTGGTGTGAACTCTCCAGACTTACATCACGGGCAGTGGTCAAGCTCTTGCTGTTTTCCTCTCCCAGGAATGATTTGATGCTGTGCATGATGTTATCCCTCCTCTGCTGCCGAAATCTCTTCTCCTCATCGCACAGGGCCATGCTGAACCGGAGATCTGTGGAGGAGCTGGTTTGCAAAAGAGACAGGCTTTAACAAGAGGCATAATTCCAGAAAAGAATTCAAGGTATCACCCTGGGAAACGAGTGGAAGTAGGCAGAAATTCCTTATCAAATTTAATAAGATGAAATAAATTATATTATTCACGCAATAGTTATATTATTCATGCTCAGCTGTTTCCATGGAGTGACGGATGCAAAGTATAATGGAATACTGTGTCTTTAAAATATGAATTTTATATAGAACTAATTATTAGTCCTATTAGATTTATTATTAGCTTTACTATTTAGTAAGACAAGCTAAAAATACTTGCTGTGCCTACTTTGACACATTAGGTACCAGGCAGCATTTGTCCAGTGCTTTATGAAAAACATACAGCAGTGAAAAGGATCCATTTAGGCTCAGATTTGTCAGACTTCTAAAAAACTTAGTTAAAAAAAGTCATGGGATTAAGAAAGAGAGGGGAAAAGGCTGCCTAGAAGCAACATTCCACAAAGATATATATGATACTCTGACTCTGCAGTCTCTATGTATATCAGAATAGCAGCAGAACTCGATCAGACCCTTTAGTTTAACATATTCCAAAGCCTAAGAGCAAATGGAACCAAGCATCTTCTGCTTATTTAATGTCAGAGATAAGAAATACTTGTAATGTTCAAAGCCTGGATGGTTTAGGGGTGGTCTCAAGGCCCACCCACAGCTGCATCTTTCCCAGTACAAAACAATGAGCAGAAATTATCCCTGGGGGATGTTTGTCAGTCTCCAGAGTCATTAGGAAAGAGGGCAATGCTTACAGTGCTCAGTGCTGTTATTTATAGTTACACATAAAAAAGGATTCTTTAAATGCCTTGCTCTCAGAAATTAGTTTTCAGACTTAAAATATATTTTTTCTGATTATGCCTCAATGTGATTTTTGATCTTTTTCACCAGGACAGGTGAAAAAAGAGGGAGAAAGACAGCTGGAGAGGGGGCAGAAAGGGAAAAATAAAGGTAGACATCTGCTGAGCCTTACATGTGGTGAAATCCTGGCCCTAAATCTTCACCTTTGCCTTCAGCACCGTGTGGTATTAACATTTAAATACAATTTAGGGACAGGTCTGTAAGGAGCAGCCATATATGCTGAAAGTTCATGTGGGATGCAAAGTTCCCACAGAAGGTAAAACAGTGAGGATAAAGCTGAACCTGAGGTCTGTGGGTTTATGAGAGAAAAAGCCCTTGAGAAGGAAGGCATTTAACAGAAACCAGGGTGAGAGACTCACACAGGATGGCCTTGGGCCTGCAAACGTTTGGAAAGGTCACACCTATTATTCCAAATAAGGGTGTTCAGCCAGTGACAGAATTACAGTGTGAAAATAAACCTGGTTTAAAATCTCCTCGCTTTTACTTGGTATTTCTGTGCTAAAACAAGGAGGTTTTGCCCTCTATCTAACATGTTTTTAAGCAAATCACACCAGGCACATGTGAGATTCTTGGAGTTGTCCTGTGCAGGACCAGGAGTTAGACTTTGATGATTCTGTGGGTCCCCTCCAACTCTGGATACTCCAGGATTCTCTGAAAATTCTAATGAACAGATCAAAATAAAAAATAAAAAAAAAGCGCTGCAAATACATTTTCCACTTTTTTAAAATAGGAGATACTCACCATACTTCAAGGAACAATTCCAAAGTCATTTCTGTGACCTAAACAAAAAAGATTTAAATACAGTTACACCACTTAAGAGTTAAAAAAACACAAATACACCTGGAACATAATCTATTGCCATCAGAATATTCCTTTAAATCACTTTTTTAAAGGAAGGATATTTCCAACATACATGAATGAGTTTCTTTTCTATGGATTTTTTTGTTTTAAAGCACACAATGTGTTTCCAAAACACACCACTAGCACTGAATACAGTGGAAAATGTTGCTCAGGTGCTGACTTCCATTCATCAGATCCCATTGCCTTGGCTTTCTTCCATTGATAATCCCTGGCAGAGCTATTCATCTTTGGCCTGAAGGGATCTAATTCTCTTCACCCACTCGGGATTCTTTGTTTCTCCTGCCACTGGTTTCCCAGTTCTGAGCAAACCTCATACTCAGCCTGTGTCTGAAACCCAGAGCTGTGAGGGCTCTGTGTTCCACATGAGCCACCAAATGCCTTTCCACAGTCAAATATGCTTTATTTATCCACCAGACACATTGCATACAAGTTTCTGAAAGATGCAATAAGTGTCACTACATAATGATTTCACTTGCAAACCACAAGCTATGGCTTGGTCTGCTCTGCCTTTCACAGAGCACTTTAAGGGGTTGCCTGCAGGCAAAAGGCTAAAAAATTATTATTGAAGCATGTTAGGCACAATCCAAGAGTAGGAGCTGCTCAAATTAAGACAGAATGGAGAGGCATTTTCACCTCTCTGAGCAGCTTCCTACACAGGAGCCACATCAGTGCAGCCTTGCAGTAACAGACTCAGTGCCTAATTTCACTCTCCTCCAGCTCTACATGGATTATCCTCCTTGTTTGTGGCATGTGATCACCAGGAACAGAGCTAGAACCCCCCAGACTGAACATCTGCATGCCACTCAGAGCAGGGAAGGGTCTGGAGGGCAAAGCTGCCTCTGGCTCCCACATCCCAGTACCTGCCCAAGGGCCAGGAACAACCTGAAATGGGAATTGCAAATGAACAGGGAGGTGGGAGAAAGAAGAGGCAAAGGAATAACAAAGGGAGGACATGAAGGAACAGAGTGAAGAGTCATTTAGGAATCACTTCAAAGGCAGGGTAACAATTACATTATTCCCCCACCTGACATTACTAAGTTAGAAAGCACTTCAGGAACCACACAGTGATCCAATGCTTAAAAATTATGTATGAAACAAACCCTTGGAGGGAAACATTCCAATAGGGAATATCATGCCATTTTCTATAGCTTACACAGACTGCCACAGAAATCTCAGGAATACATGTTATGTATTCATTGTCTCCATCAGGCTCAACCTGACTTCACGTTCCCTTACTGTTTGTTTATAAATTTCAGAGTGTATTTGGCTTTTTTTTACACTGATTTTTTCCCCCTAAAACTCTCTACCAAGCTTTGCTGAACGCTGATGAGAAGTTAAAGCCGATGTGTAACGTGGGAAGGCCCTGTATTACTGGAATGAGCTTTGTAAACTGTGTCTTCAAAATGTATTCATCAGCTCTTTCTCACCACCTCACCTCATGCCTGGCAGAACCAGGGCCTGCACTCAGCCCACACTCTGCAAGTCCAAGAGTTACTGAAGCATTTAGTTAAATAAATATGCAGAAACTTCCAAAAATGCAGCAATTTTAAAAAGAAAAAAGAAGAAGGGTATCAAAATTCCAACCAGCCTAAGGCTAAGCCAAATTAAATGCTAAATCTTCCATATGAAACTCTCTGGTTTCCAATAAATAGGCCTTAAACCAGTTATGTGCTGTAAGCACACTTTTAAAGTTATGTCACGTGGGAGAAAGCAGAGCAGTCACAAATCAAGACCTCTGATCATGTAATAAACCTCAGCCCAACAGAGAAATGCAGACAGGATTTGAAAGGTGTCCCTGCCCATGGCAGTGGGTTGGAACTGGAGGAGCTTTAAGGTTCCTTCCAACCCAAACCATTCCATGATTTTAACACATGCAGAACAAGCTCAATTCCACACAGATTTGACAACAGTTTCCAGGAGTTACTGTGCAGGCAGACAATCCCTGTTGAAGTGATTCCATCTGGTCTGCAGACGTGTTTAAGGAGAATAATCCAATTACTGCACTGCTGCGTGTTAAGCAGGGCTGTGTTACAACAAGCCACTCACAGAAAGTGAAACATGTAATAATGAAAGAATTCCTGACAGCTTTGTGAAAGCCACAGGCATCAGCAGGAGGGGCAATGCACTGACCAGCAAACCCTGAGTAACCTCTTACACTAAGGCCACAAAACTAAACTGCATCAAGTGGAGAAGGAACTGGTCTAGCAAGAGAAAGTTTCAAACTAGGTTTTTAAAGAAGATTCTCTCAGCAGGGATGCACAAAACAGTGGCATAGTTTTGCTCAATTCTTCCCCCAGCAGGGCTGTAAGAAGATAAATACAGTGCCTTCAGGGTGACAGTGAATGCTTAGAAAACTTCAGACCTTTCAGCTCCAGAGCAGGGTATGCAGAGAACAACCCTCACCCGAGATGCCTCTGTGTGCCCCCAAATATTCAGCTATTTCCTGACTGAAAGGCTGCCACCCTTACCCCATGAGATATCCTAATCCCTTCTGGAATTCATGAAATAGCTGAGTATTAAGAAAAAACATACATACATAGTACTGAGGGTACAGAAACAGCCCTGGATCTACTTCCATCCAGGAATGAACATCAAGAGCAGGCCAAGGGCTTTCCTTACTCCAACAGAAACGTTCTACATCCTGGTCTATACAACAGTTCAGGTGTTCTTTGAAGAACCTCCCACCCTTTCAGAGCTGCCCCAACAAAGGCAAAGCCATGAATGTCCCAACTTACATCATTGAAAGTCAACTGGACTTCCTTCTTTTCTCCCAGTTTCAGAGAAGAGATGGGAAATGTGGATGTGCCAAGAGTCTCGTCCATAACGTAGTTGGCATCCATCAGAGTAACCTAGAAAAGACAGCTGGGTATTCAATTCTACTTCAATAAATCCCTTTTTAATGCCATAAGAGTAAAAAAAAAAAATTATATGGAAAAGGAATGGGTTTAACCCAAGCCAGTCAAAGCCAGAGCCAACAGACACGTTCTTTAAAACAGAATAAACTCATGTCCAGTGTAGGTGGCACCTCCAAGGTACTCAACTGCAGGAGTACACCAGGACTATCTGCAAAGGGTTTTTCATCCAAGCACCTTTCTGTCAACAAATCTCCCCATCTTTCTAAGCAGGCATAATAACTTCACATTCTACATATAAAACACACAATTACTTCGAATTTCCAGCCAGTAAAACTTCCCTGTGGAGAACTTTCCATAGTTTTCAGTGTGATAGACCAAAAAACAAACTTCACTGAAGACAGAATCCACACATCCCGGCCTTGGATGCACAGACCAAGATTTTTAGATAGAATCCATACAGAATATGCCAAGTTGGAAGGGACCCACAAGGATCATTGAATCCAACTCCTACATCCCAGCCTTGTGCGTACAGACCAAGACTTTTACAGCACTGATTTGGCAAAGTGTGCAGCATTCCAAAAGACACAAAGCTTTTCTCTGTATCCAGCCAGACCTTCAAGTCTCTTCTCCTACTCTCCGTGTCAGAGCACATACCTTCCAAAATGTGATGATCTCCAAAGATGTCTGGGGATACCACAGAACACCATCCCATGCTTTTGCTCTAATCCATGTGGATCTAGGTCTGGCAGTCTGGTTTTTTCCCCAGGGGCTGCCTTCCAAGTCCTCAAGTAAGATATTCAGAAAGCATTTCAGTCTCTATTTAAATGAGTTCGTCACACTCCTTTGACTTACGTTTTTTTCCACTTTGTGGAATTATATCTTCTAAAAATATCATATGTTTGTGGCTTGGATCATATCTTTTGCATTAAACAAAAGGAATCAAGATACAATCACTTGATGCTCCTACATCTGGGTTCAGCCTCTTCTCAGCTACAAAGAATCTTCTTCATCCTGTGCCACAAGCAACCCTTTGAAATGATGAACTGTATTTTAGGGCAGAACTTATTATTTTAATGGCATCTATATCCTGTTTCCTCATAGAACTTTACTCTGCAATCTCTGAGGAACTGTCTCTTAAAACCAGCAGGAGAAACTTCTCAGTGGGATTTTGAAGAGCTTCAGAGGGAAAACTGCACTTGGGATAGAGTTAAAGGTGTAGATTAAAATAATCCATGGAGTCACAAAGATTGTGGAGTCTCTGTTAGCTTGGGAATTCACAAAGAGGTTTTGGGTGGGGAGGTGGCTTTACAGATTGGCATTCTGACACTGCACTCCATGCAGAATCCAAAGGGTCTTGCCCACACATCAGCAGAGCCATAACTGTATGGGATTCTGTAACTGGATTCTGTAACTACAAGCAGAATCTGACCCAGTCTTTACACAATGCCAGTAAACCCAAGGAATTTTCTTATTTTCTATTCCTCAGTTTACCATTTTGCTCATCTTTTGAAGATCTTGAGAGCTGCTATTGACCACATCAATTATTTAGCCAGTTGTAGCTCCTGCAGATCCTCCAAAAAAGCACAAGATCTGCAAAAAGAGGGGTAAAATTCTTTGCCCCGGAGATTCTGTCAGAATCCATAAAAGTGGAATTGAAACAATTTTAGTTCCCATGCTGCAACAAAGGTAGATGAACCCAAGTTCTTTTCTTCCTGGCTGTTTCATGAAGAAGCCAGAATCATTCCACTCCTTTCTAATTCCTGCTCTCTATTTGCCTGACTCGTTCTTAGATTTCAAACCTTTCTCAAGTTTTCTGTGGCCAATTTGTACCTCTACAACTAAAAAGCTCTGGTAAGAATGCCCTCAGCTGACTGTTGCAGCTGACCCAGCTGGTGGCAGCTGTTTTGGGTGATCTGCTTCCTGCAGAGCTGTGGTGGAGCCATTGGGAACCCCCTCAGATTCCCTGTCCCTGGATGTATATGACAGTCCTTCATGCTCCACTGAGCCAGCCATGGGATTGTGGAGCTTATCCCTCTCCCCAGAACACAAGGAGCTCGTAGGAAGCATAATTCCATTTCAGACCCAAGAGATGATGGTCACAAGGGCAAGGAAAACCTTCACAGGCTACAGCTCTGTCCCAGTTGGCCAATTTAGACTGAACTCCACGAGCTTGGTTCAGAAGACTGCACGTGTCAGGGCCACCCCATAGGAAGAACAGAGTTAAAAAAGGACCAGAGACAACCTTAAATGCTTGCCATGCCCACTTATAAAATACTCAGATGTAACACTCCCCTTCTGTACACAGCCTGGAAAGGTTTAACACCCCGAGATTAAACGGTGGCTTAACCAACAAGCCTGCACATGGAGTGGTCCCCAGAACAGCACTGGGTGGGCTCCCAGCCCTTGGCTCCAGGCATGGAGGAGACAGCAGAACCACACTTGTGCTTTCTGTCTCCTCAGGGAGAAGCAAAGAATGGGCAGAGACTTGACTTTAGCCTCACCTATTCCCTGCCTGTGATAGTTGAATCAGTGCAGGAAGCAGGGAGTAAATGATGGCTGAGGTGAGGAATAGCAGGTACTATCCCTCAGGAGCAGTCCAAGAGGTGACTCACAGGCATGTTTGATAATGACTCTCAAGGCTACTCCTTGAATAATTCAATTTATACAACACCAGGGCTAAAAGAAAAAGGGGGGATCTTGAGACAACAGATGCCACACACGCACAAGCTGCTGTGTTTCACCTTTCCAGGCACTGTTCCCTTCCACCTTCCCAGTTGCAGCTCAGCCCTGGGATTTACCTCCAGGACATTCTCCAGGTTGGGGTCCAGGATGAACTCAAAGGTCTCGTTCCACACGGGGTTCACGTCGTTGTTGAAATGTTTCGTTCTCTTCCTGCAGTCGGGGGCGGTCGGGATGAACAGCTCCACGTAGGGGTCTGGAGTGTCAACTGCGGGCAGAACACACGCTCAGGGCAGGGAAAACCCAGCTTTTGGGTTGTAATAGTTGTTGGTGCAATTATGTGAAACCACAGACCACCTCCTGGTCTAGGGCAGAGAAGTGTGCAGCTATACAAGTTACATAAATATATCAACAGGAATGGTACAATGGTATTAATCTCCCAAAAAGAAACAGGAATTGGGATTTAGTAGAGGAGGAGAAAAGCCTTGCACAAACAGAATGGCACTAGGACTGAGGCAAGTTTATTGGGAACATGCAAACAACTGCCAGGTAAGTTTTTAAAAGTTTTCATTTCTTCCTCTCTTTCTAGCCTTTAATTTCTTTGGCTTGTGCCACACAAGCGAGTATTCCACAAAACAATGAAAACAAGCAGTTGGATCCAGAGTTTTGGATCCTCTTTCACCCTTGCTGGTTTGGGAGTGATGGAGGCGATCAGTGTGCTGCAGGAGAGCTGTCCAGATGTGAAACCACTGCAGCCAGCACGGCTTTGGGCAGGTCACCACAGAACCAAGACCTTATTTACACAGGATACTGGAATGACAACTGTGCACAACACTGACTGGAAAAGGAGATATGGCAACTATAGCTGAGCAGAATTATCAGGGGGAGAAAAGTACACATTGACAGAAGCCATCGGATGTGTCTAATAATAGTCACCCCTGAGGGCAAGGAATGCATTCCTGGCAGCCCTAAAAATCCACTTTCCAACAAGTCAAAGCTTGTAGTTTTTTTCTGTTCAATGAGGGGTTTTTTTCTGTCAAATTAGGCCAAGGCTCATGATGTCCTCCATGGTAGATTTTTCTAAAACATTGCTCAGATTTCAAATCAAACCAACTGTCTTTGGGGAGAAAAAAAACCCCACAACCAAACAACCAAAAAAAGGGCTTTCTGAAACCACTCAGGAGGTTTGGAATATGTACCCAGGCAAATTCTATTCAATTTTATTCTAATTAAACTTCTCAGGAGTTTAATTAGCCAACTGCTGCTGGTCACACTGCTCCCTGAATAATGAACAAGCAGCTCTTTACAGCTGGGGATCAGCATGGAAAGCCTTAAAATAGCAATCCTTGTTACCTCCTATGGAATTATGGCTGATCTTGTCTCCTTTTTAATGTCGGGGGAACAGGGGGATCAACCCCCAGTCCCCTCTCCCTGGCAGATGTTACAACCTGCCAACTTCTACATTCTCTCTTTTCAACCACCACACAAAGTTGTGCCAGAAAGAAGGGAATCCTTCTTGAAACTAAACATCCACCAAGTCAGAAGTGACAAGGTCTCATCTGCTAAGTCTGGACATCAAGCACCACTTTGGCAATTAACACACACACTTGGTTCTGCCAAGAGACTGAACGTGGCTACAAAACCTTGGGTTTTTACACAAAATCACAGTGCTGAACAGAGCTCTGGGCAAAACATTTATCTCCATTCAGTTTTTCGTGTCATTACATGAACCACCTTATGTTATAAAAACCTAATTTTTTCTTACAAATACAATCCCCAAATGGTTTCCTCTCCACATTCAAAACCCCAAAACACATGGAAATCTCAGACCTCTGGCACAGAGATGCCATTACTAACTTCCTATCAGGCTAAACGTGAGGCAGAGAACAACTAAACTTAGAAAAGTCAGCCTTGGTAGCTCAGCATTGACAAGCCACCCCCTCACCTCCATGCCTTTATTAGCTTTTAACCCAAGGCAAAGATTTAATCATCTGCCCTTTCATGTTTCAAAGTTTATTTTGAGCTATTTTCAGTTAAGAAAATAAAAATCTATTCTTTTGTAACTTCCTTCTTCAGATGAAGAGGAAAAAATACACTGGAACGCTGCATGCTGTGTTTAAGATATTGCTATAAGCTATATTATATTAATCAAAACCTTAATCCTTATTATTGGATGGGGACCAAAGAGCTAGATATCAGCAACCTGGCAAGTAACATGTATTTCAAAACATTAAAGTTGTCAAAGGCAGATTAAACAGTGTGTGCCCTTTTCCATGGATGTTTTTAGTCCTGCTTGTGCACTTGCCAATTGATTTGCCAGGTAATGTTAAAAAAAAACTTATCTGAAAATGCAAGTAAAAACAGCTTGATTACTGCTGTTATCACAGAATCTCAGACTGGTTTGGGAGGGAAGGGACCTTAAAGCCCATCCAGTGGCCACCCCCTGCCATGGACAGGGACACCTTCCACCAGCCCAGGTTGCTCCAA
>NW_021940744.1:1654851-1658700 GCF_001715985.3 Manacus vitellinus | reverse complement strand
CCAGGGCCTCCCCACCCTCACAGCCAGGAATTCCTTCCCAATATCCCATCTAACCCTGCCCTCTGGCACTGGGAAGCCATTCCCTGTGTCCTGTCCCCTTCAGGTCTTGTCCTAAGACCCTCTCCAGCTCTCTTGGAGCCCCTTTAGATACTTCAACACTGCTCCCCATATTTTGATTTTAAAAGGAAGAATCTTTGTGGTTAATGGGTCAAAAGCTGATGTTTTGCAAGTTTAATCAAGACAAGAGAATTATCTATACCTGAGATATAGATATATCTCCACTTGATGATCTTAAAGGTCTTTTCCAACCCTAACAATTCCATGTAGAGACAACCCTATCAGGGAACTGCTCTTTTTTTTCCAGCTCCAGTACTTGAAATAGAACCACAGACTTGAAAGCAACAATATATGTAAGGATTTGTCCTTGTTCCTCCGGACACTTCTGAGGAAAATGAGGTTTTTGTACACTCAGCCTTGCTCCAGGCTAATCCTTACACAAGTGCTCTCCTGTGATTCCTCTGCCACAGCATCCCAACATCAGAGCACAGGGAACCCTTGGAAGCATTTCCAATGGCCACATGCATCCCCACAAGATGGGATAATTCCATACCCCTCTTTTCCTGGCACTTTTTGGCTGTTTACAATAAGTGCAACTGAATGTCCTGGAGAGCTTCAGAGGGAACACACAGGGAAGGCTGGAACACGGGGACCAGAGGGATTCCTCAGGAACAAACCAATCTGAACTGACAATTCAATACCTTAAACCCCAACTGCACACTTAAAAATAAACCTCAGAGTTCCAGCACTGCTGCCAACGAGGGTCCTGCAATTACCAGCTGAAAGCTGTATGTACCCTAAAGCTAATTAACAAAACATCCATAATCGTGTCAACTTCCAGCATCCTCCAGGGGCTGAACACACATTTCCAACAATAAAAGCAGAGTCAGGATCTACACTGCTATTTTTAAACAGCTTAGGAAATGGCTGAGAGGTGGAAAGTAAGGACTTCATGATTTATCTCCTGGTTTGATTTATCTCCTGGTTAAGTAATTGCTATAGGATTTTCCCTTTAAATTACATTATGAATCACCAAGTAAAACCCACAATGGACAGTAATTAAGGTCAAACACTCTCGCATTAAAAAATGAGTAATGGTTTAACAATCTGTGTGTTGAAGAAACCTGTAAAATCTTCTACACTGACTGGAAAGCATTTGATCTCATGCTATTAATTTGATGAGATGACTGTCAGCAGGTCCCTATATTAATATAATTAATATTTCAGATATATAATTCATGTTTTAGTCATTTCAATTATTTCAACAGCATAACAGGCATAAAGAAACTATAGAAAGCCTGTTCAAATATAAAATACCAAGGATGAAGCCAATACCATCACACATTAAAATTTATCTTAGTTGTCCATCAAAAGTCAAAAGAAAAGTTCTTCAAGTATCCCAAAGCCTGTTTTGCTGTAAAAAATTCCACACCACAAGGATTTGACTCTTTTTCCACATGAGCACGTCACAGACACTCATGATCGCAATGGATATGAAATAAAACTGTATGAACTTTAACTTCACTTATTATATGCACCACCATTAGAAAAACTTCATCTGGATCCAGATTTTTTGGTCCCGTGATCTCCAGATATCATTTTTAAGCAATTATGGGAATATTCCAGCAAGTCCATGGCAGAACTTCCTTAAAGAACTGTGTTAGTTTGGTTGATTGGAGCATTTTGCTTTCTGGTTAGCCATTATTATAATTAATACATGGCAATATATTTTATATTGATATGGATTATTACATATATACCAGTTACCATATATATTATACAAATACCAATACAATATATCAATTATGTGTAATATTGGTGTGTGTGTATATATATAAAAATGGTAATAACCATTAATTTATCCACCATTAAGTGCAATCCCATTCATAAAACCTCACTAGGTCCCAAATGACCATCTTTTTCTATTTTCCACCTTTTTTTTGGCTTCCTACATTACAGTACAGTTTGTTTAGCACAAAATCACACTGCAGCTGAGCAGCCTGACTGAGGCCAAGCTAATATTGGGAATTGCTGGATGACCTCTCCCTCTTCCAAGGGGGAGGAAGCTAAACAACAACTGAATTGCTATTCAAATGGTGAATTTTACAGGGCTCACTGGACAAGATGCTTCACAGTGGCTTGAAAATACGAGTTGGTCTCTCTGCCACAGTCAGGTGAAAATGTAAAGAACTGTAAAATCATGGGCTTTCCCAGTTTCATGTGACTTTTCAGTTTTAAAAAAGGGAATTCTTAAAAATGGTACTTACTAATAATTGTCAAGTACCAGTGATTAACATTTCCCAAAAACCACATTAACAAATCAGTGAGTTATTAGATTTGGCTTAGCCTTGCCCTGTTCCACCCCAGTGAGACACTAACAAAGGCCTGAAAAAGATGTCTCCAGTGTTCAGGAGAACACAGGCACCAGGAATTGATTAATTAAAGAAAGGAATGGAAAGAAGGAATGGAAAAAGGCAGAGCCACAGGATCCCACACAGGGACCAGGAGCAGGCCCCCCATTCTCACGGAGCAGATACCTGAGAGGCTCCAGAGGAGGGGGTGGATTATTTGCTGCCTGTGTTTCAGGTATTACAGGGACTGCCAAGCTTTAGGCTCTGGGGATTTTGCAAAGGGGATGATGCAGGGTGAGATTTCACGAGCGGAAGGTGACTCCAAGGGAAGCAGCTATGCCATGAGAAATCCTGGCATTAGGTAACACGGTCATTAAAAATCAGCAGTGCCTCTATTGCAGTGCTTTGCAGCCCCAGCACTGCTGCAGTGAAGGGGGGAACTGAACTCCCAGCACAGGCACTGCATCACCACCCAGTGTGCTGCTGGGGGACATCACTGGTTTCACTGATCCAGCCTTGAAAGGGGAAAAAAAACCCCTAAATAGGTCAGCTGAATGCTGCATAGGGTCACATCAGATTTGTACAAGTGCCAAGAGCAATATAATATTCCTTTCTCCACGTTATTTCTAAGTTCCTTTTGCAGACAGATAGTGAAAAGTGACTGAAACAACTGCAACAGCCCAGAGAAAAATAACACTTTTCTCTGTAGTGTGCCAGAAACTAAGGGGTTTGGGTTTTTTTAATTAATTTAAATGCCTAGTTCTCAGTGAAACATCTCACTCTACCACCAAGACACATGGGAGAGAAGGTGGCCTGGCTCAGCTCCAACTGTGGGTCCACAGCAATGCCAGACCTGGACAGGGATAATTTGGTCTACAGTAAGTTTAGGCATATCATCACATTCCTGCTAAATTGCTTCAAAGCCACAAAATGACTTTTAGTCCAGATTTATGTTAGCTGATGGAGTATAGATTATTCCTAGTCTGGCATAAAGTCTGCTAATACAAATTTACACTGGCAAGGTTCTCTGAATCCACAGAACAAGTTTACACTGGATCTGTGTTTGGTATCAAGAGGTTTTAGAGGTTTTGGGTCTCTACCAGCAGCCCTAGAGCTTGACTTACTATATTGCTGAAGTGCAGCCTCAGGGCCTTGATAGAGAAGAGCTTCTTACCTTGACTTTTTAATTCAGACAATTATAAGGAACATTTTTCAACCCCAGAGCTGCCCTAACTGGAGCAGAACCAGAGCTAAGTATAGGCTCAGGCTGCTGCATAAACATCATGTCTTTGTAAAACCATCATCACTGCCACTGCAAGAAGCTCCAGGAAACCCCAAACTGAAGTGACACCTGGGACTTGTTCCTCCTGCTGTCCAACCTGAGCCTCCCCTGGCACAGCTGGAGGCCGTTCCCTCTCCTCCTGTCCCTTGTTCCCTGGGA
>NW_021940744.1:1637614-1654841 GCF_001715985.3 Manacus vitellinus | reverse complement strand
GTCAGGGGGTTGCAGAGCCAGAAGGTCCCCCCTGAGCCTCCTTTTCTCCAGGCTGAGCCCCCCCAGCTCCCTCAGCTGCTCCTGGTGCTCCAGCCCCTTCCCAGCTCCCTTCCCTTCCCTGCACACACTCCAGCCCCTCCATGTCCTTCTTTCGTGAGGGGCCCAACACTGAACCCAGTTCAGATGCTTCAGATCACACCTTTAAAATCCCATTTTCAAAACAAATTCAAAGTCTATTTTATACAGCAGACAGCAACCTGCAGAACTCCTTACCAAAGGAGCTGTGGGTGAAAGGACTTACATGGATTCAAAGAAAGCAAGTGAAGTTTCTGCAGGAGAACCTCAGTGAGAGCTAATTACACCAGGACAACATCCAGCTCAGGGAGTCCCTCACTGAAGGCAGTGGTGGAGAGGTGTCAGAGGAAACTGTCACATGCTTACCCTGTTCATAATTTTCCTTTATAACTCACTGTGACTGATGTTCTTCCCAACTGTCCCTTAGGATCAGGCATTAGACCAACCCTAACACAACTTCGAAGCACTCCTGGGAAGGGGGATGAGAGGGAAAAGAATAGAAAGCAGGAAAAAGTCAACTTATTACAGAGGATAAATGGTACAAAATAAGGGAGAGTCCTCCTAAATGGAGAGAGCAAAAGGCTCAAACTGGAGAAACAGTGGTGTGCACAGCTCCTAGAGAAGAGCCCCACCATAGAGCTCTGCCTGGAGACAGGACAGCACGTGAAACAGGAGCGCTTCCCAGCCACCAGCAAGCTCCTTTCTCCTGGGGCTGCAGCTGGTCCCAGCCTGGCAAGGGCCTGGAGCAGAGGGACAAGGAGGTTCTCCAAGCAGAGTCCCAGGAAGATGGATCCCAGTCTGAGCCAGCACGACTGCTCCATGTTCTCAGTGCAGCAGTCACGGGAGAGCCCTCCCCTGGCATGAGAGCAAGTGTTCACCAACCTTCAACAGAAACAGCCCCTGCCTCAGTAACTACATGGCAAGTACTCACAGACACAGTTTTGTTCTCATCAAAAAGATGTTTTTGCAACTGAAAAGAGCAGCAATGCCTGGATCAGCCTCACTGTGGAACACACGAACATTTTTCCAATGTTGCTGTCCCCCTGAAGCACTGGCTAAGCCTAGTCAGGAAAAGAATACTGGGAAGGAAACAAATCTGGCATTTAGTTGTCTCGATGATCTCCCTGAGATCTGCAGTAGACACCTCTTGAGCAGTTGTCAGTAGCATTGTTCATTTTTTAAGACCCACATGGACACATAACTCAGTACCAGCCCTGGTCCCTGATCCAGAAGCACCTGCTGTGGTCAGTGGTGGAGCTCAGAGCACTCCAGGCCATGGCAAACAGCAGGGTCAGCACAGGGGCTGGCAGAGGGCTCAAACCTTATGGCTCCTGGCCAGGAAACCTGCATGTGCAGCTTGTAGGATGTGGAGGATTGGCCAACTCTGACCTACTTTTCCCAGGCTGTTGGAATGGAAAAGGGAAGGAGTTTGACTTGTTTTCCTCTTGCAACTCCCTTGCAAAAATCAGAACCTGCTCCAGGGCCTTGCAGGAAGAGCCTTAGCTGATGACACTTCAACAGCTATGGTAGCTAAGCCAGGGGGCAGGAGCAGCCAGATGTGATCCTGAGAACAGCTGGATCAGTCCTGAACCAGCTGCTGTAACACCAACTCCAACACAAGCAGGCAAACCTCCAATTCCTCCTGTTGTTAGGCCAGGTTTAAAACCCTGCACACACCTACCTAGGCTGCTCTAGACTGCTGTGACTTGGGCTTTAGTTAGGCCAAGTTCAGCCTCAGGAGCTCTGGCTGATGGTGAACAGCCACACTAGTGGCTGACACCACACTAGTTCAGCCTAACTGCAATGGAAATGCATCTTTTATTTCAACAGGGAAGACAGCAACTGGGATGGAAGCTAAGTACCAGTGTCACAAAGCTATCAAACTTTAAACTTTCTTGAGAAAAGATTTTTTTTTCCCCTTGAAATGGCCCAGAATTACAAATGTTCATTATCAAAGCATCAAAAGTAGCTGAAGTAAGTAAAAGCTGCAAATCCAAAACAGGATTAAGCAAGATTAGCAATCATTAAGAACAGTCATAAAACTGGTTCCCTCTGTAGATGCTTCCACTTGTTTTGAAAGCCATTATACTGAAATGGATCTTTAAAGATACAAGACAAATTTTACAGTGCTTCCTTTGACCAAATTTTCCACCAAGCTCCCTGAAAATCCAGAAAGGGAGAGATGCTATGGAAAGAAGAACCAGTTTGCAAGCATTTCTCTTCTACAATATTGCAGTTTGGGATTCTGGTCGTTTTTCTGCAAGTTCTTGTACTGTCATGGAAGAAAGGAAAGGCTCTACAGTTTGGGTGGCATCTGAGTAGACTCAAAACTGAACATCTACTATATAGGAACACACTAGACCAGAGGAAAGATCTTTTCCAAGAGCTCCAGTCAGAGAAGTGATTTTACAAGGTCTGTATTCAGCAGAAAGCTAAGCATTTAAGATAACTAAATCCTCACCAATGCCATGCAGATTCTGTGATATTTTATCTTGTAATAGGTTTTTGTGGCAGCTTTTGGGCAGCAGGGGAATAGAATCCCAGAATGGTTTGGGTGGGAAGGGACCATAAAGCCCATCCAGTGCCACCCCCTGCCCTGGGCAGGGACACCTTCCACTAGCCCAGGTTGCTCCAAGCCCCGTCCAACCTGGCCTTGGACACTTCCAGGGATCCAGGGGCAGCCACAGCTTCTCTGGGCAACCTGTGCCAGGGCCTCCCCACCCTCCCAGGGAAGGATTCCTTCCTAAGAAATTTCTTTGTCTCTTTTTGTGTTAAACTGTTTTTCTGCCAGTTCAGCTGGCTCACCCCCCTCACATGTGTCTGACAGGTGGTACAAGGGTTGCAGCAGGAACACCAGAAAGAAGGACAGGTCTAGGTGATAAAGTGGGTTTAGTTGTCTTTCTAACTATCCTACTCTGCTACAGTTAATTGGCAATAAATGGCATGAATTTCCTCAAATTGAGTGTGTGTAGCCCATGTCAGTAAGAGGTGAATGATCTCCTCTCCTTATCTTGACCCAAGAGAGCCTTTCATCATATTTTCTCCCCTGTGTTGTTGATGGCAGGGGAGTGATAGAGAGACCAGCCAAGGTCAACCCACCAACATCTGCTGCAGTTACTCAGCTCATAAAATCTTCCAGCCTGTAAAAGATGCAGTCAGAAGAGCTGAGCACAGAGAATAGAGCAGTCACTGAACCAGAATTTACATCTGGGGAAAGCTGCATCACCTGGATGTTGATGGGATGATGATATCTTGGACTGACATAATCACCTTGACAGAGACACCAAAAACTGAAACAAGTTAAATCAGTAAAGAAAATACTTCTATATTAAGGCAACAGTAAATGGGCAGATACCTTTAATAAGAAAGGATTTGAATGAACTCCTGGAAAGAGAGTCTGCTCTCAAACTTCTTTTGCCCCCTCCCAACCATGCTGGGTCATTTCTTGCAGTAAATCTCATTTATCATCCCCAAACATGCATTCACAGAATGACAAATTGGTCAAAGTACACTGACTTCCTTCACACATGAAAAGCATCTGGATGGAAAATTTCTATTATGCAATTATTGCCATTTTGGTTTATTTTGATGTGCTCTATCAGTGAGTAGCAACAGCAGCTACTGTAGCTCAGCTCCTCAGATCCTGGGATGACCAAGATTTAGATTTGGTTGCTTGTCTTTGTCAGATCACCTCCCAGAAATGTTAACTCACAGACACAATGGGAAACCACAGCCAAACAGAGGGCTGGAGGCTATCCCAGCTCCAGCTTCCTCTGCTGTTCCACCACAAAGAGCAGCCAAGGCACTAAAAATAAGTCTTGAATCAGCAGAGCTGCCCGTGTGACCTGGTCACTCCTGGAAACACACTGCCTGGGGAAGCTACACTGTAAGTGGTCACCTGTGACCTGGGTTTAAGGATGACACAACCATTTACACTCCTCGTTAGCAAAGAGCTCAACAAATCTTGAAAAACATGCTTAAAATATTGCCTGGGCTTAAGGAGACAGAACTCAGGGCCTCCATGCCCATCCACACACCACCTTCCAGCTAAAACTCTTTGAGCAGAGGCAGAGTTCAGAGCCTTAAGATGAAAATATCACACAGAGCACTTCAGCATATTTAATAAGCTTAGATTGACCCAGATTTTTTGGGTCAATGGAAGTCTTGGAAAACTGACATGGCAAAAAGAACAGCAAAACATTACACAAAATCCCCCATTGTTCCCCCATCACCACCACAATGTAAAATTAACTCTCTTGACCCCAGAACAATCACAGTAGAAAAAAAATCAGGTGCAATCCACCAGAAGAGCCAACAGCTTGGTAGTGTCCATAATGGGACAGTGTCCATGAAGGGTATTCAGGTACCCACCCCAACCACATCACAGCCACCCTTCCTGGCAGTGATTCCTGTCCTTGAGACAAGAACAGTTTGGAAATTCCTTCCACAAGTTCCAGTTTTGGTAAATCAAATTAAAAAAATAAACATACAAATATATATATGTATATATGTTGGCACAATCAACTGTAAAGACCCTTCAGCACTCACAGCTCCAAGCATCTCTCCTCAGTAATTAACATGATCACTGATTTGATCAAAGAGCTCCCAGGCTCCAACACACCAAGCTTTGTAAAAACCCAGGAAATAAAAACGTTGCTCACTTTCCCAAAATAAAAACAGACACAACGATCTGTTTCTCTCACTTTGGGGGATTTGCCAGGACTCCAAGAACCAGCCCCAGGAACTTGGAAGCTCCCTCAGAGATGCCCCAGGCTACAGAGCCCTGGTAGCTGCCTCAGACAGGAAACAAAGCAGGTTTTGGTAGCCCTTAGTTCTGACAGGTTTTATCAAAATAAAATCTTCTTCCTGAGCAGCTTTTTGGTTTTGATGATTTGCAAAGATAAGAGGGTGGGTTTTTTTGGAAGGAAAAAAAAAAGAAATTACATTAATGGATTGCACTTGGAATTTATTCTATAGGAATATGGTGGACAAAAATGCCATGGTCTTCTGGCTTTCTTTACCCTTTCCCCACTCCCTTTAATATCATATCATGGGGTCCTCTCTTCAACCTCCTCTTTTCTCTTCCCATGTTCCCCACACTGTCTCACAAAAGACAACTCTGAGTCTGAGAACCTGTGTTGTCCATCTTCTCACACACACAAACCTGTGGGCTCCTTCTTCCACTCTTCCAGCACTTCTCCTGAGGTTTTTTTTGTATAAAGATTATATAAATATGGACATACACACCCCACTGCATCTTCTCTGGGTGTTCTATCCTTTACCCCACAGGAGATGTTAAACAGATTCCCAATTCCCTCTTTTTCCCTTCACCAGGGCTCCCCTCTCTCCCCTCATACTTGGGGCTCTTGAACATTCCCCTTCCAAGTGTCCTTCCCCCAGTTTTACTACCAACAGTAGACTTTAACTCTGAAAACCCACTGTTAACCCACTGAAGCAAAGCTGAGTGTCAGAGCAGGAATTGGAAAGCATTTGCATGCCCAAGGAGCCTGATGGGAGAGCAGGAGCAGGACACCACTCACCCTCCCAACCCCAGCCTTGGGCTATGCCAGGCTCTGCACAGAGTGCCAGGGAAAGGGAGAGATGACCTGGCAGCAGAGCAGTTAGACCTGAGGAAGTGGGAATATACTTTCTGCAGATTCAGCCAATATTCTCTCCCTCTTCCCCCCTTTAGAGCAGAGAAGAGTTTTCATGGGTTGTTCTTCCTGGTGGTTTCCTGTTCAGCTACACAGTCCAGCAGCCTCACAGAAAGGGGAAGAAGTGCTGGTGTCATGTATCTCCCCACCACAAGATCTGCTGACCCATTTTGGGTTGGTTTTTGAAATGGCTTTTATTTTTTTTCTCTGCACTGACTCAGCAGAGCTCTGGGCTCCTCTCCTTTGACATGTTCCCACCAGCAAACCACAGCCTTCTGAGGCAGCAGCAACTGCCAGTCCCACAGGACTCACACACTGAGCCAAAAAGCTAATTGTAGGTGTTGCTTGTTGTAGGCAAATCGTTTACAACTCACTCAGCTCTTCTGGATCAATGGAAAGAAGGAGCAGCAAATCTGCCCTGAGTGAGAGTGAGCAATGACACAGGGACACTGCCCTGGCTTTAATAAGACAGACAAAAAACCACCCCCAGCCCAGGAACAATCATTTAATGCACGACAAGCTGGATGTGTCATCACCTCCCCCTGCCTACGGCAACAGCCTCATGGAAGAAAGAGCAAAATAGAAAGAGAAATACTCACGCATGTCACCAATGGCTCCCTTGGTGACATTTGTGGCTTTCCTTACTGTCACAGTGAATATGTGTGAGTACTGGTGCTCCACCTGGAAGTCAGAGAGTTAGAGGTGATTAAGCTCCAGAACAACAACAACAACCACCAAAAAATCATCTATGAAAATAGGGTTTCATTTGGTCCAAAAACAGAGAGAGGGAAATCACCCAGGCAAAACGTAAGGGAAACTCATACTGGATAGAGCATCTTAAAGCTGAACTGCACCCTGCAGCTTTTCTGGGAGGTCAGACCTTGCACTGGGGCTGCTGGATTTTCCTGCAGCCACACCTACTAATCTCAATGAATAACACTCCTCCTCTCCACACAACCTGCTCCAAGGCATTTAGTCAGTCAGGGACAAATGGGTACAGTAAGGAAAAAATAAAAAAGGGGTTATTTTACAGCTTGTCATTGCAATTACCTTCCCCTGGTACAAAGAACAGGAGGAATTATTTCCAAGTATGTGTTCTGGAGCAGATAAAAGCACACTGCACACACAAGGGACAGAGTGAGTGATACTTGGAGTACACCTTTTAGCACACATCAGTATTCAGTGGGAAAGCATCCTTAAGACAATGTAAGGAAGGTGAAAACCCAGCTGTTAAAACATTCCCCAGCAAGTTTTGTGCAGTTTCTGGGGGTTCCTGTTTCCTGCAGAGCCCAAGCACACAGCAGGAGCAGGTCTCTCCTGAACAAACTAGGGAAGTAGGAGAAGATGTGAAGTTAAGAAACAAAAATAAAAAAAATTAATAAAAAGAGGTCACCAGCTCACATCTACCTTTGCTTTATCTACATAGTCATAAATTTGACCAACTCTGAGACTGACCAGTGCATACTGCAGGGCAGACAACACTGCCTTTACAGGGACAGAGCACAGAGATTGTGGGTATATCTGATGTGCTGGAGGCAGGATCAGGTCTCCCACAATTGCCTCCCAGCCCTTACACCTACACTGCTATGTTAAAAGCCTGTCTTAGGACACTTGAGCTGTCTGGCTGCCCACAGTGCCCAGACACTGACTCACACCCTGCTACAACATACCTCAGGTTTGCATTTCCAACACTGAAACAGGGATATTTTCTATCTTTTCCTAACCCCCTATTAACTTTGTGATATATTTGGCATATCAGCCATTGGGACCAAAACAACCAGCCAAGTATCAAAGGTCTTACAATGTATTCCAACCAGAAGGAAAAGGGGGAAAGACCAGAATCAAGAAATTCACTGGAATTTATTTAAAACCACAGACAATACCCTTGGTATGGGACATGCTTTTCAGGCTGTGCCTGGTGCTTTCTTGCTATGTTTTCATCTGGACACTTCCTATTTTCAAAACTGGTTGTTCCAGCCAAGCCTCATTATTTCTCATCTACAACTCACCCAGAGAGTCTAGAACCAAACTGGACCCCTCTAATACAAATAAAAAAAAATACTATCTTATAGGTATCTTACATATCATTTCCTCAAAAAAACCCCCCAAAAAAGTCAAAACCAACTAAAGACAGCAAAAGTGGCTTGTGAGTGTTTAAGTAATAGTTGTGTCAGGGTACATTAAAAAGCAACTCAAACGATACCAACCCAAATGCCTCCACAACCCCGAGCCCAGCCACACCATCCATGACTGTCTGTCTGTCCAGCAGCACATGGCAGGTCCAGGATCCCTCCCCTGTCAGCTGTAGGAGCTGTCTGGATCAAAGAACAAGGCAGCAGGCAGGGGAACTGTGGCAATGCCAGCTGTTACCTTACAAGTGGTGCACTGAAACCCTCATCGGTTCAGAGGTTCACCAACCACAGGAAAAGTGGAATTCAGACCCTGCCTGATCCTCCCAGCGGGACTCTTTGCTCACCTCCAAAGCACCAAACCCAACAGAAAGGGTTTAGGTGTGGGAACCCACAGCTGGTAAGAACCAATACCTAGTGAACAGCCTGCCCTGTGCTGGCATGGAGACATGCCCAGGATCCCATGACATCCATCACCACCTGCACTGCAGCTTCCAAGAGGGCATGGATGAACGGGAAGGAGGATGTGACTTCTCCGTGAATAAATTTCTGCCCAGAGTTTTCCATCACAGCAGGGTAAATGGGGATTTTAGTGACTACCTGGGCAGAGTTGGTTCTATGTGAACACAGTTATGTGAAGTTCTGTCATTCACCCTGCTCCAAGAATTTTTACAAGCTGTGAATCTCCCAAAACCAACAGTTCCCGCTGTCCCCTATTTTCAGCTTGCTGCTTAAGAACACCCAAAGCTGCTTTATCAGCGTGTGCCACCTTCACACAGGTCAGGTTGATGAAGGGCTGGTTTCACAACACGGCACTGGCCTCAGTTTGTTCACAGACTGATGTATTTCCTTTGTCACATTATAATTAAGAGAAACAGCCCAAAGTACAAACACACCACCCTCTCCTTTTTCTCAGCTCTTAAGAAAGAGCTTGTCCTCACTGGAGAACACAAATCAGAGATCACCGAGCATTTAGCAACGAGGAGGAGGATGGAGTTATAATTAAGTGACAGGGATGGGACATGGGTGTGCTGCATTCAGCTCTCAGCTGATACATGAAATTCATGTGAAATTCTGGTGCCTCGGAGTCCTCGGTGGAAAACGAGGAGACTACACGATGCTTCCTGACAAAAAGCACTCTGTAAAGTCATTTTCTTGCATCTCCCAGTCCTACTCATGAAATTTATATGCCTAAATAAAATGCCTACCACCAAGCCACCACTTACTAGTGCATTCTCATTCCAGCAGGACAGAGATCATCACTATTTCTGCTACAAGTCAATAACTGTTTTGCTAAACAGTTATGTTATCATAAAAACTGCTTTTTATTGACTGAAACAGCAACCCCCACCATTCCAGCTGTTATACTGCCAGGAAAGTTAAGCCTGGTTTAAGATCCTTTGAAAGGAAGGCAAGTACACAGAGGCCTGGCAAAACCAGAAAACATTATATCCTTTCCCCATGCCTCTCACTGAGGATTATAATTATAAAGAGTTATTAATATTTGGCCATAATGACACACTTGGAAGAAATTTGTAACTACTAAAATAAATGATCTCCCTGTTTGTAAAAAGAAAAATATACAGAGATACACAGGAAGCTCCAAAGTCCAGATCTCTTCTTACACCAAAATAAATGTTTTTCGCGTAACTTAAGTACAAAGGGAAATTAGGGCAATTTTCCACTTAGGATCCAGTTTCTAAGGGGATTAAAAGGATTAAATGTCCACATTTTAGAAGCACTTTTTGGGTAGTTTTTGAAGTGAGTTCTGAAGGCATCAGATGCCCCCTGGAAACACCACAAGAAATGTGTTGCCTCCAAATACCTCTCCAAATCCAGCCCTTGCTGCTTTAGATGACTAAGCTGCATTTTCTCAAGTGACTTATGTTCACCTTAAATCTTGATAAAAATCTGTACATTGCCAACCCCTCAAGTACTTCTGAAAAACAGAGGATGGTAAATAAATCACTTAAACGTTGCAACATTGAGTGGAGCAACATCTGCATTCCTTCAAAAATTGACGACAGGTTACAAATTTCAAAAGCTCACAACTAATTCTAGTGGAAGGTGTCCCTGCCCATGGCAGGGGGTGGAATGAGATGGGCTTTAAGGTCCCTTCCAACCCAAACCATTCTGGGATTCGATGAATTTAAAAAACTCAAAGCTACCATCCACAGTGGCCTCGCTTTACAGGTGCATTTCATCTCACTTCCTCTTTGTGCATAAATTTAGAGAAGGAAGGAGAGAAAGGTTTTCAACCTGCCCTCTCTGAGCATGGGGTTTCTAAATTACAGGACTCCTGTGGGCAGTATTCACTCTGCTGGTTCAATAGTGGTTTTCACCCAGCTGGGCACTGGAACAGGCTCCCCAGGGCAGTGGGCACACACCAAGGCTGCCAGAGCTCCAGGAGTGTTTGGATGATCCTCTCAAGCACCTGGTGTGACTCTTGGGGAGGGGCATGAGCAAGGCCAGGAGTTGGACCTGATGATCCCTGTGGGTCCCTTCCAACTCAGCATGTTCTGGGATTCCAGGTATCCTGCACAGTCACAATTCAATATCTGCTGTTCTCACACACCTTTCCATCTCTCCTAACTCCTCCTCTGCCTCCTTTCTTCCTCCCTCACCTTTGCTTGCCTTCCTCCCAGTAAAATTTCCCTAATTATCTGCTTTCCTCCCTTTAACATACTTTGCATCTTTTACATATTTGTGAGCACACAAACACCATCACCTTCCCACTCTGGGGCTGGGAAACAACCTCACACCAAAGTCTCCCGGAACGCAGGTGGGTTTTACCTACAAACTTTCCGGACTTGCCAAGAAGGAGGAATTTACATGTCTCCAATATCATATTTGTGTATTCCAGAATGCTGAGTCACAGAACACAACTCCATCAGGAGACTGCCTTGCACACCAACCCCAATCAGGAAGCTCTGGCACGGGCAGATTGCATAAGTATTTAATAGTTTTACTTCCTCAATGTTAAGGTCACTTAAGCTCACAGTTGGGCTGGACAAATGACAATATTTGCCTGTTTACTTAAGTAATAGATTTTCAGAGTCCATGCTCTTCTTTCACAGGGTATTTCAATTCAGACAAACATTTGTGCACACACACACACACAATTTTACCTTGAAGCCATTTTTCCCATTGTTATAATATTTATCCCCCATATCATTGTAACCAAAGATGTATTACATATCTTAAGTCTCTAAATCTAAAGCTTTTTTGGCACAGTCTGCACCTCCAGTAGCTTTTTATTCCTCAGAGTCTTTCACAAAACGTGAAAGAAAGATAAATAAAAAGATCAGACAACACACAAATCAGCAAAAGGACTTTTAGGGAGAATACTTTTGAGTCTTTTAATGCCAAATGTTCTTAAAATCCAAGATTTTTGCATGGGTACGAGCCTGCTGCCTTCCAAATTCCAGTAAAAACTTCCATGGAATTTCAACTTTCAAATTAAGAAACCTCAAAAGATTTCCATTCACTTTTCAAGCAATTAAAAGATCAGCTCTTGCCCTGACAGTGTTTATTACAATATATATACTGGTATCAAAAGATCTTTCACGGGAATGATTCAATGAACTACAACCGAGTGCCTCAGAGACCTCTCCCATAAAGGTACAGATCATTCCAAGCATTCCATCCAGGAGAGGGCAGCGATGCCAAAAGGAGCAAGTCAGCGAATTGTGACACAGTTAAACAGAGACATCAACCTGCAGTTGGTCCTTCCAGTTGAGTTCACAGGCCTGTGGAGGAGCAAAGCCGAGTCTGGCACGTGCTGGCTGCAAACTGGAGCAGAGGATGTGAACGTGTGGGGTACAAACCACAGCACCGATAAGAGATCGCTTCAAGGAAGCCCAGGGTGTATTTTTAGCCATGCTTTAGAAGCACAGCACTCTGACAAGCGTGGTTATCTCTGGGTACACGTCACTGTTCCTGCTGGGGGATCCCGGGGCTCTTCCGAGAAGCCCGCGATAGGAACACGCCCGGTGTGGCTCCAGATTTCAGCCTGAGCAGGAATTGCCATTTCGTGTTTACTCCAGAAAGTCACTTCCAGGAGAGCTACATGGGAATATCCCAGTGTTCAGTGAGCCACTGCCTTGCCCCACAAAGGGCAGTTCTGCTCCCCTTTCCCTTCTCCTTCTCTTGTCCCTGCTTCTCCACTACACAGGTTGTGCTGACACGGCTCCACCCTCCCCCTGGGCCAGCTCTGACAGCACAAAACGGATTTTCTAATCAGTCCATGAAATCCTGGAATGGTTTGGCTTGGAAGGGACCTTAAAGCCCATCCCTGCGATGGGCAGGGACACCTTCCACTAGCCCAGGTTGCTCCAAGCCCTGTCCAACCTGGACACTTCCAGGGATCCAGGGGCAGCCACAGCTTCCCTGGGCAACCTGTGCCAGGGCCTCCCCACCCTCACAGCCAAGAATCCCTTACTAATAACTTTTTTTGGTCTATTTTTGTATTGAACTGTTTTTTCTGCCAATTCATCAAGGTCAATTGTCTCCCTAAAGACGTGGGTTTGATAGCTGGGACAAGGGATGCAGCAGGAACACTGGGATAAAGCAGGAAGGAGGGAGCAGGAGCTTTCAGCAGCAGCTGCTGTTGAGTAGCACAGACCATTTCACTCAGACCTTGAGTTTGCAGGATGTATTCTGAAGATTATCTTTGAACCAACATCATTGATATACACTAGTTTAAGATCTAAATACCCAAAATTGTCAACTCACTCCTCTATCCATAGTAATGAAAAGGGAAAGAGTTAGTCAGTAAATAGAATTGTACCAAAAAAAATTGTACTGTAAGGGATAAAGTTACACACACCATTTCTTTAAGGAATTAGTAACTGCAATGTTATGTGCTTATTTAGAGTAACCTCTAGTAGAACACATTATACAAGACAGGATATATTACAGAAGACAGTATACACAGAAGATTCAGAGCTACTTACCACAATGTGCTGGTAAGGATCTATGACAGACATTTTTGCTTAATTTTTATTCCAGGCAACTGTCAAATATTTATTTCAATTCCACAGAGGAGAGGTTTTCTCCTTTTTCAGAGCAGAGTTCAGTATGAAAGATCCTTTCCCTACTAAATAATAAAAAAAAAATAATTAAAATTCTTATGTTCCTTTTAAACTGTATTTTGTAACAGTACAAATCAGTTCCTCTGCTCTAGGAAGGTTCCCAGTACTCACTTGTTTACCAAGCAATTAATTTCAATAAACTATGGAGATACAGATATTTACTTGCCTGAGCTGTAGAAATTTCTCGTGCTTATTTCCTCTACCTCAGGGTAAGAGCGGGAATCAAATATCTTGAATTCCAGTCATCCCAGTATCCTACAGACAAACAAAAGAAGAGAGGCATCACATTCATCCCTTACATACATTCTAATATATATGCTTCCATACATTACAATCCTAGTTAAAACCAGGACTGAGAACTCTAAAGGAGCAGCAACAGTGCCCTCTGTAAACCCAGAAAGGCAATTCCAGCCAGAGCTGTGTGTCATCTCCAGACCACCCCAGCTCTCTGGAGATGCTCAAGAGGCTGTGACAGGCAAACTGCAAATCAGCTGGAAGGATTTAAACAGACTCTTCATAGGCCACTGCTTTCTGAACACTTGGTGAAAATCAGGGGTCACCAGAGACCTTCAACTTCAGAACTGTTTCCAACCATCAAAGGGAGGTTACTCCTTTCTGCATCTCTAAAAATCCATGGGGACTGCTGCACAGGATCAGTTCTCAGGTCCAGCTGGACCATGATCAGACCTGAACCATCACAAAAACTTCAGAGTGAAAAGAAGCAAAGCACCACGTGAGGCTTGGTCTCAAGGAAATGATTCCTAATCCTCAATTCTGAAACGGCAGGATAAGCCCTAAAGAATGATGATTTCTATCACTCCCAAACCCCTGGCTCTCAAGCAATTATGTGCAGGCATTACAATAACAATCTAGTTTTGTTATGATCACTGGAACATTACAATATCCCTTCATTAATCACTGAATCATTAAGGCTGGGAAAGCCCTCCAAGATAATTGAGTCCAACCATTAATCCAGCACAGCCAGGTCCACCAACCCACCACATCTACACATTTTTTGAACACTTCCAGGGACAGTGATTCCACCACTTCCCTGGGCAGCCTGGGCCAGTGCCTGCCCACCCTTTCCTGGCAGCTCTAACAATAGCTTGAGGCTAGAAATCACCCTGGGCTTATTTATTTGTTTTTATCTAAGGAAGTCTGAATAAGAAAGACTTCAGCACTGGAGTAAATGTGCCCAGCCATATCAGTTTTGGAGGAACTGCTGGAATTCAAAGGCAATCCAGAAAAAGGAACAGCAAGTCCTATCCAATCACTGTCATGAACAGGAATTTTTAAAGTCATAAATCAGAAAATACACATTTCCCCTAAATGCACAGCCAACTACCAACAAGCACCACACTCAATTTGAGAGGATACACAAAACCAAGCTGAGGATACTGCTCTGTCCCTGGAACTAAGAAAACAGGTTAAGCCTGGTTCGAGTTGTTTGTCTTGCATCCTAAAGGCAGAGTTCCAGTTCCCCAGATGATCACTGAACTGGCTTAGACATGAGATCATCCTCTCTTTTCCTATAACCCCCCACCTCATTTATTTCAACATCTGCAGGAAACGCATCTGGGATGCTGCAAACAACAGCCTCTTTGACTGCAGGGCCGGGATGAATCCCCAAGCGCCACCTGCCCTCCATGTTGGATGAGACAAGGATGGTGCAGACAGACAAAAATGCGATCACGTCATCACCAACTGCCTCCCAAACACACCCACGCTCACCGCGGGGGAAGGACACACGGACAGAGCTCTCAACAGGGACAAAAGGGCCAGGGAGCCTCGATGTGACAGACAAAGCCCAATATCCTGGTTTTCGTACGGCCCATCCCACCCCAACTCCTGCTGGCGTTACTCCAAATGGGAACTCTTGCTTTGCTGTCTTGTCAGTCTTCCAGGATGCACTAAACAGAGGCAGGTGCCCAAACCCAGGCATCCAGTGCCATTTCAGACATGTGAGTGCACCTGGCAGACAGACACATATTCATGCCCTTCCAGGAGCCAACATCTGAAGAAGCAGCAGACATCTATGTTTAAGTGACTCAAATACTTATTTATGTCCTTTACATTGGACCTCATTCCTATCAGTTACTTGACCCTGTCATAATTACATTACACCCTCTGCAAGCTCACACTACATTATCCATGGAGTTTGGGTTAATAGATTCTATACCTAAAAATTTTATTGTGGCAGAGGAGTCAAATACAGCACTACCAGAAGGTCCCTGTTACATCCACCAAGAGCCATGAAGAAAGTCTTGAAGAACGTTTGCTTCAAACATCTGCAGCAAAGAGAGTTGTGATCCCAAAATTATCTCAACGCTGCTCACATACATTGTCCATCCCACAAAGCCTAATGGAAGAGTCTTCATACCATCTCAGATTATCCTGAGTTGGAAGAGACCCACAAAGACCATCCAGTCCAGCTCCTGGCCCTGCACAGACACCCCAACAATCCCCCCCATCCCTGAGAGCATTGTCCAAACCCTCCTGGAGCTCTGGCAGCCTTGGGGCTGTGCCCACTGCCCTGGGGAGTCTGGGCAGTGCCAACCACCCTCTGGGGGAAGAACCTTGTCCTGAGATCCAACCTGATCTTGGCACAGCTCCAGCCATTCCCTGGGTGCTGTCCCTGGTTCCCACAGAGCAGAGATCGGAGCTGCAGCCCCCGGTGAGCTCTGCCCTCAGTCTCCTCTGCTCCAGCTGATCTTCAGCTAATTAAGGGCTGCAGCACAAGCACACACAAAGACCTGCAGTTGAGCTGGAGCTGGAGAGTCCAACCCTTGACAGATGCAGGGGAAGCCTCTGAGCACATCTGCAAGGACACTGATATTACTAACACAAATTGTTTTGTTTCCCTGATATCTGGTGGCATCACATTATCTGTGACTGTGCTGTTCCCAGGGCTGACAGCATTCCTTCCTAAAGGAAAAGCACCTCGCAGGCCGTGCTGCTGCAGCAACATGAGCATAAATCCTGTGTGGACAGGGCTTGGAACAACCTGGGCTAGTGGAAGGTGTCTCTGCCCACAGCAGCAGGTAGAACTAGATGAGCTTTAATGTTCCTTCCAACTCAAACCATTCTGGGATTCCTGTTGTTTTACTGACGAGTGTCCAAGTTTACGAATTACCACCCCAAACAGCCTCTTGAACAGGCCACAGTTCAGCCTGGCCATGCAATATAGAGACAGTTCCCCTTTTAAGTGCCTAAATCTCACTCTCATCCAAAAATGAACTCTACTTTCATCAGCCCAAGAGTGTTAAATTGTTAGGCCCAGTTTCAGACATCATGAGTACCAAGTGGATAGGTGGATCACTGGTTAAATCAAGAGTCTCTTGGGATCTCAGCTCACTTTCACTTGTGGTGACAGACTGAAATGGAGAGGGGATTATTGTCTGAGGAGACCGACAACAGCAGAGCTACCGTACAGAAAGAAGTAACACACACATACACACAAAGACTATTACAGGAACATTTTCATTCTCAGTGTTGACCTAATAAATTCCTACAGATAGCTCAGTTTTACAGGATATGTCAAGGCAAAGGACAGGAAGAATAATGGGATTTTCCCAATTCATGCTGAGCATGAGCTTACTCCAGAGTTAGTGTGACCAAGCAGAAAAGCTCTGGAAGTGAGTAAAGCACAACCCAGTATAAATCTCATCACTAGAATACGTCCTCACAACTGTAAGAAAAATCATTAAAAGGAGATTGTTTATATCAACCTGGCCAATTCCTCTTTAAAAAAAAAAATCAAATACATGGACAATTTGAAAAATCATAAGTGAATAAGTATGACTCACCAGTACAGTCACTAACGTTCAATCTATTGTGATAAGAGTAAGGGGTACAGAATAAGCTAAGTAATGACTCAGGCTTTTTGTATGAATGTCAGCAGCCATTTATATCAAATCAGATTACAGCATTTTATTTGGTTAGATTGATCCTGTGATTGTATAGCAGAAATAACAAATAATCTGTTTCCACATGACTTTTCCCAGCATCCTGGAAAATCACTGTAATGCTATTTCTTAATTTAGGGCTTCCCACATGAGAAGGAAGGGTTACCTCTGACTCCATGTAGAGCACCCATCACCTCATTTTTATCACAAATGGGAAAGTATTTGCTTTGCTCGTGTGCCATGAGGATCCCTCCAATGGTGTGAGGGACAAGGCCAAGTGCCACCCTCGGGTCACAACAACCCATGGAACTCTCCAGGATGGGGCAGAGGGGCTGGAAAGTGCCCAGTGGGAAAGGACTGGGGGTGCTGGT
>NW_021940744.1:1633268-1636664 GCF_001715985.3 Manacus vitellinus | reverse complement strand
AAATTTGCAACAATCACTACCAAGGTGCACTTAAATCCTATCTAGTGCTTCAGGCAACTTTACATGCCAAAAGTGAGGAAGACAGAAGTGGCAAAAGTAATCAGGCCAGTTCTCTGTTGCAGTCCATGTTACAGAAACCTCCTGGAATAACAGGCAAGGCTTAGTGAGCCAGGGGCATCACTCCCACAATAAACTTGGTTAGGCTGGATTTAGTCCAAGCAGAAAAAAAAAACAAACCAACCTTATCTTCCTTTCTGCAAGGAATGGCCTCACCAACAGGGATATTCAAGAGGCTGGAAGCATTTCTGCCTGAATACCCACACCTGTGTCATGTTGGCCATGGAAGTTCCCATTTCCTATCCAGCCAAGTGCTATAGTTTCCCCAGGATCACCAACCACAGGTCTGAGGAAGAGGCAACTGATTCTGGGCACAACGGTTTATGTCACACCAATCCTGCTTACGTAAAGGACAGTTCACAAGAAACACTCACTGCAACAGCCTACAAGAGATTACAAGGAAAAATCTGTCACCATATGTGAATTCACCCTATGGCAAACTCACATAGGTATTGCACAGTGGAACTGAGTAAATTCAAAGGAAGGAGTTCATTTATTCCAAGAATTTATTAAAGAGTTCCTTGACTTAAACTGTTCTCCAGCATCACGTATTACTTCAACTGATGTTGCTTTAGAAATAAAAACCAGTCTTGAATGAGAAAAAAAAGTTCAGCTGAGAGATGCCAAGAATATTCTTGAAAATTGCCAATGATCACTATCTTTTTCTCTGGAAATTGAAGAGCACAAGGCAGAGTTCAGATGGCAGAGTCTCAAAATTGGTCAAAAAACCTCAAGCAGTTGATGAGTGGGTCAGGCTCTCCATAGCTAATGTGGGAATCAGCCAGCTGGCTTTTCCAGCAAGAAGGCCAAAAAACAAAGAAGAACATGAAAAATCAGATGAAAGTTCCACAAAAAAAGAAGAATTATTGGATTATAGATCCTGTAAAAACAATTACAGTGTACTACTGAAGTCCACATATTATTTATGTCATTTCAAGATCATCTCTGCAGGTGATTTGTTATATGGCACAGTGCCACTGGGGAAAGCAGATAGAAAAATGCCCCATATTCCTGTACATTAGGATTTTGGAATTTACTTAGGCCACAAATAAACTTTTAATCAGAGAATCTCAGAATGATTTGGGTTGGAAGGGACCTTAAAGCTCATCCAGTTCCACCCCCTGCCCTGGGCAGGGACACCTTCCACCAGCCCAGGTTACTCCAAGCCCTGTCCAACCTGGCCTTGGACACTCCCAGGGCTGTCTGACAGTTATTTAAGGGTAGTCTTACTTTTGGAAGCCCAACTTAAGGCAGCAGAGAACAAAAGCTCACCCTTCAAGATCCTGGGTGCCCCAGGCTCTCCAAAATGGAAAAACTCCCAACCAGTGGCAGCTTCCAAAGTGTTGCCAAGAATGCACTTATGCAACAATTTCTAAAATTAAATGATACACATCTCTACTGCAACACCTGACTGCACAGAGTTGTTTGTTGAATATATTCCTTTAAAACACAGGTGAAGGGAAGGGAAGCAAAAATCTCCCCTTGCTTTAAATTCTTACCTGGATCTTTGGTAAAACTTTCCACTCTGGGGGGTGCTGGTCAGGAACTGCTGCCTGCCAAAACCTCAGGAATCTCCCTCAAAAAGTCTCCTTGGTGCTGTGGAAAGAACTGCTGCTGAATGTTCTAGAGCACTAGACTAAGCCTCCAGAAGTCTCCCTCACTTGGCCTTAGTTGCAGCAAGGAGCTCAGCCAACTACTAAATATTTCTGGGCCAACGCCTTTTAAAGATTTTATTACAATCATGAGAGTTCAGTTCTTACATATCTTTAACTTTTCCACACCTTCATTCCTTCTTCTGCTTCCCTGCTGTAAAATAGGAATGGGCTTAAAGGAGAAACTTCAGGGAAAATATTAGAATAAGCTTTTATTTTTGAGCATTATAGCACCAAGGTTGTGGGTTTGATCCCCACATGGGTCATTCACATGAGAGTTGGACTCAATGATCCTTGTGGGTCCGTTCCAACTCAGAATATTCTGTGATTCTGTGTATTTATATTTTTGGGGGGAAGAAACATGCATGCAAAGCTGCCTGACGTGTTCAGGCTTCAACAGCAGGTGACAGTCCTTCTGCATTACAGTTATGCAGTGGTTTCACACTAAAACCACCCACAAAAATAGCTAAAAACACAAAGAGCTGCTAAAATGAACAGCTAGCTCCTAGTCAGGTAAGGCACGTCCACAACGAAATTTAGCTGAAAGTGAGGCAAATATTTCCGTTAAATATCTTTTTGATTATTTTTCGATTAGTCTCATATTTCTCAGGATTTCCTGCCCCTTCAGCTGTCACATCAGGGCTGGAGGAAGGGCTGCACACACGCGGTGTTTCATCATCTCCCACTCGTCGGGTCTGCACAACATGACTCAACATTACAACTTTCACGTCCTCGCTCGACATACGAGCCCTGCTCACCGTCTGCAGTGAAGGGACAACTGGGCAGCACTTCCTTTGGGCTCCATGATCATAACACAAAGCTGTGACTCAAGGAAATTAGTGGGGACTTTCTAGTAAAAGCAGTCATGAGCAAACTTCTGGCGCTGACATTTTTCAGTCTCTTTGAACGCTGCGAGTAAAATTTATATGGAAATATTTTATGGCTATTGCCAAGCTGGAGTCTAAGTAACATAAATATATCTTTTACACACAAGGACACAGACAAAGGCAAATACAGACATGCCTGAGACATATTTTTGAGGGGAGAGATTCAGTGACAAACACTATGAAAGATTTTGCAAGTACAAATAACTTTATAATCAACTGATTTAATAAATCAACTGCCCAACGCATTTCCTGTGGTTGGACACCTTGGTAGCACAAAGTACATCCATGCCAGTGGTCTTTTGTCCTGTATCTAAGCCCCAGGCAAAGCCAGAGAGCCTGGAGCAAAGCCCACCTGGCCCCACACAGTCTCCCTTGGCCAAGGAGACGTTCATCCCGGGATCTGAGGTCTTACAAAGCATCCCAGACTGGTTTGGGTTGGAAAGGACCTTAATACCAGTTCCACCCCCTGCCATGGGCAGGGACACCTTCCACTAGAGCAGGCTGGTCCAAGCCCAGTCCCACCTTGCCTTGGACATTTTCAGGGATGGGCAGCCACAACCTTTCAGGAGGAAGAAGCTCCTGAGTTACCAGCTTGCTTTTGAAGCCAAACTTAAGTTGGCAGAGCATTTACTCAGGGGTTTTGATTTTCTGTCCAAAGTCGGTGAGGCTTTGCTGGCCTCCCCCAGCTGGAGAGGGCAAACAGCCCACTGCCTTGCTGCTCAGAGACAACCCGAGGGAGG
>NW_021940744.1:1626356-1631828 GCF_001715985.3 Manacus vitellinus | reverse complement strand
AAAAACACCCTTATAAAAATTTAACCTACATTCACTAGGCCAAAGTGGAGTTGAAGAGCTCATTGGATTAATAAATTTGGGAGTCTTGGAAAAAAGGAATTGAAGGATAAAAAGCAAAATAACACTTGGAAGTATGTCCTCACTGAATATAATCACTTACTTACCAGTAAAGTCTGTGTGGACATGTGCTATTCCCAGTGGAAAATGCCAGGAAAATGTCAATGTTGGCAGATTTTGCCATTAGTAACTGCCAGCACAGGCTTCACACCAGCTCCCTACAGGAACCTTACATTGCCTGGGAAATGGAGTGAGTCTGAGTATCATCACTGAACACAACCCATAAAAATACATTGGACGTAAGAAAAGTCAGGATTTGCTTCCTCCTCTCAGATGTTGTACCAGCTACTGTTCTCATCTGCCTACAGTTTTTTCCCTGGCACTGCCTTTGATTCACAGTTGGTTACTTGGAAAAACTACTTTTTCTTCGTAAGACAACAATCCAAAAACACAAGGGTTGTGAAAACTTAGCAGAGTCCTGCCTTTATCAGAAGGGGTGCTGTGGTTAGGAACTCATCACCTATCCTCCTTGGATTCAAACAACAGCACTATAAGAACAGTTAGGTTTGTATTTTACCAAAAATGCCTAGGTCAAGAGATGACCATTATGGCAGATGTTTATTTAGATACACATTCATATTTATGAAATTAAAGAACAGAAGAATGCCTGAAGAGTGCATTTTCTTTTACAAATCTCCACTACAGTCTATTTCTAAAAGGCAGAAGACAAGAGGAACAAGCAGAAAGTTTCTAATTAGTTACATCCCCCAGGGCTACAATCACCTTCTCCCCAAAATGTAGTTTTATGTTTTTCCTACAGGGTCAGGCAGCAGCTGCTGATTTTGCATGGAGCTCCAGTTTTGCATGTGGAGTCCAAAGGTCCAGTTTTTGGGAGGGAACATGCAAAGTGATGGTCCAGGCCACAGCCAGAGCTGCTCCATGTTCAGTACAATTATCCACAGGTCCTGTTTGTTTTCCTGCTGACATGAACAGGTTTTGGGATGGGCCACAGTGAAATCTCTACTTGGGGGCATTTATTTTTAGCATCCATTTGACAATGCAGCAAGTTAAATGCACAAGAAATGCAGTTCTAGGAGTTAAACCCTATTTATAATCTCTACCCTTGAGACACAAGGGAGGGGGGTGGAAATAAACCAAAAAATAATTCCACAGTTTAATAGAAATACTTGGCCTTGTAGTTAAGTAGTCTGGCTAATGCCATGGACCAGACAGGATGAGACAGCCTGTACATGTGCATCCAATTATTATTCCACAACTCCATCTACCACAACATTCTACCTGTCAGTCTTGTCCACCGAGCATGTTTTATAAAATGCAGTTCCTCAGGGGCTGGGACTATCCAGTTATCACAAGAAATACACACTTCTACAGACCTTAAAGTATGATCTCTGTGTGTGCACAAATGAACATACAACCTTCTAATCTTGGTAAACGTAAAAGGATAATTCATTATGAAAGTGCACATTCCTACAGATCTTAGCTAAGGATATAAGCACTGATAATAACAGTATGAGAAGTTTTACTGATTTATGTTGAGATCATTCTAAGGAAAACATCAGATAAATATCAAAGATGAGTCAGTTCAATGGCTTTACTATCAGGTAACCACAAAAAAACCCCACAGATGTGAGTGAGACAAATCAAATATAGTTCTGAACTTGCGTACATGGAAGCTCTTGACCCTGTACTTTCTGTCTCCTCCCTAAATATCCATATTTAAGGAAGCTGGAAAGACAGAAAGACAAAGATTTTTGTTTGCAGGCTACTTTATATTTTGAAAAATATGCCTGAAAAATAACTTTGTTCTCAGCAGACACAAGCAGCACTGGATCCTTCTCTCCAGGCTCTAGGATGAACCATTATCAGAGCTACCACTCATCTGGAAGAAGATTAAACATCACAATTTACAAATTTAAATTAAGTGCAAAGAGAGCTGTGCAGCCTGGCCAGCAGCTCAGTGTGCTCAGAGATACACCACAGGTAGGATCCACCTCACTTAACTGTGACACCAACCTCACAAGAGGTTGCAGACAGCAAGGGGCACTCCCAGCACATCCTTTCTGGGGCCTGGTGGGTTATCTGTGTAAAATCACATTGATTTTATCGTGGAAGCACCTGCTTTCCCTCCAGGGATTACTTGAAGAGTCATGAACACTCACACACTGACTCCTACTCTGGGAGTGTTGTCAGCCCAGATCCCAAAATCATCCATCACTACACGGCATTCCCAGCACGCAGCACGAGCTGAGGTGGAAAGTGTCACGTCAGCAACCTGCTTTCTGGGAAAGGAAAACACCCTGGGAGTAAAACTGCAGTGTCTGTGTTCCCTGGCACACCTGCCAGCTGAGACAGGACCAGCACAGTTTTAAGGTGAACACAGGTTATTATGAGCATTAGAGAAAGTGAATAAAATCTGTACATCTATCAATATATGTCTGATATGTCTCCTTGCCAACACTGAGGTCTTATTTTTTACAGACACTGTGTCATTCTATACAGTATCACAGAATTCCAGACTGGTTGGGGTTGGAAGGGACCTCAAAGCCCATCTCCACCCCCTGCCATGGGCAGGAACACCTTCCACTAGCCCAGGTTGCTCCAAGCCCCGTCCAACCTGGCCTTGGACACTTCCACAATATGTTCACACTGGAGAACCAACTGATATTTTTAAGTCCATAAAATCTCACTTGCAGTATTGCCACAGGGTTTTCCATTTTTAAAAATTAGGCTAAAGTCAAAGTGTTCACTAGTTCCTTCCCCACAATCTGTTTAAAAAATAAAAGAAAAAGAATACTAGAGGCTTCTTGGTGCTTTGTTTGCTCCTTTTTTGGGGACCACTTTCCCCTGTCCTAGAGATCACCTCCTGTCCCTGCCCAGGGCCTGAGTAACTCTGCTCCAGACGTTGACACACAGGCTACTGGAAATTGGTACAGTCAGGAAACTTGGATCATCTGAGGTAAACAGTAAATGAAAACCCTCAGGAAGTCTGAATACCAAGCTGGTGAGGGGCTGCTTTTTTTTTTTTAAAGAAAGAATTCTTTTGAAAGTATTCTGTTACTACATCACATTATTATAACCTAGGGCAGTGATGAGATAATTTCCATTACCAAGGCAGGTTCTGGGATTTGTTTTTCAGACTACTGAGGAAGACAGTTATATCACTGAGGCATAGCAAACACAGACAGGAGAGTTCATCACCTCACAGCAAGATCCTGCTGCCCCCATCCATGAAATCAAAAAGAAATCCTTCCACAAATTATGTGGAGTTTCTGTTTAGAAAGAGATACATGAAACAAAAACAGACCAGCTGTAATCTCAACTTAAAAGTGTGTCATGACTGGCTTTACCTTAGTGAAAGGACTTGGTTTCATTGCTTAAATCTTCCCCAGACTGTAAGGTACCAATATTTTTGACATGTACTTGCCTATTAATGTCAAACAATTAGTCAAGAATTCAGTTTTGCTCCATCAAGGTCACTCCCCTTCCTTGGATACTGCCCTGAAGGATACAGAGACTTTGATCCACAGCAGTAACTTGTATCAGGTGAAGAATAAAATGTTTTGGTTTGAAATTTGAATTTCATTTCCCATCTCTCCATCTGTTAACCATAGACCATACCATACTCTGAGCTTTTATCTCCTGAGCCAGAAAGTTTCCATGGAAAACCAAGTATTTGCTCATGTTCTGTAGTAATTTTTCATACACTTGAACCTCTAGGTACAAGCAGGAGACCCCTCCTTCTCTGGCTGCTGCATGAGCCTGTCTCCAGTATTTTCCAGCCCAAGCCATTGAATCAACTTAATTCCATTTGAATTCACAGTTCCCAAGTCTCCAGAAGAGTACCAGTTCCACTGCCAATGCTGTCCCCTCCCAACTTCTACAGCTCCAGTTCCACTGCCAATGCTGTCCCCTTCCAACCCACATGGAATTCAGCAAAGTTGCCACATCCCTGAATACTGTACATCAATTAAAACACCCAAACAGAGCCATTCCTATTATTCCTGAAGCAATGTGCACCTGGCACTGGATTCAGTCCCTTGGCAAGGGAGAGCAGAGTTTATCCAAAACATCAGTGAAGTTGCTCAATGGCTTTGCAGGAACTCCTCTGAGGGAAATACTCAGGGCTCAACCCCATTCTTGTTATTTTTCCCCTTTGTGTGATGAAAATTCATGAACTGAAGGGAAAAGCTAAGGCAGAACCAGGTTGGTTGAAATATTTCCTATTCTAGCTGGTTCAGGCCAGCTGGCAAAAGTAACCTATTCAAAGTGGCATGGAAATTATGCTTCTGATAACTACGTTCAATGAAACACTCAAGTTAAAATGAAACCTTAGTGACGCAGCAGCACTAAATAAGTTTCCTTTTTTTTCCCCTTTGTTTTTGGCTTTTTGTTTAATTCTTCTAAGAAAAACATGTCATAAACAGTGCTCAGTGTCAAGAGTCACACTGGTGTTTTTCCAGTGCAGATGAACTGGCCATGAAGGAGGAGATTAAATTCAAGCATAAATCACTATTTGCATTTTTCTTGTGTTATGGATCCCTGCCATAAGGGAACAAGAGAGTGCAGAGAGGTGGGCAGGGATAACGTGGAGATTTGAAGAGACAACAGTGGTAGAGGAGCACTTTACACTGTATATTAAAAACTTCCTTGTTAACAGAAAGAAAATAAAATATACACATTAGTTTTAAGTTCACTGTTTCTCTCTGGAATTCTTAGCAGGCTGAACAACCCTTGGTAACCACAAAGAAGCTGATCCCATGTATCAATGGTTTCGTGCACTGAGGTGCACAAGAACATCTTTCTGCAGGAACATCTACTGCAGATACAGGTCGTACCACAGCACTGCTCCCTCCCCTGGGATTGGGATTGCAGACAGGAGCCTGCGAGGAGCCTCCACGTGGGCAGGGTCACACTCAACAGTTCAGGTGGCCCGAGGGATTTTCCCCAAAGGAAAGGCACAGAGTGCCTACGGACAAGCCCTGCACAGCTCCACAGGGGTCAACAGCTCCAGGTCACACCAGCTCAACCCAGCGTCAGCCCCAGGGAAGGGACAAAACTAGTGCAAACCCTGAGCTACTGGGGGAGCACCAGCACAGGAACTGGTCCTACCACGGAGACAGCGGCTTCTCCGGGTGATGCAGCAGGGCTGGGGAGAGGTCAGACAGGACAGCAAATTAACCTCTACCTGTAATGGTCACTTCGGTGCCAAACAGGCACAGATAACCCCACGAAAACCAGTGTCCAAGGCCAGGCTGGACGGGCCTTGGAGCAGCCCCGGGCTAGTGGAAGGTGTCCCTGCCCAGGGCACGGGGTGGAACGAGGTGGACCTTTAAGGTCCCTCCCAACCCAGACCACCGTGCGATTCCAGCCCGTGAGCAGACTCCGTAACTACGG
>NW_021940744.1:1599204-1624753 GCF_001715985.3 Manacus vitellinus | reverse complement strand
GGGTGGGATGAGATGAGCTTCCAACCCCAACCATCCTGGGATTCTGCGATTCGTGAATTAAAACCCAAAAAAGTATTTCCCACCTGGAGTTGCAGTGTTCACAGTGAGTCAGTGGGAGAACCTGACAGGCTCAAATCTCGGCTGCTGCTCACCCACAGCTCGCACTCTCAACATAACAGGTCTCAAAGAAGCCAGTTCTTCTCTGGACACACCGGAAGATGAGACTGAGTTTCACTTCAGTGTTGACACCAAGCTCTTTCGAAATGCCCACTTCTATGTAAGAATTTGCTGGGGCTTTGTACAGGCGTAGTGCCTAAATTGAAGCTCACTTCTTCGAAAAATGTGGTCATGAAAAAGCAAAGATGAAGGGGGGGGAGAGAAAAAGGCTTCGATGACACAACTGGGACCTCCTCAAAGTGTGGAACACCAAAGGAGTCTCTCCCACAAGTGAAGGGCACATAAGGACTGCTCATATTCCTAATGTCTGGTAAAGTGGTAGCCACAATTAGAGGACAGCAAGCCAGAAACCTCATTTTCTCCATCATCTTCCTGCTCCCCTGCTGTGCTGCGCTGCAGGAGCTGAGCCACTCTGGCCATTACTTTTGGCCTCGTGGTCTGTGTCATCTCGTAAGGAAAAAGGGCAGGGTAGGAAAGCACTGTGCTCTGAGGGCTGTCGCAAAGAAGGGCGAGTTTATGTTTAGAGAGTAAAACCAAGGACTGCCAGCTCAGAAAGCACTCGTTTGATGTGGACACCCACATTCTCATCATGCCTATTTGAGGGAACAGTAACCAGAAAAATGCAGCAAGCCCATGACAGTGCTGTTATTTGGGTCCTTTTGTCTTCCACATCGACCGCTGTCTGAAGATCACCTCATCTTCGGGTAGGAAAGGGCACTAAAATGTGTCAGAAGAGCTCATTATTGGTCTTGGAGACATGTAGGAATGACAAAAGATATGAATAAAATTGCTCTTACCGAGTTAGTTTGCTTGTCCCCTTTGACTGCTGGTTGATTGGCAAGGCTGAGGGTCTGACCACCTTGTCTGGGCTCTAAATCCCCCCAGCATACAAATTTTAAGTGTCCAGGACACTGCTGAGCACTGGAGAGGCAGTTTTCAGAGCTGCCTGTGTCTCAGGGGTGACTGTAAGCACCCACAGCTCCAGTGCAGGTATGATCCCTATTCCTGGAGGTCTTGTTGCTCCACTTTCTCCCTGGCACGGCCCTGCTCCAGCCACAAACTTCTGTGGAGCCACATGTTGCTCACAGGCTTCATCAGCTGCCCCTGAACTCTGCCAAGGGAGGGTCATCTGCAAACCGAGGGTTTATCTCCAACTCTCTTTCTTGGCATTTTGAATTTGTCCAAAGCACGACTCCCAGGGTTGTATTTTTTGTGGTTTTACAGATAGCAAATGCTGGAATAAACACAACCCTCAGCAAACAGGGGAACTCCAGTATTTCCATCAAAATTCCCAGAGTTACTTCTGATAAGCAAAACTCTAATTTTTCTCTCTGTCCAAGGAAACAACTTAGGAAATTTTACATTATGACTGTTCCTGTTATTTCATTTAATTATTTTTGATCTTAATCCTACTTCTTCTTGAAAATTATGAGTGGGGTTTCATGATTTATTTATTTTTTCACCGTGAAAAAGGAAGTTTATTAGCTATCTTCCCCCATTTCTCATTCTTCCCCACACACTGCAAGTCCTTACCCCGTTGTGCCTGTGGGAGGTTTTGTGGGGTCCTCGTCAACTAATCTTGGAATGGGTAAAGAAACCTTTCCATTGTCTTTTATGTGAAGTTTATTTTTCTAATTTCGGGCGATTTCGACCCACTAACAACTATCTTGTGCAAGCACACAAAGAAGAATTGTAAGGGAAGCCACGACAAATTACAGAGGCCCTTCTGATGTGCCCTCGAGGGCATCAAAGCTCAGGCTCAACTTCAGGCAAACCATGGAAAAGTGAGAGTGGGAATACCAGGACAAACACGCAACTAAGTAAACAAAAAGGGGTGTTTCGTCAGATCCTTAACACAAACCCACTATTTTCTTCCAGACACTTCATGATGTATCAGAAAAAGATCACTCTTTGAGCAGGCTTACAAACCCAAGGTATTCCATGGAGGGCATCCTCCTGCTCCACATTCCCAAGGCATTCCTCAGATATTGGCTCTTGTCAAGATAAAATGTGGTGAAAATCATTCAATCCATTACCCATAACACCACAGGGGGAGAGGAAATTGTCAGTCTTGCTATTAAGATTTCTCCTAGTGAAAAATGGCCATTTGCTCATCCATTGAATCACCTGAAATGGTGTAGTTGGGGCCCTGCCTGGAGCTGGATTTTCAGGCTGCTGCCTCCTGCCATTGACACCTGGCAGAATAAATGCACCCCTAATTTCCAGTTTGTTCCTCTAAGACAATGTAACAGACATATATGTCACAGAAAAGTGACATTTCCTCTAAGCCAGCTTGCCTCTGCCCTTCCTCCTCCACACCCACATGCAAACATTTCCCCTACCACTTAAAAAATAATTAATAACTCCGGAGGACTTTCCACTGTGCAGGAGAAAAATTTGCACTCAAAGGGACTTTGAAGGGAGTTCTCAATCAGGTGTCTGATTCCTTGGTGTCCCTTCCCTTCTTTCTCCCCCTCCTTCCACCCACAGGGTGGTTGTCTGGGGTTGTGGCCGAGTCACCCATGGAAATTATGGAAACAAACACGAAGGGCTAAAATAACAGCAGGTTTCAGACACAATCCTGCCATCCTGAAATATCTTCTGAGAGCATAGTTATACACTAAGGCTGATCTTATTTATGCAAGGACATTTTAAAGGAGATGAGTACAGGATCAAATATCTTATTAAATTATACTCCGGAGTACCAGTTACATTATAGACGTAAATAAAGTTGCCTCAATTTAAACAAAAATCAGTCACAAAAAGAAGCAATAGACAAAAAAAAAAAACATGAATGGTATGGAGTTCCTTATTCTGAAGATCTGCTGCCCTCACTGTAACTCCCCACCTTCCTTCTTGCCCAGTGTCTTGTCGTCAGCCGTGCCCACTTAGGGGAAAAGTGCAGGAAGCAGAAAGTGTGCGAGGTGCTCCTTTCCCTGTGCAGCCCAGGAACTTCCTCCCCTGGGGGTTGCACCAGGACCAGGATTTTTCAATAGATGCCTGTGGATATAACTCTTATAATTACTAACAATTATCTTATCAAGAAGGACTATTTACAAGACTGTTCTAATGACAGGACAAGGGGGAATGGCTTCAAACACAAAGAGAGTAGATTTAGGTGGGATATTGGGAAGAAATTTCTCCCTGTGAGGGTGGGGAGGCCCTGGCACAGATTGCCCAGAGAAGCTGTGGCTGCCCCTGGATCCCTGGAAGTGTCCAAGGCCAGGTTGGACGGGGCTTGGAGCAACCTGGGCTGGTGGAAGGTGTCCCTGCCCATGGCAGGGGTGGCACTGGATGGGCTATAAGTTCCCTTCCAGCCCAAACCATTGTGTGATTCCATGATTCTGTGATTGTATCTGTCCACTCTTTTTGATGGAAAACCTCCAGTCTCTGTACCTTCCTATGTGCAAAAATTCCATAATTTGAGTTGATAAAAAGCATATGTTTTTCTTCCCTGTATGAATACATTAAATAGCAGAGGTTCCAGCAAGGGCTTCCACTGGTTATTGCTCTCAGTTACAAAATCTGAACACTCCTTCCTACTTTCTTCTCCTCCTTTTTCCAGTTATTAATCCATGAGAGGACTGTTGGTATTTACCTTCTTTTTCAAAAATCCCAGTTTTTCCAGTTGGATCACCTAGTTTTGTTGACATCTTCAAAGTAGAGGCATGATTTCCCCCTGGAAAAAATTATATCCCAACCTGTGCATGTTCCTTCTGACAAACCTTTATCCATGGAAGTTGTTCAAATAAAGAAAACATTACTACTGATGGGAGAAATATTTGCAGGACTCACTGCTTATCCTATCTTTGGAAGTGTTTTGGGTGCAAAGAGACTCATGGAAAAACTGCATGATTCAAAAACAACATGGAGTTATTTCTTTAGAAATAAGTTTCTGCCCTTGGCAGAAAGGAGCAACTTGACCACTTGCTGTGTGTCCTCTGGAAAGAACTCACCCGAGTATCACAAGGAAACAAGAAAGGAACCCAGAGATTGTATGAAAGACATTTTTCAGGAGATAAATTTTGGTTAAATAGCTGAAGGTAGTGTTTGGACAACCTTGTTTGCCCTTTTGAGAATAATGGCACCATAAACATTCACACACCATTATTGACATCACGGGTCACAGGTTTTATGCCGAGTTCATCCAGTTTCTTCAAAGGCAACACTGCACCTAAAGGGTAACTTGCACATTTCCTCTCCTAAATGAGGCCATTTCTGTACTAATGTCTTCTTTTTTTCCACAATTACCATCATTCCTCTGCTTCTCTCTCTCTTCACTAAAATCAGTCTGATTTTGCTTTGCTTTGTTTTGCTGTGACCACAAGAAGAGACTCAACACCCACATCAGAAATTATAATGGGAATCCAGGAGTGTAAAGAAGTCTGGGTGTGACAGATCAGAGTGAAGAAGCTCTTGAGAAATGTGTTTCCTGAGTGTTGCATCTTCTGCTTTCAAATCTTTGGGTTATTTTGTCTTCGTTCTGCTGACTGATACTTTGTTTTTCTCTTGTCCATAAGCTAGTTAGATATAAAACCCCTACACCAATGACATGAGACACTGCACCAGGCAGAGAGGTGGGTTTATTTTTAGTATGTCCTAATATTCGGTAAAGTTCCCAAATATTATCAAAGGGTCTTTGACTACCAGGAAACCTTTTTCCCTAATGCCCTAAATCTGCTATATTGTTATGACAAAACCAAAGCTCATAAAAACATTCCCTAACCACGAAGAAACACCCTGTAAAACAATCGACTCAAATAGGACATTTTACTAACCAAAGAGAGTTATGGACCCTCAGTCTTTTTCCATCACAGGGAAATAAATATATTTTTGTGTGCTGAGGCTGAATCTGAACTTTGAAAATACTTCTAGAAGAGCAGAACTACAATGTACAAATGCGATCTGGTTCCAAGCATCAAATAATCAAAAATAGGTCTTATATGGAACCAACTCTCAACCTGCAGTTTTTAAACTTGGGCAGAATTGAGCCAAAATTTGCAGAATTGAGTGGTTTTTTTACATTTGCAGAATGAGGAAATTGTATCTTCTTCTGGCTTTGTTTTTGTTTGGAACTGTGAGAAATTGGTCAGCTGGAAGTTCAATGTGTCTGAAATGTTTGCCTTAATATACAAATAAAAACAAGACAATCAGGAGCCAGCTGTTTCTCAGGGACTGTACAGACCTACACATCTCTTCTGAGAAACTATGAAATTCTTTCTTTATCTTACAAATGGTCAAAGGTGAGAGCATGCCTGAAGGTTTCTCACTGAAAGCTGAATTTTTGAGGTGCTGCCCCTTATCAGACTGATCCTGGCAGTTAATTAAATGCAGCCATGAATCCTTCCATGACTTATTTCTCAAGTGAAGGATTCTAATGATTAAGGACATCTGCTCCCAGAAATGGCTGGAACACATGAAGAGGAAGCAGAGATCACCCACATCACCCCACCCAGCAGCAAACCATCATCCCTCTCCCCAAAGGAACAAACCGACAGCTTTGCACACAGAAGTTAAGAAACAGAAGTAAAACCTGGAGATAACCAAAGCCACCAACACAGAAATCAACAGTTGCTGAGAAATGTGTGATGCAGTCAAATGTATGTTTTTACAATCCTGCTGACAAACCTGGGCAACCCAATATAGCAAGAAAAAAATGTGCATTTCGTGCCCCAGAACCTGACTGTCTCAATTAGCCTTTTTGCACACTGCTGAGCTGCAAAAACACTCTGGGTAATTTTTCTGTGAAAATTACCTCACTCTCTTTAAACTCCCCGGTGCTGCTGCTCAAGGCTGTACGAGGCAAAAAAAGGCCTCCAGCCCTGTGCCCCCTGTTCTGCAGCTCCACAGACATGGGCTCTGTGCTGGGGCAAAGTGGGCTGGGGGCATCTAATGCAGCCAAATTAATAAAGAATTAGCAGCTCTGGGATGAATGATTCCTAAACGTGCGCTGTGCCTTGGGCTTTCCACTCGTTACCCCTCACAGGAGTGAGAGGGACCCTTCTAGAATCAGGGAATGTTTTGTCACATAAGAAAATGAAAGATTGTAAAGGTCCAAATACAACTGAGCTGAGGGATTAGGGGAATAAACAGAACCACCGAATCACAGGATGGTTTGCTTTGGAAGGCACCTCAAAGCTCACCTCGTTCCACCCCCTGCCATGGGCAGGGACACCTTCCACCAGCCCAGGTTACTCCAAGCCCTGTCCAACCTGGCCTTGGACACTCCCAGGGCTGTCTGACAGTTATTTAAGGGTAGTCTTACTTTTGGAAGCCCATCTTAAGGCAGCAGAGAACAAAAGCTCACCCTTCAAGATCCTGGGTGCCCCAGGCTCTCCAAAATGGAAAAACTCCCAACCAGTGGCAGCTTCCAAAGTGTTGCCAAAAATGCAAACACTTATGCAATCAGCTCATCCAGTTCCACCCCTGCCATGGGCAGGGACACCTTCCACCAGCCCAAGTTGCTCCAAGCAACTTTGGACACTTCCAGGGATGGGGCAGCCACAGCTTCTCTGGGCAGCCTGTGCCAGGGCTTCCCCACCCTCTCAGCCAGGAATTCCTTCCCAATATCCCATCTGACCCTGCCCTTGGCAGTGGGAAGCCATGAAGGATATGTCCATGTACAGCTGTTAAATGCAGTGTTACAGGCATTACCTCAGGCTCAGTGAGTTCTTAAGCCATTCCCCCTGAATGCTGGACAGGATATTTGGCCTTCCCTTGCTCTCTTTTCCCCAGGGTATACTAGTGACCAATGCCAAAGGGGTGGCAGTGAGCAAAGGCACAGCCACCTCATCAAATGGACTCGATGATCTCAGAGGTCTCTCCCAACCTAACCAGTTCTATGATTCTGTGAATACAGGGGCTTCCTTCCCACAAGGCAGCATCTCTCACTCTTCTGGGAGGGCCTCCCTCCACAATCCTGCCTTTAAACTGCAAGTCTCACTTACCCACTGCCTCAGCTGCACACCAGATTGCAGAAGACCAGAACAGCTTTCTTGCCTGGAAAAGAACAGGCTGCTACCCCCAATTTCAGTACATACACACCAAACATATCAGAAAATAGTGTTGCAACTTTTGAAACACCCCTGAGCTTCGTGAAGTTCTGTCAGGGGAGGTTTAGGTTGGATTTCAGGGAAAGGTTCTTCCCCCAGAGGGTGGTTGGCACTGCCCAGGCTCCCCAGGGCAGTGGGCACAGCCCCAAGGCTGCCAGAGCTCCAGGAGGGTTTGGACAACGCTCTGAGGGACAGGGTGGGATTGTTGGGGTGTCTGTGCAGGGCTGGGAGCTGGACTGGGTGGTCCTGTGGGTTCCTTCCAGCTCAGGATATTCTATGATCATATGATTCATGCTTAATCTACTCACCCTTTACAAGTATCACTATCTACTGGAAAAGAATACACAATAATTTTCCAGATAAAACAAATCTTATACAGGAATTAGTAGAGGATGTTATTATTTGATAGAGCATAATCCCTTTTATTAATGACTAAATGAGTGCAACAGCTTAGTCCTCAATGATTATACTTCTTTACATTCCTGGATATTCCCAAAATAAATTCCCTGAAGGGACTTAACTGCATATTTACTATGAGTACAACGGGGCTTACTCCACTGAAGTTGCCAAGTAAAACAGCTGAAGAAAAAATACAGATTAAACTATAAACTGTATTTCTGTTAGTCCATGACATTGGAATGTTCCAGTATGACAAATGAGCCCATTGCTGGAGGCAGTCCTGTGCCAGGACACTTCCAGGAGCAGGCAAGTGAATGAAACCCAGGAGAAAAACAGCCCACAAATGGTTTTGGTAATTTCATGGAGACTCTGGTGAAGAATGATCATGGTAACGAGGAACTCGAGCATGTGAATTGTTAGAAATGGTACAGATGCAGAAAATAAGGAGAACAAACTTGTGCTTGAGACACTTCCAGAGTTTATCTTTGTTCCACCTTTTCTTTGGGAGAATTCTGCCCTGTGAAACAGCCCTGGCTGCTGCAGGGGCCTCACCTACAGCTGCCTCTGCCCTTCTGGGTTTGCACACCCCAACCCTTTCTCCTTTTGTTCTCCTTGCCTTTTTTTGCAAACTCCAGCAGCAACATGAATCATTCCAGCCCTCAGCAAGTGTTGTCAATCCCCAGACCTCAGCAAACCAGACTTGACCCAAGTTCAGCACAGTTTACATCAGCATTCCCTCTAATTTGATGCCAAGCACCCAGAGCTTATTCCAGCATTGTGCTTATCAGAATAAACCCTTGTTTCCTTGCTGGCTGCCTCTTCCCTTTCCACGTGGCAGGATGGCATTTATTTCAATGAATGTAAAAATCTTCCCTGCTGCATTTTCCCTAATCAAACATATCTCTCTGTGCCCCCAAACAAAGCATCCTCTGGAGAAAAATTGTGCAAAAGCTCTACAAATTGTTGCCATAAATAACCCAGCCCTCTAGGTTCTGAATAGGACTTGTCACTGCATTTTTATTCTGTTGTGCACATATTTGCCAGTGGAATTGAACACCACATGAAAATGCAGACAGGATTAAGGACTTCTATCTCAGTCCAGTTTTAAATCATCAGAACTAAGAGGTGGTGGAAGCTTCTCTAATCAGGACATCACTGTTGAAGTCCCACTGATGCCAAAGAAATGTAAGTGTATGCTTTATTTTAATTGTATGTTTAAGGGCTGCTCTGAAATGGGTCACAGATGGTCACCTTCTCTATTTGTTCAGAATCCTATGGGATCATTTCCATCAGGGAAATTAACTCTTGTGTTCAGACGTTCATTTTTCCAAGACAAAATCCTTTCTGCATTCTGGATGTGTAAACCATTCTAAGCCTAACCAATCCTAAAGAAGAAAATTCTGAAGGAGAAAATTCTAAAGCACGAGTACATGACAATAACAAACTGCTTTTTCTATAATAAACTGTTGAAACCAAACCATTACTGTGCTTAATGATTAATTTGCTACGTCTTTGGTTTCAAGTTTTGCCTAAGGCTGCAAGCTGCTCTTCCAGGCCATTACTTGTTACAGACATCCAATTTCCTTTGAATTTATTATAATGCTACAGAAGGGTAAAGGTCACCAAACAAATCCTTCTGCCAGAAACCTTTTCCACCCATAGTCCTCCTTTCCAGTTTGGTTCTCAAGCCTTTGGATTCCTGTTGGCCCACTAGGAAAATAGCACATCACTAAAGAATAGATGTGGAATGTTATAATTTATGAAATAATACAATCATAGAATCACAGGATGGTTTAGGGTTGGAAGGGACCTTAAAGCTCATCCAGTTCCACCCCTGCCATGGGCAGGGACACCTTCCATTAGCCCAGGTTGCTCCAAGCCCCGTCCAACCTGGCCTTGGACACTTCCAGGGATCCAGGGGCAGCCACAGCTTCTCTGGGCAACCTGTGCCAGGGCCTCCCCACCCTCACAGGGAAGGATTTCTTCCCCATATCCCAACTAAATCTATCCTACTTTAGCTTAAAGCCATTCCCCTTTGTCCTGTCCCTCCATTTCCTTGCCCAAAGTCCCTCCCAGCTCTCCTGGAGCCCCTTTGGGCTCTGGAAGGGGCTCTGAGGTCTCCTTGGAGCCTTCTCTTCTCCAGGCTGGACAGCCCTGACACTGCCAGGCTGTCCCTGCCAGGCAGTGACTCCCTGGTTCATTGGTGTCCCTGCAGGCAACGGGCATTTCTTGCTCTGCCCGCTCAGGGTGGGCATATCCCCCTCTGCTCCCAGGCCACCCTGAACTCAGGCTCTCAACACCAGGGCTCTCTGCTCCCAGCCACTTGAGAGAAGGCAACTGAAGTGTGTGCTGCCAAAAGCCCACTGTCATTGAGATGGAATGCATGTCCTAAGCAGGACTGAATGAATTCCCAGTGGCTGAGATAAAACATTCAAATCAGCTGGACTTGGAGAGGCTCTACCAGATGAAACCTGCACTGCTCAGCAGGATGGGTTTCTTCCAGCAGCCATTCCCAGTGTAGTAACGGGAGGACTGGCCAAGTATTGATGGGAAGAGGAGAGAACAGGACAGTTCTTTCTCCCCTCTCTCCTGCCTCTTGCTTGTGCCTGCTTTGCTTCTTCCTCCCAGGCTTCTTGCTACCTGCCCTTCTCCATGTGCTGCTCAGCACCCTCTGACGTTTCCACTGCTTCCCGGAGAGACAATGGGATGATCTGCAAGACATTATTGTCCAAGGATCCCCTCCCTCGTATCCAGAGGAATATTTCCTCCATTAGTTTGCCTGCTATTTTTAAAGACACCTGAAACTCTTCTCCTGTGTGGCCATAGATGGTGAGTTGTCACTGAGCCAAATTATGCTGTATATTTACCTCCTTCTTACCCTCTCATAACCTCAGCCTTCCAGGCACTTACCTGTTTTATTTCTGGGTCTGAACTCCTTCCAGCTCTTCTCTGCTCAGAAGGGAATGCCAGATGGAAGTGGATTTCCACTAAAACCCACCATGTCCCACTCTGGTGTGGGATGGGACCAACCTCAAAGTCTTACTGGGTTAACTTGCTCATAACTGGGTGGTTCCCTCTGCAAGGAAACCGTTACCATTGGGTGTCCCTTATTTAGTGTTCATCATCCCATTATCAGTCTGCTGGAAATTTCAAGGAGTTTGGCACTTGAGATGGCAGGATTTTTATTCCTTTTGACAATGCTCCAGTCACACTTTGTTTCATAAGAAGCTGTCATCCCTCCAGTCACCAGTTTTGTAAAACTGCCTTAAGAAGGGATGGTAGAATTTTGGAGGGGCAGATTCCTATTCCTGGGTATAAAGTGGCACTTTTAATCCAAGCTTGAACAAAACAACACCTGAAGTTTTGGAAGTTTCATTCATTTTTGAAGTCTTAAAAACTTATCTTGTATCAAGACCCTTTCTTTCCAAGATTTTTATTCTTCAGTGTAAAATGTCCAGATATTTTACTGTTTTTAAAAACTGGGCAATAATTCCAACGTTTTTGAATGTCCCAGTGGTTGCAGTTCTAACTAAGCTCAGGTTATAAATCCAGGTTAATAGTGCTCAGTGACTCAGAGAGAAAATCCCAAGTGGTCCAGCTGACACAGAAGGTCATGAGCAAGGAAAGACTAGGTAGAAAAAAACCAACCTGTTCCTTTCCTAATGGAAATTATATTTCCAATTTAAACTCAGCACAGTGGTAAAAACTCCACAGAACTGAAAGAATCCCGAGGATCCCTGCACTGAGGTTGAGTAGGGAACAGTTTGTTCTGGCAAAGGACACTGTTTCTCCTCGATGCCAACTCTGACAGGCCCAGAACAGCTCCGTGTGTTTGCAGGGCAGCTCTGCAGTGCCTCAGGTTGTGCCCAGTGCACACACACAGCCTTCAACTCCCTTCCCAAGTCAGAGAAATATCTGTGCCATTTCTCCATCCACAGCCTGAAGTGATGGAAGTGTAGGAGGAAAGGGTGATGAAGACCAAGAATTCCATCTGCCATTGTTAATTTTACCTTTTTTGAGTGGAACAGGCCCCTGGTGCAAATGGGATCCACGGAGTGTGGTGAAACTCTGAAACCATCAGCACCTCACAAAGCCTCTGCATCCATGTCAACCACGTGGGTTATGAGCCTGAAATAATCTACATCTAAATTGAGATGATCTCAAGTTCCTATAATGGTTAATTAAGACTTGATCTGCATTTTATCTAAAATTTTATCTACCACTAGACCTTTCAGAAAGTACATACTATAGCTTTCTTATTCAGTGTGGAATTAAGTCTGGAGTGTCAAACATACCAAATAAATTGTTCACACTGGGCTCTCAGAGTACCCTCTAAGTACAGGTTTCTGTGGCTGGCTGGCACACAAACACCCACACACACAGTCTGTGTCTGTGTGAGTGCATCAGTCCAGGATGGGATGAGCCAGTAACACACACAAAAGCAAGGCCAACACAACCTGCATCATGGTGGATAATATCCATTACTCCCAACCAAGACAAACCAAAAGAGAAAAGAGCTGGACCAGCTCAAGTTTAACAAATTCACTGAATTCCAGACTGGTCTGTGTTGGAAGGGACCTCAAAGCTCATCCCACCCCCTGCCATGGGCAGGGACACCTTCCACTAGCCCAGGTTGCTCCAAGCCCTGTCCAACCTGGCCTTGGACACTTCCAGGGGTTCAGGGGCATCCACAGCTTCTCTGGGCAACCTGTGCCAGGGCCTCCCCACCCTCCCAGCAAAAATTGCTGCTAACGAAGCTGGAATATTAGGAATGACAGTTTCCATGGGGCTGTTCATCACTCTGGCAGCCAGATGCTTTTCCATACAGCAAAGATGTCCCTGCATGAGCTGACTCATCATTCTCCAAGTCCTTGTTGGTTCTGGAGTTAATTTCCCCTCATTAGTGTTCCCCAAACGCTGCAGTTTTTAGGTATTTCCCCAGGACTCAGTCCCATCCATCTCTTCACTGTGTGGAAAGAGGGTTTGACTGGGTTATCAGCTCTAATTCTCTGCTCTTCTCAGATGATTTATCTGCTGATTTGTCTTGACCACTCACAGCCTTCCAGCTGTGACCCTGCTCAGCCAATCCTGTGACTCTGTTTGCTGGGAGGACTGGGAAATTTGGATAGTGACAGGCACATACCTAAGACATAAATGCCACTGTGTGGTGGCTTTTGCTGAAAGAGGTACAAGATACAGCGAAAACATTTGCTGGGTGTGAGACATTCTTTAAGTAGATAGTTAGGGATCAACAAACAGGATCAGGATCACAAAACTTCATCTGAAAAGATGCTGACTGGGAGAAAATTGAGGTCACACCCAGCAGCAGAGAGCACATGGGTAAGTCATCCTGGAAGGAGAGGTGGACTCGTGTCTGGAAAGGCAACAAGCTGGGGCTGAGCATGGATATTATACATTAGTATTATACATTAGTATAATACTTTCATATGTAGGGCATTTAATTAGTTTTAAAAACATTCTCAGATTTTTCCAATGGCTTCCAGTGTTCAGAGCCTGGGAGCCCCACGGTGTGCCCCTGGAGGGAGCTGGGTGGGATGAGTGGTGCTGGCAGGAGGTGGCACAGCACACCCAGACGTGCCAAACGCTCCTGCACAGAGATGCAGCTGCTCCAGGAACGGTTTGGCATCTCCTGGATTTTGCAACAAGCTGGAGTGGATGGCAGGAGGCCTCGGGGTGTGAGTCACAGGCTCAGGGCAGCCATTCCACCTGGTGAGCCACGGGAGCAGGTAAATCCCGGCTCCCGAGGTGAGGAGCTGTGACCCGGCCGTGTGTGCCACCTAGTGCTGCCATTGGATACCAAATCCCTGCCCTGGGCAGAGCTGGGATCACACCCACACCTGGCACAGGTGGGTACAACAGCCAGGGACCGGGCACAGCACTCACCTGCATTCACGTTTAGGTTCTTGGAGCACTTCTCACAAAATGTTCCCCAAAGACAATTGTGTTTGCAGATCACCTGCATTCACCTGCATTTACATTTTAGGTTATTGGAGCACTTCTCACAAAATGTTCCCCAAAGACAATTGTGTTTGCAGATCCCTCCTCAGCACTGAGCGACCTGAAGGTTCACCTTAATTGAAAAGGATAAAGAGGGCCAATCCAATAAGCACAAATCACACCTAATGCCCAGAGTTTACAATCACGAACCTTCAAACCATCTCCTTAGGGGGATTATTTGCAGTTTATGGCACAGAGACTCCCACTGGCACTGCAAGCCACTGTGTTGAGTTTGGGAGGAACTCCCAAGGGTGTCCCTGCCCAGAGGACAAGGCAAAGGTCACAACCAGTCCTGTCCCCCTGCTCTTACACAGGAACTTGAATGATTCTCACCAGGCTGCACACGAAGCTAATGGCAAAAACCTAACTTTAATATCAGTTACCCTCCTTCTTCCAGTTCTGGAAGAAATGGTTCACTGGTTTATTTCTCCAGGGATGTCTTGGATAAAGCTGAATGTGGTAATACAATGTTCACATAAAAAGGCCACCATGGACATTTGTGACACACTAGAAACATGCAAAATAAAGAATTATTCCCTTCCTAACACTATGTTTTATTTTAAATAACATCCCATATCCCCTCCATGTTCTGTTAGAAAAAGTGAGAACTTTGATCACAAATATAGAAGCTTTGAGACTGGGATTAGGTCAAGGACTGAGAACATTCCTATAATCTATAATATCATTAAAAGAGAAGAGAGTAATGGTTTTGCTCTTAAGAATACACATCACCTTACATAATTATCTCTAATCTTAAGACAAAACAGAAATACCTATGGTTGGTGTATGGAAACACACAGGTGGGTCTTCACCCTCCCCTAAACCCAGTGGGTCACATGTTGGAACAGCAGCAGAAGCATCACACAAAAATCTGTAATAACACGCACACCTAAATTGTCTGTGTTCTGGGGGTTGTGTTAGTAGCTTAAACCCTCAGCAACCTCCCATCCAATTCTTTCCAGGTTTAGCCACTCCAAAAGCTTTTCCAGTAGGGTCCCACTTGTATTAACTCCTGTTTTTTCACCCTTAGTGAGATTTCATGGCTCTTTAGAGCTGAGTACGTCCATTTGAGCCCGCTTTTCCTCATCATAATTCTGTGTATTAAAGCCTGGGGGCAAGGTTGTGCTACTCTCAATGTAGATGTTCACTGGATGGGATTAAATCACAGTCCTTCACAAGCCCAGCCTTATTTTACCTCCACCTTTCCCATTTTTAAGTTGTAATGAGACAGCACAAAGGGAACCCCTATTTCACAGCAGAAGTTTGAAAGACATTGAAAGGCTTGGATAAGTAAATAGGATAAGTACACAAAACATTTTTTTCTGACAAAGTTGGAGCCTAATAGAGCCCAAGTCACCCAAATAATAGGGATGAAAAGCTGCTGCCGCCTTTGAAAAATGAAGTGTGAAGGAAAGAACATTACAGTAACAAAGCTCAGGGTAAGAGCTCACAGAAGGGGAAGGTGACTTGGTTTCAAAGCCAGGCTGATTTAATTGACTCATATCCACACTCCCAACACCCCCAGGACCACAAGCCCCAGGATGTGTGTGTCCAAGTGGCTGATCAGCACCAGGAATGTGTTTCAGGGTTGTTGGCCAGATGTCCTTCAGTAGGCTGTCAAACGGGCAGAAGAACAACAGCAGGTCAAAAATGATCAACTAGCCATGCCCAGCATTTCCTGAGTGCAGTCTCTGAACTGCAGACACTGTCCCAGTGGCACAGGAGTAACCTGGTACCTCACCCTAAGCCCCAGTTTTCAGGAGGTGAGGTTTGTGACACCCTCAGTGAGCAGAAAAGTTCTTGTAACTGGAGAAGGCAAACAACCCTCTGGCCCAGCTCCCACAGCATGTCACGTCATATGGACAAAAGGAGGTGGTGTGGACACAGAGTGAGAGCCGTGGCAATCACTGCCACAGAACGTGTGTGGATTATTTCAGGATGCACGTCAATTCAAATTTGTAATCTTAATTTGCCTAATGGCACTTTATTGAGTAACTAAACAAACCATTTATTTCTGTTAGTTTGGCTGCCTTCTCGTTAATTATTATCTTTTATTTCTGAAGGCCCGGCCGTGGCACTCAGTGCTCTGGGCCGGGGGACAAGGTGGGGATCGGGCACAGGTTGGACTTGATGGTCTTGGAGGTCTTTCCCAACCTAAATGATTGGGGCTTCTAAAACCTCTCTGGGAAGCCACACTTGTGATTTACCACAGATGCATGGAAAGGGCAGGGGGGTGAGTCCCTCCACCACGCTGGACTGAAATAATTTCAGCTCCTGTCCAAACAAAGCCCTTTGTGTATACTCAGGAAAAAACATTGTGCTGGATTTTAAACAAAAATTATGCAAATATAGAATACATTGTTTGCCACAAGCTTCAAATATACCCTTCCAGACCTGGATGTGAACGTGGATGAATATATTTAAAGACATGCTCTCTAGCAGTGCTCCTGTTCATGCATGTCTGACCTCAGCTGGGATTAGAGCTCAGGGATGAGCACTCCATCCCCAAAACAGGACTGATTCCAGACACTGGTAATTTAAAAAGATGTTAAACATGGCTCTGTGAAATTCAAAGCAAGAGAAAAAGATTCACCTTAAGACAAGGACATGGTTATGCCAGGTGGAAAAGCCAGTTTTTAACCCACAGGAGGTGAAAACTTTATTAATATTTTGGTTAAGCATCAGAGGAAAAAGGAACTGCTTAGAAAGAGGAAAATTAAAATTACCCTCCTAATGAAGCTGGAATCAGAACACCTGGGAAGGGGAAGTTTTGCAATGTTCACCTGGATGAAATGCAAACAGCCTCAGGGTATGAAATGAAACACATTACCCCAATCAACACTATTTTTGACGACTGCAAGCCTGAAGTCATGTAGGGATCTTTTCATAGGAGCTGGTTCCAAGTTAGGTAACTGTCATCCAGCAGTGTAAGGAACCTTTGGATCTGAAGAGTTCTGCAAACAGGCTTGTTTCACTCCTGTTCACCATGAAGATTTAACTGTCCAAATTCTGATGTTATGCATAAGTTCTTTATTTCACACCGATCTTACATTGCCTTGTGCTCAGGAGGACTTGCAGGTAATTGGCAATCATGAAAATATTCCACCCTGAGGATAAGACTTGTACAGTGTCCAAATCACTGCAATATAAATCTCCATGGAGCTGCAGAGACTTGTTGGGGAGCAGGTAACACATCAACTGATACTAAAATATTTTATGCACAGTGGATGCAGCACACAGAAAAAGATATTACCTGGTGATTCCTGCTGTGCTTTGCTTTTCTGGGGGATTTTTCTTACCTGTTAAGCTTTGCTCAGAGTGTGACAATAATACAAAACTTCTTACAGTCCTGCCTTTACTCATTAGTGCTAAACAGCAGGGACAAGGAGCCTTGGGCAAGAGGCAAATCATTCTTACCAGTCAACTATAACAAAAATGTTCTACACGTAAATACTTCTCTTTCCTACCCTCTGGAAAGTCTCTAAACATTGAAAATCCCCACGAGCTGAGTTACAACACCTAAGAACTGCCGTGCGTGGAACTCCCCGTATTTAATGGGTGTGGGCAGGAGCTCCAGCCACTTCAGAGGAGTTCAGGGAATGGAAGTTCACTTGCCACATCCCCATTTCCATTCCCAGCCGCCCCGAGCTGCACATGGGCCTGACCCAGGATCATCCGAGTTCACCGAGTGCGGGAGAGAGGGAGGAGGAGTCGTGTCTGTGGCCTGTTTGTGTGGGAGGAGCTGTTTGGATGGGAGCTCTGGCCCTTCCCATCAAAATCGAGTCAGGAGGAAAGGCAGGGCTGCAAACCATCAGGTGTTTTCTCCCCAGGAAGAGCTGGAGCTCTCATGGAGCTTCAGGCACAAAAGAAAAGCTCCCTGGGGCAGCAGGGAATGGCAATTCCCACCGGCCCCACCACCAGCCACTGACTCGGGCACCACAAGGTTGTGAGAGCCTTTGTGATGGGCTGGAACGTCACACAGAGGAACTGGTGGTGGCTCAAAGAAGCACCAGCCCAAAATTAGCAGCCTAGACAGAGCTCTAATGGTGACATAAACCCTGCTATTTCCACCCAAACCTGGCCTCCAGCCAGTGCCGGGTGCTGACTGGCCCCAGGTTGCTGCCAACTCTCTCCAAACAATCCCAGGAAAAATGCCATCTGAAATGAAACCCCAAAATAACACTCACTGCCAGGACATGTTGCAAAGCCCTCATTTACTTAATGAACTGCCTATAAGGAGAACACAGTGAGGCACAGAGTGGCACCAGCACAGAATTTCCACAGCTGGCGGAAACAACTGAACGAGACAAGCTGAAATGTTTTCGGTTTGTATGATTTATCTTCACTGAGGGTCAGGATGAGAAATAAATCCAAAAATATTTTGGAGGCCGTCTCTGGATAAGCAGAAAAATAGAGGAAGAGAGTCATGTCAATGTGAAAACAAATTTATAACTGCTCCACAAAGAAACACCATCGAAATTCCTGATGCAGGACGAATTACGAGGACAGTAATAAGAACCATAAAATCATACACGGTGTGCAAACAGTAATTCAGCCCGACAGGAGTTAGTCCTTAACCTGTGTGCTGACAATTCAGTACCTGGAGCAAACACTCTTTTCTGAGAACACATCCTCTCGGGAATTCCGGTTGGACTTGATGATCTTCAAGGTCTTTTCCAACGGTAATGATTCTGTGATTCTGTGATTCTACTCCCCAGTTTTTCTCTTTGGAAAGGGTGTTCCTGCAGACATGTGGTCTCTGCAGGAGTGCAGCTGGCTGGGTTCTGGTTCCCTCACACACACAAATGGAAATGATAAGTGGATGACGTTCCTGACACGGGATGAAAGCACTAACACGGCTCCAGCTCCAAAAGGAAACATCACATGTTTTCCCTGGCAGATCCTAAACCAGCTGGGGTGTGGGTCTGATCTCTTACACCCACTGCAGGGTTTGTATCTCCTTAATTATTTTCTATTTTTCTACTTTTCTATTTCTCATTATACATTTTCCCTCACTGAAAATTCTAAGGAAAAGAAATCAAAACCAGCGAGACTTTATCTCCTGATGAGTATCTCCATGGCACAGTTTCCCTCGGAGGCTGGATTTTAAGCCCAGCAAACCAGTCAGGTTCTTATGCCATTACATAATTGACTGTCTCAAAAAGCAGAGATGCATTTGAACAGTTTCTAAACGATGTGCCTATGCTTAGAGTCATAGGTCTTGACAAGACATAACATGATGTGATGTCTCCTTCCCAATCATCTAATTTCACTTTAAAGAAAGTGGGAGTTTCTCCAGATTCTTTCTCCTGAGATGTTTATTGTCTTGGCGAAATCTTTCTGGATTAAACTCGTGTTCTGACCTCAGTAGTTTAACTCACAGTATTTCCTAAAGTGTCTTTAATTCCCACTGGTAACTACAAACAATTTGAGTTTCTAGAGGCCTGTTAAGGAAAAGGATTATGGGACAAGTTTTAATTGACTCTCTGTGTCCTTTTCCCTCCCCAGTAACCAGCTCATCTAATATCACTTCATTCCTTTTATTTCTTAATTTCTTCTTATGTTGGAAGTGAGGCAAGGTGGCAAGCCATTACAAAAACACTGGAAAACACTCCTGATTTCATTGTGAAAATGGAGATGACTCAAATGGAGACTTAGGAGTTTGGGTAGTCTGCACTGGGCACGACCTGCTCCAGGAACATCGCCACCCTGGTGTAGCTGCAACTGTAATTTGTGCAGGCCCTGTCCATCCCCAAGGGCTGCCACGGGATCTGTGTCATGGAACATTTTTCTCTGGCTGACACCAGGTGACTCCTCCAGCCTCCCCACTGTGAAGAGCTGGACTCGGTTTTAAGGAGCTCAATGTCTTTGTGTCAGTATTTTAACCCACAGCTAGTCCCCAGTGAAGGATGGATCTTCTCTGGGGCACTGAGGGAAGACTCACAGCAAATAACTGCAGAGTGGAGCTTCCCCCTTCTCAAAGTATTCCAAGGAGTCAGTAATGCCCCTTCCAATGACTAAAGGGGCTCCAGGAGAGCTGGAGAGGGGCTTTGGGCAAGGGAATGGAGGAACAGGACAAGGGGGAATGGCTTCCCACTGCCAGAGGGCAGGGTTAGATGGGATACTGGGAAGGAATTCTTCCCTGTGAGGGTGGAGAGATCCTATGGATCAATGCCCCATCCCTGGAAGTGTTCAAGGCCAGGTTGGACTGGGCTAGTGGAAGGTGTCCCTGCCCATGGCAGGGGGTGGAATGAGATGAGCTTTAAGGTCCCTTCCAACCCAAACAATTCTGTGATTCAGTGATTGTATGGAACTCTGGATTCTCAGAAACTTTACAAAACCCTGCAAAGCAGAGGTCACTGTATGGAACAACTGTAAATTGATCTGGTAAATGCTCTTGTCGAAAGAAAAAAAAATCTTATTTGCAAGAAATAATGTTTACTTTCTGTAAAACAAACAAGAAAAGGGTTTAATGCATAAAACTAAATAAACCTTAGTACCCAAGGATGTGTTTTATGTAAGAAAGCAATTTTCTACTCAGTAAAACCTACTTCAGTTTCCTTTATCCAGTTTAATGTCCACAAAGCGATGGAGAAATACAAACAATTGTATTTGCAGCTCTGAGCTGCACAACAAAAGAGCGTGAGGCTGGATGACAGATTTCACTGAAAGTTTAGCAGGAAGTCGTTAAAAGAAAATTCCAGCCCCTGCAGTATGGAATGTAATATTTAGAAATGTCTCCAAGGAGGGATTTTCTGTGGAGGCTCCCCCCAGAAATAGTATTTTGATATACGACCCTTTCTATAAATGGTGTAGCAGGAGCAATCACCCTCCTATGAGTTACAGGCAGTGACAAAAAGCAGATAAAATGTCGGCTGACGCTCCTTTATGGAAGGGAGTTACAAAATCTCCTGACGTATTTTGGAGCTGTGATCAAATGTCTACGTGGGAAATACAAAGCATATGGAGAGTGCGTGGGGAAAAAACCAGGGGCTCTGCTAAAATGTCCCAGGATCACAATAAGTTCACGGTTTAGGTTTGGTAACAATTGCCAATAACAATTGCCAATAAAGGAAATTCGGTTTTCTTCGTTCAAGAAACGATGAAAACTATTTTCCATTCTAGTAGGTACAGTTTAAATTGGGGAAAAAATACGCCCAGAGATGAGTGTATCCAAAAAAAGGTCTCTAAAAATTATTAGAAATTAAAAAAAAATCCCCAGATTTTCTCCGGAGAGTGGCTGCCAAAAGCTTATGTTTATAGAACAGCTTATGTTTATGGCCTTTTCCTTCAAATTCACCATAAAAAGGATTTAAAAGTCTCGTGACCTAAAAAAAACCAAAGGGACAGATCATAGCTAGGATGAAATTTTCAGTCAGCCTCTGCCTCGAACTACCATGTGGGATAAAAATGTTGTGCTTCATACTCCATTCATCCACGCTCCTTGGAAAAAGCTCGTCCTAGAGTGCTTTGAGCTGAGCTCAAGTCATTTAGGGCTTGTTTGTCAGGAACTGGTCAGGCAAGACTGAATTTGTGACTACAAAGAGTGCAAATGAGGAAAAGAATAAACTTGTCTAACACATTTCATCTGAAAAACAGAACCCAGTTCTGGAAGCCATTTCTGTGGGGGCTTTATCCATCCACCTTCATTTAAAATACCATGAATTCAAGCCTCCAGCCACCTCCCAAGGAAAGAGCTCAGCCTTAGTTTGGATCACTTCAGCTGAGTAAAAAGAAGCAACTCTTGTGTTCTTTTTCCTCTCTGGTTTGGTATTAAATTGATGTTTGCCACATATCAACAGTGTGCAGATGCCCTGTAGTCATGATATAATACAGGGATCTGGCAAAGGATTTGCAAAGCAAACAGACCTGCCTGGGAGAAACCTGCTCACCACACAGCACTGTACAGGTGTCTCATCTCACATCCCATCTCAACAGGTACATCTGTTGTAAAGTCACTCCTTTGCCTTTAGTTTCATTCATAGAATCACAGAATGGTTTGGGTTGGAAGGCACCTTAAAGCTCATCTCATCCCACCCCTGCCATGGGCAGGGACACCTTCCACTAGCCCAGGTTGCTCCAAGCCCTGTCCAACCTGGCCTTGGACACTTCCAGGGATCCAGGGGCAGCCACAGCTTCTCTGGGCAACCTGTGCCAGGGCCTCAGCACCCTCACAGCCAAGAATTCCTTCCCAATAGCTAATCTAAATCTACCCTCCTTCATCTTAAAGCCATTTCCCCTTATCCTGTAACTCCATGCCTGGTAAATGATTTCTCTCCATCTTCCTTGTAGGCTCCCTTTGGGTACTGGATTGGTACCCAACCCTTGGCTCATAACTGAATCTGTCAAGAATGTCAGAGGATTAAAGCAAGAACTCGGAGACTTTATTAAAAACAGAAGCATGGAAAGAGTTCGTTGAACTGGGTTTTCTCTACAAAAATACAGTGTTTCATATTGGAAAGCATTCCTCGAAACTCTTACTGGCTTGCCAATAAAACACAAGCTGTGGATTTATGTGCCTTTTTCAGCAGCTGCAGTGCAAAGGGAAGCTTCTTTGAAAAGGGGGGAAAAAACTGGGGCTCAGATTTGCTCAGGTCTTGCCTAAATCAGCCATAGCTTTTTTGTGCCATCTGCCTATTCTTTTTTACACTGTTTTTTTTTTTTTTTTATATATAATTCCAGGATGAAAACAAACAAACAAACAAGAAAACAAAAAAAAACAAAACAACCCAGCCCAAACTGATTTGGATAAAAAGGTACACTCCCATTTTGATATGCAATGATCAGTGTTCACAGTTACCCCACTGAACTGAGCTCCCACCTCACCATCCTGCTCCCTGTCTCCCTGGACCACGTGTGTGCAGGCAGCCCCAGCCTGTGCACAAGCATTCCTTACCACTGTCCATGGTAGTTTTCCCAGTCCAGCTCCCAGCTCTCCCACCCTCTGTATTCATACATATTTTTGCCTGGAACAGATTTCTTTAGTTTTCCAGACAATTCCAAAATTGCAGCGGTCTGGAAACTCCACAAACGAGGCACCTTTTTGCTGCGATATTCCTGGAAAAATAAGTAAACCTCCCTTGGTTTAAAAGTAGATAATGAGTGCTTTTGTGTCCAGCACAACCCAGGGGTGCCAGTGAAAGCAGGACCCCAGTGACCACAGCATTCCAGGAGGACAGAGAAGTGCAGCCCAGTTGCCTGATCAGCCAAACCAGTGGATGACCACACGAAAGCTCAAAGCACTACATAACCAAACACTTCTGTTAACACGTTCCTGATTAGCAGAAGGCAGAAACAGGAGCTTAAAGACATCAACTTCCTCCAAAGGTCCTTCTATTTTCCAGGATATTTTGGAACACCCAGAATTGTTCTGATATCTCTGCACCCATCAGCCTTGGAGTGTGTTTGCTTTGGGTGCAACGTGTCGAAACGCTGATAGCAAACTTCAGATTGAGCTCCTTTTGCAATAAGAGAGCAGGGAAAAAGCACAGACTGAAGAAATAGAACTGGTTCTCCTGCCAGGAAACTACTGCACTATAAAACATGACGAGACTGCCACAGTCACAAAGGAAGGGGAAACACTTGAAAGCTGTTTAAAAGGCTTGAGGATAAATTCAGTGCTTGTAAACCTGGGTTTTCATGACTCAGTGCAAAATGGAGCAGCACCAGTGCTGGGGGACAACATTTTCAGTGCTGCCGTTCTGTGTCCCCTTCTTTTGGTGGCATTACTGGAGCATGTCAATCCTTTCATTGGATTCTTCTGTCCTGACCCCTTGCCTTAGAAGAGGTGTGAATTTATGTAGCCTTTCACATGCAGTTAAACCTGAAATAGAAACAGGAACAGCTTCGGGGAATTGTTTCCTCCAGCAACGTCAGCAAATGCAAAAGTGCTGAGGGTGACGGAGGTTCTGTGTTCCACAGGCTGCTTTCACCTGCACCAAAGGGGACCTCGAGGGGCAGGAACAAAAATACTCATTTTTGGCAAAGGAGATTTATGTGCTAGAAACCAAAAGAGCACTTCGTTGATGCATAAAATCTCCACCTGGTGGTGAACCTGCCACAGCAAATTATTTTATTTTTTTAAGAAAAAATCCCGTTGCAACGTATAAACAGTTCTTTAGTGGATACAACCCCAAAGCAACAGGTGGGGGTGCCTTCAGAAAAACAGCACTATCCTATCTCCCTGCTTTTCCATCATCTTGGAAAGCTGAAGAATCCCCTCAGCTGTACTGCAGCTGGCAGGCACACAAGAGACTTTCCCCAGGCAAAATCAGACTGAAAAGAGCTCATGTCGCACCGTGTGCAGGGTCAGGTGGAAGGTGGACTGTGCTGACAGGTTTTCCAGCAGCAGGAAATGCTGCTTCCCAAGGAGAAATGCCCTCTCTGAAGTTCTACCCTGTTTCTTGGCTTACACATTGGTTAATTACAATTATCAGCTCTCTGTATCTCCAAGGTCCTCCAAATGCTAGCACAGTTACCTTTGCATTGTCATTTTATGAGTAATTCTCTGGCTGCACACAATTAGTTCAGTTCTCCCCTCAAGGTTGCTGGATTTACATTTTCCTATGCACCTTATTAAAATGTAATATATCTCACTCACCTAGTGTTTTCAGTACAGTTTTATTATCTAACAGCATCAAGAAAAGCTCTGTGAGATGGAATAAAATCAGTGTAAGATGGACATATGAAATGTACAAAGCCAGACCCTTGATCTATGGTGTGTACCATGCACTGTACCCTGACCCACTGGACATCACCAGAATGCCATAATTAATCCATTTGGCTTATGGCACCTTGGAATGCAGGAACAAAACATCCCCCTTTCAAACTTGGTAAGACTGAGAAAGACACGAACACAGCCACAACCCACAGGATCAGGCTGCCAAGAGCCATCCTCTGCTTCAAGTGTGTGACCATGGCCAGTGGTTTATGCATGTAAATATATAAATATATCAGTAAATAACATGTGCCTTTTCCTATGCCATAAGAATAATGTGATCATAGCCTTTAGTGCCACATTCCCTAAAACAAGCAGGATGTGCCACTGCTGATGCTCACAAATTATTCACTTGACCACAATAAAATTCTTCAGGATCAAAAATAAGATTTCATTTAAACTGGCCCGAATCCACTTTCTGTCAAGTCATCACTTTGCAATTTTAACACCACCAGCATCGAACCTCACAAGGTATCTTAATTAAAGGAGTAAGGGGGGGGGGGAGATTTGTGTTTAATGCTGACCTAGAGGGCGAAAGTGTGAGGGATGGGAGGATGGCAGCCCTCAGCTCCACACTACAGAGTTGCACAACGGCATGACATCCTCCTGGTTTCATAATTTTACACACGCAACAGAGATTAAAAATAGTAGTAGAGCTTACTAATTAGTAACAAATTATTATGACCAAAAGATAGAGCATCCTCAAGTGGTAAAAGCTCTGTGGCACTCGAGGGAAATGAGGAAAAATTTGTTTACAGGATGACTCTGTGGACTGGGGGGGGGTGTTTTAAAGGAAAAGTGCTGTGGAAAATCACTGGTTGCTTCAAAAATGCCAAATAACGGGATTTGCTCTCATCAGAAGCACAAATATATAGAAATAAAACTAAATGCCTTCAGTATTCATATTCTTTGCAGCAAGAGTGCTCTGCAGTGTGTGTGACCCTGTGCCCGTCTGCTTAATGAGCATATTAAAATTAAATCATTAATAAGCTGAACCCCACATTCCCAAGAGCTTGAGGGTGAATTGGGGAAGGGGGCAAAATCAGTGGCATTGTGGTGGTGCCCGTTTAGTCTCTGCAGTCACAGTGTTCACAGTCCTTTTGCAGTCGGAAAAGCGCATTTACTCCAGAGGTTTTAAAGTATCCCTTGGAAAAGGAGCAGTTTGGGGGGTCTGAAAAACGGGGGG